>NC_089845.1:111372930-111706680 GCF_035609145.1 Eleutherodactylus coqui | reverse complement strand
TTATCTGTCTCGTGTCTATCTATCTATCTATCTATCTCATATCTCTCTGTATATCTATCTATCCCATATCTCTATCTATCTATCTATCTATCTATATCTATATCTATATCTATCTATCCCATATCTATCTATCTATCTATCTATCTATCCCATATCTCTCTGTATATCTATCTATCCCATATCTCTCTGTATCTATCTATCTATCTATCTATCTATCCCATATCTATCTATCTATCTATCCATCCCATATCTATCTATTTATCTATCCCATATCTATCTATCTATCTATCTATCTATCTATCTATCTATCTATCTATCTATCTATCTATCTATCTATCCCATATCTATCTATCTATATAGAAAAAAGTAGTATTGATAAGTTAAAGTAATTCATTAATACTTTATTTGTATCTATCTATCTCGTATTTATCTATTTTGTATCTATCTTCTATCTAATATCTATCTATATAGAAAAACGTAGTACTCCTAATTCAAAGTAATTCATCAATACTTTATCTGTCTCGTGTCTATCTATCTCGTATCTATCTATCTATCTATCTATCTATCTATCTATCTATCTATCTCATATCTATCTATCTATCTATCTATCTATCTATCTATCTATCTATCTATCTATAACGAGAGTTAGTGAGAGCGAGAGGATGGAAATCGCCTGCACTGCCCCGCACCCCTGCTGGCCGCTCTGTGAGCTAGCCAGCAATACTAGTGTCGAGCATCATTTGCCCGACATTTGTCCCATGTAAATGGACCCTTGATCTATCTGTCTCATATCTATCCATCTATTTCATATCTATCCTATAACTATCTATCTACTTTATATCTATCTATCCCATAACTATCTATCTATATAGAAAAAAAGTAGTACTAATAAGTCAAAGTAATTCATTAATACTTTATCTGTCTTGTATCTATCTATCTATCTATCTATCTATCTATCTCCTATCTATCTAGAAAAACGTAGTACTCATAAGTCAAAGTAATTCATCAATACTTTATGTCTCGTATCTATCTATCTATCTATCTATCTATCTATCTATCTATCTATCTGTCTATCTCATATCTTTCTATCCATCTATCTAAAATCTATCTATCTATCTATCTCATATCTTTCTATCCATCTATCTAAAATCTATCTATCTATCTCATATCTATCTATCTATCTATCTCATCTCTATCTATTCAAATCTATCTATAGCGATAGTTAGCCAGAGTGAGAGGATGGAAATCTCCAGCACTGCCCCGCCCCCCTGCTGGCCACTCTGTGAGCTAGCCAGCAATACTAGCTCCCGTCCGGCAGGATAGGAGCGAGAACATGCGGGAACAAGTGTCGAGCATCGTTTGCTTGACATTTGTCCCATGTAAATGGACCCTTAATCTATCTGTCTCATAGTTATCTATCTATCTATCTATCTATCTATCTCATATCTCTCTGTATCTATCAATCAATCTATCTATCTCATATCTATCTATCTATCTATCTATCTATCTATCTATCTATCTCATATCTCTCTGTATCTATCTATCTATCTATCTATCTATCTATCTATCTATCTATCTATCTATCTATCTCATATCTCTCTGTATCTATCTATCTCACATCTATCTGTTTTCTATCTATCTATCTATCTATCTATCTATCTATCTATCTCATATCTATAACCTATCTATCTCATATCTATCTATCTATCTATCTATCTATCTATCTCATATCTATAACCTATCTATCTCATATCTATCTATCTATCTATCTATCTATCTCATATCTATAACCTATCTATCTCATATCTATCTCTCTATAGCGATAGATATGGGTAGAGTCATTTCTTGCTGTACGTCTTTCTCCTCTTGTCTGTTCTTTGTGGGTAGAGTAATTTCTTGCTGTACCTCTTTCTCCTTCTGCTCAGTAACCAGTACCTGCTCCCCCTGTGTGAGAACCTCGTATCAGTTCCCAAGCAGTATGGGTGCTGGCTGACTCCTGATCCCCCTGCATTTTGGGTTACAAATGTAGCTGCGTAGCTATTCCCAATGTAGCTATTCTCTCCTGAAGACTACGCACCTTTTCCTCCAGTAGAGACACAAGCTTGCATTTCTGGCAGGTGAAGTTTGGCTTTTCCTCTGTAGGGTCTGTAAATATATAGCATACGTTGCAGCTCACCATATGGCTCCTCTCCTTTTCCATGTTGTCAGTTGATGTCTGCTTCTAAACTTCTAAAAGTCAAGAATTGTAGTGAAGATATATAGCCTATAAGATACTACTAAGTGTACAACTTCGCGAGCCGCTCGGCACGTGGTGTGGTGATGTCCTCCAAGCAGCTAGACCTGGCTAATCCCGACAATCTTCCATTTTACACTGAGTTTTTTTGCTCTTCCCATCTTATCTATCTATCTATCTATCTATCTATCTATCTATCTATCTATCTATCTATCTACCTCTCTCCTCTGTGCTTATGTTAAAGCTGCATACTATGGGGGTTTTGTGATCTGAATTTGCTGGATGTATTTTCCAGCTTGTCCAACTAGTTGTATAAGTTAAAACCAGCATCACACAGGCACCAACATGATAGCACAGAGTTTTTCATCCTTCTTACTCTTAACTTTTGAATTTGAATCAATAATCGGATTTGGATTAAGAAACTGAAAAGTCTAAAAAAAGATATCATCAAGATATTAGTGATAGTATTAATGCATGTTACATTTTTATATTGAATGTCTATTCTTCCCAAGGGCTCCTAAACTGTAGACCATAATATTCCTGTCTTCATATCACCAGGACACCCATTGTTCAACACTATCTTTCATCTGTGCCTCACTATAAAAACACCCATCTATAGGGCAGCCCCCAAGTAATTCCTTTGTTTTATAATTCCAGATAAAGTCATTTTTTTCCAAAACAATTCTAAGTTTAGACGACGGACTTTTATTTATAGACTTGGATTATTAATTATAGACTTTTAGTCATACACATACCTGCCACCCTGCTGTGAAAGCCCCACCTATTTGGAGAAACTTAGAAAATTATTAAATAACGTTTCTGCTGTGGATGAACAAGGAGTGAGCTGCCCATTAATTGTTTGATGGGTTAGGTATGAAAGGCAAGTCCTGGGAGACTCAGCAGTTATTGCAGATAGCAGAGAGCCTTGTGAGGAATATGCTGCCCCAGTGCTACTGGATAGCTGTGTTTTCCCTGTACCAGAGAGAGAGAGAGGGCAATTCGGATTCCAGGAGTGGCTGTACCCAGCTGTTGCAATGCAAGTGCCTGAGGGAGGTCTGCCTATTGTCCAGCTGCAATCACCGACTGCAAGCAACAAGCTGTCACTGGGAGAGAGACTACCAGCAAGGGCAGATAGACCAACAGCAAGTGCGAAAAATCATACCCTGATTTTCAAGTTTTGGTGGTGTGTACTTGCGAGTACTGTTACCAAGACTTATCACCAGCGAATGTAGTCATTTGGTTAATGGAAGTTCCTGTAAGACTAAAGTCAGTTTTACATGGGCCGACAGTCTGCACGAGTGGTGACATCACAACTAAGGTCGTCGGCACTCGTGCAGAGCATTTAAACTGAAAGACTTGCCGCCGACTTGTGTTTTTTTTTGTCCGCTTCTCGCTCAGCGCTTTACGTCCTATGAGAAGCGCCAAGTGGGGAGCATTTACACGGAACAACAAGCCAGCAAGATAAGGAGGCTTTTTAAGGTGACTGAAAAGTCAACTTCACCACGAACGGCAAGTGAGCGATTTTTTTTGTATTCACACTAAACGATTATCGCTCCAAAGTAGTTTATCTGAACGAAATCTGAGCGATAATCGTTACGTGTAAATGGGCCTTAAGTTACTTCAGAGGAGACTTTTATTTTCAAACACCATCTGTGGAGCTATTTGCCCATGGCCAGGGTAAACCATCTACTGCCTGTGATAGGGTATGGACCAAATGATAGCATTAATCAGGCGTTGGTAACCTGTTTGTATTGTATCCAAATAATCCTGTTGTATGTTATGGCCATATTATTCGTTATCAGTGAAGCATTGTTTGTTCAACTCAACCAGTGTAAAGTGTCTCCGTAACCAGTGACATATTCTTCCTGTCATCTGTTACTTACAGTGGGTCTGTAAAGTCTTCAGCCCCTTCCATTTTTTACATTTTGTTTTGTTGTGGCTTTGTGCAAATAAAAAAAATTCTAGATTTTTCCCATCGTTCTGCACTCCATACCCCATAATGACAAAGTGAAAACTAAATGTTAGAAATCTTTGTCAATGAAAAAAAAAAGAAACTCCAACATTTTGCGTTAAAGGGGTTGTCCCACGAAACAAAGTTGGGGTATACACTTCTGTATGGCCATATTAATGCACTTTGTAATGTACATTGTGCATTAATTATGAGCCATACAGAAGTTATTCACTTACCTGTTCCGTTGCTAGCGTCCTCGTCTCCATGGTGCCGTCTAATTTTCAGCGTCTAGTCGCCCGATTAGACGCGCTTGCGCAGTCCGGTCTTCTCCCTTCTGAATGGGGCCGCTCGTGCCAGAGAGCTGCTCCTCGTAGCTCTGCCCCGTCACGTGTGCCGATTCCAGCCAATCAGGTGGCTGGAATCGGCAATGGACCGCACAGAAGACCTGCGGTCCACCGAGGGTGAAGATCCCGGCGGCCATCTTCGCAAGGTAAGTAAGAAGTCACTGGAGCGCGGGGATTCGGGTAAGTACTATCCGTTTTTTTTTTAAACCCCTGCATCGGGTTTGTCTCGTGCCGAACGGGGGGGCTATTGAAAAAGGAAAAAACCCGTTTCGGCGCGGGACAACCCCTTTAACATAAGTAATCACACCCTGTACTCAGTACTTAGGGCTCTCTCACAAGAGCGTTTACTGCACGCTTATCTCCCACGCCAGTAAATTCCCATACACTATCTTGGCATGTATGCGTGTAATATGTGCTAAGATAGAGCATGGCACATTTCACATGCTGTATGTGTGAGGCATTGTTGAAAGCACGGTAAAGTTTGTTACGCACATTATGGGTGCTTTTAGATGAGTGTGTGCGTACATATGTGCGCACAAAACCATGCGTCTATTAGAACCATTGGTCTATTAGAACCATTGCGATCTCTCTCACTCTCCACCCCGCTCCCCTCCACCGCCCCGCGCCGCCCCCCGAATCTTCAGGGACGAGCCAGCAGTTGCTTGAAGAAGGCGATGCTCTCTCGAGTAAATCGCCTTAACGAGTATGCTCGCTCATCTCTAATAGAAACCAATGGCATTGTATTCTGTCTGTTTTACACACGTAAATGATTTGCACATAATGCAGACCAAAAATATGCCGGTGTGAATTACTGCTAAAGGTCTTTTTACACGCAGCAATATCACTCAAAAGCCATTCAAACGGCCAAGTGAGTGATAATCGTTATGTGTAAATGCGGGCAGTCCTGCACTATTTGTTCGATTGGTGTTTAGCGCTGGTTTTTATCTGGCATAAAAACCGCCAGCAAGCAGCTCAGAATTCGTTCTATTTGAATGCAGTTCCTTTAGTCTTTTCAGTGACTTAATGATGGTTTTGTTTGCCTTTCATACACAATTAGTGCATTGTTTACTCATGCCAGGAGAAGACAATGGAATCTGCTGGCCAGATAATCTCTCTCACAAAGACACGCCCAGCAAACATCTGCTATTGAGTTTACTTAAGCTAATGAGGGAAAATAAAGATAATTAGGTGTGATTTATTTTATGCAAATGTCATCAATTCCTTTAGTGGTTTGGTCTTTGCATGTAAAAGGGCTTTTAGTCTGTATGCCACAAACGTATACTGGCATACATGCTGAGAGGACATCTTTAATGTGATGCGAACAGGGCCTTACTGTAAGGCACTTTAAGTTAGGTCGCATTTAAGAAATTGACCAAACTCCCCTTAGTTTTGGAGGCTTTGGTGTAATGGTAAATACTTTCCCCGGGTGTAGGAAAGCCTAGCTATAGCTCTGTCTTGAGTATAATGCCACAAGGTTTGTATACATTGATTTGGGAATTTTCTGCATTCTTCCCTGCAGATCCTCTCAAGCTCTGTCAAGTTGGGTGGGGGACCATCTGTGGACAGCCATTTTCAGGTCTCTCCAGGGATGTTCGAAGGGGTTCAAGTCAGGCCTCTGACTGGGCCGCTCAAGGACATTCACAGAGTTGTCCCTAAGCCACTCCTGTGTTGCCTTGGCTGTGTGCTTAGGATCATTGTCTTGCTGGAAGGAGAATCGTCTGCACTGTCTAGGTCCCTTGCACCCTGGATCAGATTTTCATTAAGAATATCTCTTTACTTTGCTCCATTCAGCTTACCATCAAGTCTGTCCAGTCTCCCTATCCCAGCCACTGAAAAACATCCCCACAGCATGATGCTACCACCACCATCCTTCACTAGAGGGATGGTATTGGACAGGTGATGAGTACTGTCTGGTTTGCTCCAGGCAAAACACTTAGAATTGATGCCAAAAAGTTCAATTTCAATTTAATCAGACCAAAGAATCTTGTTTCTCCTGGTCTGAGATTCCTTTAGGTGCTTTTAGGTGAACTCCAGGTGAGCTTCCATGTATCCTTTACTGAAGAAAGGCTTCTTTCTGGCCACTCTGCCATAAAGCCCAGGTTGATGGAGTGCTGCAGTGATGGTTGACCATCAGGGAAATTCTTCCATGTGCACACAGGATCTTAGGAGCTCAGCCAGAGTGACCATTGAGTTCTTGGTCACCTCTCTTACCAAGGTGCATCTTCCCTGATTACTTAGTTTGGTGGGTCGGCGGCTCTAGGAAGAGTCCTGGTTGTTCCAAACTTCTTCCATATAGGAAGTATTGAGGCCACTGGGCTCTTGGGAACTTTCAGTGCAGCAAAAATTATACAGAGACCTCATATAGACATGGATGAATCTTATAAATAATGTCCAATCAACTGAATTTACCACAGGTGACTCCAGTCAAGGTGTAGAAACATTTTAAAGGTGGTGAACAATAATGAGAGGCACCCAGAGCTAAATTTCAAGCCTCTTACTAAAAAGTCTGAATACTTATGTTAATGCCAAATGTTTGTTTTTCATTAAAAAAAGAATTACAAAGATTTCTACCATTCTGTTTTTACTTTGTCATTATGGGGTATAAGATTACAGAATAATAGGGAAAACCAGATTTTTTTAAGGGCACAAGGCCACAATGTAACAAATGTAAAAAAAAAGTGAAAGGATCTGAAGACTTTCTAGACTCACTGAATGTATCTACCCCTCCATCTATCATTTATCACATCCCAGCAATGAGTTACATATCTAAATTAGATCCAGTGTATCCAATCTAAGGTTTTACTTGTAAAGGGTGCGGTCTCTAAGCACTGCCAGAGCACTGATCTGCCCCCTTCCTCTTAAAGGGGTTGTCCCGCGGCAGCAAGTGGGTCTATACACTTCTGTATGGCCATATTAATGCACTTTGTAATATACATTGTGCATTAATTATGAGCCATACAGAAGTTATAAAAAGTTTTATACTTACCTGCTCCGTTGCTAGCGTCCTCGTCTCCATGGTGCCGACTAATTTTCGCCCTCCGATGGCCAAATTAGCCGCGCTTGCGCAGTCCAGGTCTTCTCCTGTTCTCTATGGGGCTCCGTGTAGCTCCGCCCCGTCACGTGCCGATTCCAGCCAATCAGGAGGCTGGAATCGGCAGTGGACCGCACAGAAGAGCTGCGGTCCACGGAGGCAGAGGATCCCGGCGGCCATCTTCACAGGTAAGTATAGAAGTCACCGGAGCGCGGGGATTAAGGTAAGCGCTCCGGTGAGCTTTCTGTACGTCCCTGCATCGGGGTTGTCTCGCGCCGAACGGGGGGGGGGGGGTTGAAAAAAAAAAAAAACCCGTTTCGGCGCGGGACAACCCCTTTAATATATCCTTAGTCTGAGGTTTACCAATGGAGTTAGCTGGTGACCAATGCTATGCTTCCAAAAATGCCATATTATGTTATATTAGGACATGTTGATGTATGAGTTGTTAAGAGCAATTTATTGCAGGTGCTATACCTTTAAAGGGAATGTATCCTCTATATTTTTAAAGCCATATAGTAAAACATTCTACATTTGCAATTTTTTTTCCTTTATTTTCTGATTGTAATCGCTTTATTCTATTGTCTACTCATGACTATGGTGGTGGCCATCTTGCCTTTGCTGTAGTTAACAGTATTTAGAGATATGTTTTACAGCAGCCTCCTAGGCTATATAGACAATAGATAGGAGGGGGCTAATTGATTTTTATGGAAGCCTGTTTTAGAAATTTCTGGATGGTCCCGTAAATAGAGGGGATTTTTTTCCAGGGTCCGTGAAAAATATTAGATGTGTTTTTGAATTTTTTTTAGGTTGGTGGTACTTGAACAGTTTATTATGTAATTATTGTAATTCTACAGCTCACAGTAACTGCTGATAATGAGTTTATATCAGTATCTGACTTATAGACATTTATCACTTATACTCTTTATCATTTAGTACAATTTTCCGTTATGTCGTAAAAATGTTGGCTGCCCATGAGTTTTGGATCAGCTGAACAAGAAAAAAATATTAGTTTGGCAACCCTGATGACAAATAAGGAGAAGAAACAACTCATACATAATACACACATTCTCCAAATTGTGAAGACCCATGGTAAATCTCTTCTACTCCCAGTGTTTGGCCCTATTTAGACCCCTGAGGTTGCTGTAGTGTTATTTCAGCTGTGATACCCAGATACCATTACAAGTGAGTTATGAGTGTGTACCGGGGTGTAGTTTGTGGTGACAGATTTAGGCTGATAACAAGGGTTTTTTACAGAGGAAGTTCAAGAGGCCTCCTTCTTTCAGATCGCTGGCCTTGAGCTTAAACAGATAGAAAAATCCTGTTTGTTCAAGTGGCAAAAAGGAAACATGCAGTGACTATGATTCAGATCTTTTCATGTGGGATATTCAATGATAGTTGTGACCACATGTAGGAAGTATAGAGTGATGTAAACCACAACGCAATATCTACGTCATAATAAACATAAAATCAGAAAATATTGATAAACTTAGAATATATAGAAAGAGGGAGATTGTGATCCTGCTGTATAGAGCTCTGGTGAGACCTCATCTGGGATAATGGGGTCAGTTCTGGAGACCTGATCTACAGAAAGGCATTGATAAAATAGAATAAGACCAAAGACGGGCTACAAAAATAGTGAAAGATACAAAGAACAAAACTGATCAAGAAAGTCTGAAAGAACTGAATTTATACAGGAGGAAAAAGGGGGACATGATGGAAAACTATAAGGGTGCCTACCCACTAGCGATATGTTTTCTTGTGATGCGAGAGCGAGTGAAAATGCAAGCCTCACAGCGCTAAGAAAACTCTGCAATATCGCTCATTGTTTTAAATGGGGCCGGCGGCAGCAGCGTCAGCCCCATTGAAAACAGAGAGTACATCGCGAACATAATTAAATGAATAGCTGAGCTCTGCCTGTGATTGGTTGAGCACTCAGCCAATTAGACCAGTGCTTTCTGGGGGCAGGGATTTTTCAATCCTTGGCCTCTAGAAGACAGAAGACGACTGCTGCGGCAAGAGAAAAGAGCCGAAATGCTCTTATAGGTGAGTAAAAAAGTTTTTTTTCACCTTTTTTTTTCAGCTAGGGATGATTTTCAGGGAAGGGCTTTTATTTCAAGTGCTTCCACGAAAATCAATGCTGTTGGGGTTGGCTGCAACCCACTGCTTTCAATGGGAATGCAGCAGCATCAGCCCCATTGAGAGCAATGGGATAGCATTGTGGACTTCTGCCACAGCTGTGGCAGAAATCCTTGATCTACTTCCTATGTTTTCAATGGGGCTGGCGCTGCTGCCGCCGGCCCCATTGAAAACAGTGAGAAATATCACAAAATTTTCTTTGCGCTGTGAGGCTTCAATGTAAAAATTGCTAATGAGTACGAAACCATTGAAAATCATTGGTTTCATAATCATGCGTTTTCACTCGCTCATGCATCGCAAAAAAACATATCGCTAGTAGGTAGGCAACCTAATTATGTTAAATGTATAAATAAAGTTCAGGAGGGAAGGGCTTTTATTAGGGGGCTAAATGCTAGAACAAGGGGCACAATCTGAGATTAGTTGCGGGAAGATCAAAAGCTGAAAGATTTGTAGATACTTGGAAATAAACTCCAAACACACATGATTGGAAAATCAGCAATAAACATATGTAAGCATACCTGGGTTAAGCAAATAAAAGCAAATAATATAAGGACACACTAGATGGGCCATGTGTTCTTTTTCTGCTGTCAATTTTCTATGTTTCTATAAAGATGAGTGTAAGTGCAGTTATTTGACCTTTTTGTTACATTTACCAGATACAGCGGTAATTTTACATACACTATATTGTATGTTATCCGTTGTATATATAACCCCAATTCCAAAAAAGTTGGGACCCTGTTTAAAATGTAAATAAATGTAAGGAAAAAAAAGAATGCAATGATATGGAAATCTCATAGAACCTTTATTCACAGTTTTACATTGATCACATATAAGAAGGTGAAAGTGAGACATTTCATTTAAAATAATTAACTCATTTAGAAATTGATGGCAGCAACACATCTCAAAAAAGTTGGGCTAGGGCCACATCCACCATTGTGTAGCATCCCTTCTTCTTCTTACAACAGTCTGTAAACTTCTGGAAAGTGAGGAGACCAATTACTAGAGTTTTGGGAGGGGAATGTTGTCCCATTCTTGTCTGATGATGGATTCTAGCTGCTCAACAGTCCTGTGTCGTCTTTGCTAAATTTTTCGTTTCATAATGCGCCAAGTTTTTTCTATTTGTGAAAGGTCTGGACTGCAGGGGGCTCGTTCAGCATCCAGACTTTTCTGTGAATCTATGCTGTTGTGATGGATGCAGCATGTAGTTTTGTCTTGCTGAAATATTCAAGTCCCTCAGAGATGCAGGGTTTTGAACTGTGCGCTGATAACAAGCTGGATGGGTCTGTCTCCTCTTGAGTCGACAGGACATTGCATCTGTGGTTTCAAAAGAATTTCAAATTTTGATTCATCTGACCACAGAACAGAGGGACCGTAGATCCCAAGTATCCAATAACCGTTGGCCTTGTCCCTTGTGCACATGAATTTCTCCAGATTCTCTGAATATTTTGATGTACTGCACTGTGATTGGTTGCTAAGGACAGCAAAGACAGTTTTTGTTTTAGACAGTTTTCATACATTTTCCACAATGATAGTTATCTGCAAAACATTAGCAGATCCTGTTAAATTTGGTGAAATCTGTTGACAATCTGATAACTACGATCATACAAACCAGGGTGCATACAGCCACATGGGAGTAAAACACCATTTCCCCCTTAGTGATCAAGCCTGTTTTAGTTGCAGAGCCAAATTATGGAAATCTGATGTGTCAATCTCCTCTCTCTCTCTAACGAGCATTAAGCTCAGCAGAGTACGTTCGCTCAACTCTACTGTTATCCATTGGATAACAGTGATCATGTGACTGGGAACTGCATAAAGCAGTTCCCGGTGATTGGGTGAGTGCCGGCATCTGGTGTGGTTCGTTTATTGACTTATCCACATCTGTTCATACACTCTGGCCACATGTGGTAATAAGAAGGACTTATAGGACTAAGGGCAGCTTCAGACAAGCATATGTGAAAATATGCTTGCCTCAGCGCAATGTATTTACTCAATGAACTAAGTTGATTTTCCCGCATATCAGCGCATTGTATTGTACTTTTTTTGTGCACTCAACCCCCCCTCCTCCTCGCCCTGATGTAAAAGGCTATATAGTCTAATGAGGTACTCTCCTTTACAGGACTGCGCATGTTCTTGCATTTTGCTCACCCCCAGATGTCTATGGGACCCTTGGTGCACAAATATGCAGGAAAATAGAGCAGGTCCTATTTTTTGCGAGCGTGAAGGATGTGCAAAAAAGGCAGTGAGAACAAACCCATTGAAACAATCATTAGACAATCTTTTTAAGATTGTACTAAAATAAAGCATTTCTATACCCTGCAACGGTGATCTCAGACAAAAGTTTTTATGGCAATTTTTGAGGCAGTTTTTTTTTTGAGCCAATGCAGAAAAGTGCATCCAGCGGAAGAAGTATAAGTCCTTCCTTTAACTTTCCTATTCTTTTTGAATCCACTTTTGACTTTGGTTAAAAAGAAATTGTAAAAAATGCCTAAAGAGCTGGATTAAAAAAAAAAAAAAAGCTTCACAAGTAAAACCTCCTTCATGATGTAGTTTACAAGTTACAATTATAGTGATTGACAGGTACATTTTTAGGCATGTCAGATGAGTTTTCTAGCAGAAGATAAGACAGATTTCAATTGGATCAATTGGCTATTTACACATCAATTCATCTGATATTCGTCTGATTGGACAGAAATTGCTTAGATAACTTTTTGTATAAACAAGAATAGATGATCCTGAATTGCAGTCCAAATAGTGTAAAGGTCATGATTAATAATAAAGTATAACACACATCAGATTTTGCAGACGCATTTCAAAGTTCTCTCAGCTTTTTACTCACCGGTCTATTCTACAGACTATAGTCTGCCATCAATCATCACAAATAATCATTCACATTAATATTTCAAGTGATAGTCACCTAAAATGGCCAAAATTGGCTATTTTGGATGAAAATTATCTCATGTGTATGGCCAGTATTAGACAGGAACACGATGTATGAACATGTCTCTACATCACAATTGCACATGTTATTAGCATGGAAATAATGTCGTTAATGACCTTAGACCGGGTTCACATCCGTCGTAGATCCGACACAAAATACCGGAAGAAATAGTCCTGCATAGAGCGCTTTTTCTTCTGATAAAATACCGGACAGATGAGCGGAAACCGAAAGGACTCCATTAGGACTTAGACACACGGGCGTTTTTTGCCTCGATTTGCGGATTGCATGACGGATGCGCATCCGCAAATTGCGTGACCGGGGCCAAAAAAATCGCCCGAAAAAACTGCTCCTAGCCGCGTTTCAATAGAAACGGGCCGGAGCTGTCCAGCGCATTGAATTCAATTGAGTCGGCAATACAGCCGGCTCCATTAAAAGCAATGCGCTGCGGGCGATCTCACGATGAATTGTCGGGAAGGGCTTAAATATATAAGCCCTTCCCTGCAATTCATCCAGAAATGTGTAAAAATAAAAAAAATATATATACTCACCTTGTTCCGGCTGACGGAGTTCAGCGCGGCCGGCCGGCAGTTCTCATGAACTGCTCTGTGTAGTATTCAGCAGCCGGGGATTTAAAATCCCCACCTGCTGAATGAACTGCCTCTGATTGGTCACAGCCTGACCAATCAGAGGCAGCTCTCACTCACACCCATTCATGAATTCATGAATGGGTGTGAGTGAGAGCTGCCCCTGATTGGTCCCTGCACTGAGCCAATCAGAGGCAGCACTCAATCACCCATTCATGAATTCATGAATGGGTGTGAGTGAGAGCTGCCTCTGATTGGTCAGGCTGTGACCAATCAGAGGCAGCTCATTCTCTGAGCAGTTCAGGAGAACTGCCGGCTGGCCGCGCTGAACTCCGTCTGCCGGGACAAGGTAAGTATATATATTTTTTTTATTTTTACACATTTCTGGATGAATTGCAGGGAAGGGCTTATATATTTAAGCCCTTCCCGACAATTCATCCCGCGCTCGCCGGCAGCCCATTGCTTTCAATGGAGCCGGCTGTATTGCCGGCTCCATTGAATTCATTGGGCAAACATCGTTCTTCTCTGCCACAGCTGTTACAGCTGTGGCAGAGAAGAATGATTTGTCTACTATATGTTCTCAATGGGGTCGGCGCTGCTGCCGCCGGCCCCATTGAGCGCATATAGAGAAGAGAACAGGAATCGCAGATCGCAGATAGGTGCGATCTGCGATTTCTGTTCTATAATTTATCGGACGAGCGCATAAAAAGCGCTCATGTGTCAGATACCATTGCAAAGCAATGGTTTTAAAAAACCGCCGGACGCATGCGCATGCGCAAATCACGTGAAAAAACGCACGTCTGACTAAGGCCTTATAGTCAATGGGGCCTGTTGAGTTCCATCATAAGACGGACCCGTTCGGCCAGGGGATTCCCTTTTTTTGCTCCCTGAACAGAAAAGGAAAACGGAACCCCGCCACAGATGTGAAAGCGGCGTTAGTCAGCCAACATTCATCATTTTCAAAAGATCCCAATCTAACAATATCATAATCAGTCATAGAAACTCCTCAATCTAAATCTGCAAAGTGTTAAATATAAATGTTGCAGATATCTGGAACTTCCTTTCAGGAACAAGAAGCTGGGCAGCATTTATAAGATTAGCCAGGATGTGTTCAGACAGTAAAATGTGACCTCTCCAGTAGACTAAACAAAGGCAGAAAGTTTTTTTGTGAGTCTGTTTAGTCTGTAGGTGAGGTTGGGGTATGTTGTGTAGTAAACCCTTCCTTAGCTATTACTGTCCTTACATCTTATTCTAAAAACGCCACATTTATTGAACATTATTAACTTGATAATTGGTAAGAGTTATATGAAATGCCATGTGTTATAATCCTACTCATGTAATATAGATCTTGTGTTTCATTTACAGAGTTTTGTTTGACATGTTTTTAGATTTGACTTTATAGGACAGTAATAACAAATGTAATTATAATATTCTATTCATATAATTAAAGATAAGATAAATCAAGAAACTTTATCATTCTGCAGATCCTCTGATGAATTTCTAATTTCCGTGGTTAAAGGTTATGCCTACAACAAGTTTGATACAATTTGGACATGATTTTATAAGACACTATGTAATTTGGGGGTCATCAGATAGCGTGTAAATGTCTCCTGATGACCTCCACTATGTTGTTAAATTTCATACTATAGGTGTTTGAAAATATAACATTATTTGTAAGCTTAATTTTAATTGCCAAAGCCAAAAAAATACATCTAGGCAATATCCCCTAAAATATAAATACTTTATTATTCAAAAATAGACAAGGACAACATCAAAAAGTTTATTATAAAATAAAAGGGAAAATGGTGGTAGCAATATAATGTGACCAACAGTCATCAATCAGTATCATGTGTGTAATTGTGCATATACACACTAAGGGCTCAGTCACACGGGCGCATCGGCACCCGTACACCGGCACCGATACGCACGTGTGACTGAGTCGTTACTGCGGAAAGAAGACGGCCGTACCTGAAGACAGACGTCTCTCTTCAGCGCTGATGAAAGAACACATGACTGGCAATGAAGCCGGTCACATGTTCTTTCCTCCGGTGCTGCAGAGAGACGTCCGACTTCAGGTACGGCCGTCTGCTACCTGCAGTAACACGGACGCCGATGTGCCCGTGTGACTGAGCCCTTAGGCCTCTTTCACATGGCCGTAGGCTTTTTTTGCGTGCGCCCGCCAGCGCCGTAAAAACGGGTGAACGGGTGCACTAATCTATCTTTTGTGTGCGCGCTCAGATGACACAGGCCCCGGCACATATACGTCGAGGCCACAATGCCTCCCCTTCCCTCTCCCTCTCCGGTTCACCTCCTTTCTCCTTCCCTGGTGGAGCTAAGCACTCGCCCCCTCCCCACTCCTTGTCTGCAGCCAGCAATGAGAGGGGGTGGAGTGGATTGGAGCTTAGCTCCACGACACTCCACCCCCTCCCATTGCAAACAACCAGAGGGGAGGAGAGAAGAGGGAGGGAGTTTAGCAGTCATGCTGCTAAACTTCCTCCCACCTCCCTTCTACGGCCGCTGTCATTGGCTCTCATAGGAGCCCAAGCAGCGGCCGATGTATTCCGGCCGGAAAGATAGTTCCAGAACTATCTTTTCGGCCCGGTGTGAAAGTGCCCGGAGCTATATTGACCTGGCCGGGTGCTGTTACACCTTGGGAATATGGCCACGTGATCTGATGCATTGGAATCCATTGGAATAGTCTAACCCATAGCCACCCAGACATGTTTCGCCTTACAGCGTCCTTGGGGAAAACCACAACCAGAGCTAGTATTCCTAGGGTAATCTTTCAATATATATCACTTGTAAGTTTGATTCCTTTCTGCTTACATTCTTATTTTTATTTTTATAACAAGTCTTGTCTATTTATGTTTGCACAAATATTTTTGAATCCAAAAGGGCACTTTTTTGTATTTTTGAGTAAAGAAAAGTAAAAAAAAAAAAACTCTGCTAACCGCTCGGAGAATCTATCCCTGTGGATATATTGGCGTACCTACAGAGGTCACAACAGTCGCAATTGTGACCAGGCACGTAAGCTACGTGGGCCCGTGGGCCCCCCTTGTCACATTATGATGTTTGCTGTCTGCCTTGTACTATAGTGCCTCTGGCCAACCAATAGTGCTATCAACTCAAACTTCCTGTCACATTATCCAGCAGCATCAGAATCCAACTCTTCCTCCATGTCTGGGGCCACATTTGAGGGTACTATTACTATAAGGGGCCAATTTAGGAGCACTATTACAAAGGGACCACATTTGGGGATACTGTTGCTAATGAACGACATTTAGAGGCATTATTCATAAGGGATCACATGTGAAGACATTAGTACCATAAGGGGCCACATTTGTAGAAAAGCATCAATTAAAACATTCTACGTCAGTCAATCCCTTTAAAACTATATTATTCACTCACAGTATGGTGGCACTATTTAGCAACTGTATGGAGTTATTATTTAGTCATTGTATGGTAGTGTTATCTAGTCATTTTATGGCGATGTTATCCAGTCACGGCTTCATGGTGTTATCTAGTCTGACTATGGTGGTATTATTAAGTCATAGTAAACAATTACAGTATGGCAATGACATCCAGTCACACTATGGTGGTAATATGGAGCGTGGGGGACAGAGGTCAAAGCTGAACTTTTGCACCCGGCCTAATTGGTCTGTAACTATACCCCTGTGTGGACACAAAGTCTGCAAACCATGTCAACATGCCCAACAACGCAAGATGATTACATACAGTGTTACACAACATAAATATGAAATTAATGATATTAATTGCATTTCCACATCAGTAGTCTATGTCATTACTTGTCAGACATGTGACGTACCAATGCAGCAGCGCTAATGCACTCCTGAGTTATAGAAGTGCGGCTGCACTATTTGGGTAGCGCACCCAGCCTTTCAAAGTGAATGGCAAGAATCATGCTATGCAAATAGCGTGTCGCATTCCTACGCTAGTAACGTAGTGTACCGGCTAGCTAAATCAATGCTGCTACATCTGTACAATATGTAGGCTGTGCATCTGGTACCTTACAAATTAGAATCAGATGTCATCTATGTGGTGTCAATCATCTGGGTACCAGTAACATTTCAGCGGTTGCACATCATTTTGCAGAAATACAAAATCAAGATGTTTCAACTTTTACATTTCCGGTTGTGAAGTGAGTGTCAAAACTAAGGAGAGATGATCTTAGCTGAGTGTTGTGTCTCTTCGCCTACGATCATTCTGCTGCATACGGGCAAGGATGTAACGAGTAGTACGGGCACAGCACTCAGAAGAGCACTTCTGCCCATTTGTTTTAGCTATAGTGGAGGGGTTCAGCACTTGGACCCCCACTGATCTATACTTCGGACTGTCACTGTAACATGCCAGAAGTTTTCTAAAAGTTTAGTTATTAGAGATGAGCGAGTATACTCGCTAAGGCACATTACTCGAGCGAGTAGTGCCTTAGCCGAGTATCTCCCCGCTCGTCTCTAAAGATTCTGGGGCCGGCGCAGGTGTCAGGTGAGTTGCGGCGGGGAGCAGGGGGGAGAGAGGGATAGAGAGATCTCCGCTCCGTTCCTCCCTGCTCTCCCCCGCCGCTCCCCGCTGGCCCCCGAATCTTTAGAGACGAGCGGGGAGATACTCGGCTATGGCACTACTTGCTCGAGTAATGTGCCTTAGCGAGTATACTCACTCATGTCTACTAGTTATACTTTAAATATCAAATATTACACTTAGAAAAACATAGAACACATATTGGAAAGAGAATCCACATCTTCCATGCTACAGGTAAAGGAATATTCTATAAACTGGAATTCAGTAAAGCCTTTTTTTACACCATTTACAGATAATTAGCTCCAACATATCTTTCACATGAAGGCACTAATGTGGTGTTCCCAAGACTGATAAGAAGATGATCACATTTTTTCTAACACATAATAAAATTAACATCTATTTTCGATCCAGTTTTTGTTGACACGCATGACTAATAAGTGGACCTGTATTTAACTTGAGGGGTTTAGATGGTTGTGGAACATGTTGTGCTAAGCACCAGCTCTGGTTAGTGGGCTACTTAAATACACTGCAGGAACATTGCTAATCCCAAAATCACACAACTATCTGATAACGTTGTGTCACCTCAGGCCAGGACTGGGGATCTTCGCTAATTGGTGCGAGCTAACAAATTTGTCATTTTGTTTTGACAACTAATAGCCTTATTTTTCTTTTGTTAATTTCACCTCATCTGTAACCAAATCTTTATTTTCAAGTGCTCTGCAGTGATTAGGAAGTTCTTAATGTAAATAAGTGTGCTGATTACTCTGGGAAAAGACTCGTCCACCCAAACTGAAGACTTCGTAATTTGGAGATGAGTCTAGCTCCGAGCTACTTTAGCTGCAGCCTCTCTAATGTGTTCACTGGGTAAAGATTGTATAGAGTAGATAGAACTGAAAAGTATCCTTCTAAGCTTCATAAAATGCCATATTATAGAAATCTAAGGGAGAATTTCTCCGTCACTATGCCATACCAGCCAACAGAGTAATTATGGCTTCATAATACGAAACCATAGAGCAGGGGCGTAACTATAGAGGATGCAGGGGATGCAGTTGCACACGGGCCCAGGAGGCTTGACAAAGACCCAAACGGGGTCGAAACGTAGCAAGATTTTGGAGGAATAAATTACTGCTTTGCATTACACCCAGGATGCTGCCATTCCTTTATTGAGACATTGGAGTATATCTTTTTGGGGTTTCTGGAGCTCTTACCCCTGCATGTTTGGCGTGCATCCTATTGACTTGTTAGTCATCTTTAATAGGTTTAAAAATCCTGAGGAGTGCTGGGAGTTAATCGAAGTAAAGTACATATTCTGTGGATATGTCATTAATGTCTAATATCTCTAATCTGTTAAAGATTAATTTTATTGAGACTTGTCATAGGGTACAAAAATGTCCTTCATTAACTTATCTCTATCCTCAACATATTCTAAGAATATGTGGCATGGGATGTTAAACAAACATGTAAAATAACGTATACCTTTGATGGATGACATTTATTGGCTATCCATTGCCCATAGATTCCCATTTAAAAAGATGTATATGTTTTTGTACTGAATTGTTGTGATGGATTCCTCTGATGGAGGCCCTATATGGGCCATATGTCCCTTAAAGACTCCCATGTAAAACAAAAGACATATACATGTATATACAGTATCATGGGAAGTTGTATAACCTAAAATAGGGGAAGAAATCAAAGGGTAAACTAATCCAGCGACGATGTAAAACCCTTGATCATTTATTGTGGGATGATCATAAAAATATGTAGAGACATACAAACATCTACTAGCAGACGCTTGTATGTCTCTACATATTTTTAGGATCATCCCACAATAAATTATTAAGGATTTTACATCTTCGCTGGATTATTTTGCCCTTGGATTTCTTCCTTCATTTTTCCCTATTTCAGCATATTCCGGCCGCAGCTCTAAGGACTGTCTGTGCCCCTTTTTGCGGCCAAGAGGTGAGCAGCACGTTTCTCTTTTTCATTTTTCCTATAAGTTGTATAACCTAACCAGAGGCGTAACTTGAAGCTCCTGGGCCCCAATGCAAAACCTGTAACAGGGCCCCCAACTATAATGCTTTATTCATAGTACTGGGCTCCCTATATGGAGAAGAGAGGCCTTATGGGCCCCCTAAGGCTCCTGGGCCCGGGTGCAACCACATCCCCTGCATCCTCTATAGTTACGCCCCTGAACCTAACAAAATTCAAGACACATTTCTATACTAAATTCTCTCCTTTTCCTTTGGTAAGGTAGCACTTTGTAGTCCGCTGCTAACGAGCAACTGATATAATTTTAAATAGCAGGTGTGTAATCTCCCCATAAAAGTTATACTTTTTTTATAAAGTATTTAGTCTCCAGTGTTACACCTCCCGTACACGCAGCACCCCTAGACTTCTCTGGTTCTCTACTGTAGGAATTTAATATGGTGCATTGCAGAGGTTTTTTAGACTGCTTGATTTCATATGATTCCAACTGTAAAAAATGGTAGTATATTCATCAATAAGATACTGTATTACAGAACAGTGATTCTAAATCCTGTAATATAACGCTTTCCTGAGCACTATACAGCAGCCAACAGGCCGCTATACAGAGTCTCGGTATACCAGTGTACAGCCTTCTGCAGAGATGTAGATAGGTTTTCCTGCAACCAGGGCAAAAATTCAGTTTGGTGCATCCCCCACCCCTTCAATATTAAGCTGAACTCTGTACTGGTGCAGAAAACAACAGCAAAGACCAATAGTAACCCCATACAGTGACCATATAATGGTGGATACCAGCTCTACAAAGATGCTCTGCAGACCATAAAAGTGACTACAGTACTGGTATATCTAGTGATCATAGGCGATAACCTCTCTGACTGGAATCATATAGTTCTCTTTTCTCCTACATCCGGCTCAGACCGCCATGACAATTTCTCCCTGCAGAATTTAACAGACAGACATGTTTGGCTATTCACTTGTCTAGCAGCTTCGCTTTTTTATCCACACCTCTGCATAATCCCCCTTTTTTGTGATGCGCCACGCAATATAAGTATCTCTATTCGTATGCCCCCTGTAGAACCACACATTAAGTGCTGCTTAGAGTGACTCTTGCACAGTAAAATTACCCCCACTTAGCAATAATGCATTTTTGAAATTCCCACTCAGTAATAATACGCACTTTTATTCATATTTATTAATCTTTTGCTTCCAGCCAGTAATAATGTCCCTTATGCCCAAAGTTAGTAATAATGCTCCCTTTTGCCTCAGTCAGTCATAATGCCTCCTCTTGCTCCATTTTAGAAATAATGTCCCCATTTGCTCCCTTTATAGATAAGTATGCCACCCTATAAGATATAATGCCACCTGTTGCCTCGTTAGATATAATGCCACTTTTAGCCCCCTTTTAGATATTACATGTTATTATATAATGCACCTTTAGACAGCCTAAAAGTTTGCCTGACTGATCAATTAGGAGGTACCTGAGAGAGCTTAATAAGGAGGAGTTGTGCCTCTCAGAACATACTCCCTGGGAAGAAATGGGCCATTGACAAGGGCCTGTGGGAAGCTCTGTGAAGTTGCTTGAGAAAGGCGTGTATGTTCCGCCGAAACGCGTTGCAATAAACGTTTGAAGAATACAATAAGCTGCTTATCGTTTCCTGGGCTCTGGAGCGCGGGGGTACTTTTATACTGAATTTGAATCTACCTTTAGACCCATTATTTATAATGCCTACCTTTATTCCCCTGTTATATAAAATTTTACCTTTAGCCCCCCCTGTTATAAATAAATGCCACCTTTAGCCCTTGTTATATATAATGCCACCGTTTGTCCCCTGTAATATATGCCACCTTTAGCCCTGTTTATATATAATGCCAGCTTTGCCCCTGGTATACATATTGCCACCTTAAAAAAATTACATTAGGGGGCCTACTGCTGTGCCTGATTCAGCAGTCTGGGCTCCCTGCTACCTGAGCGACCCACCAGGATCTCTCTTGGTGCATTCAACCTGCTTGGCAGCGCTTCCCTGCTTTCTGTGCCTGGGGCATTTGCCCTGCTTGTACCCCCTAGCTACGCCCTTAGGTTCCTGCACATGGTATTCATACACTTATGTAATCTTCCTTTACTGCATCTGGTTTCCATATTTATTTTTAAAATGGGTTTGGATGCAAAAGTACAAAAGGATGCAAGCAGAAGTCGATGCATGGAGAATACAGTTGTTGTTCTAGATATGTATAATGCTACATTGGAAAAATCCCATCTTCCTTTTATCCAATCAACATCTTTTTAATATATTTATTAATGATCTGGTAGAAGGATTGTGCAGTAAAATATCAATATTCGCAGATGACACAAAACTATGTAAAATATTAACAAAAGAGGAGATGCAAGGAGATTGCAAGAGGATCTGGATAAATTGGGAGCTTGGGCAGAAAATTGGCAAATGAGGTGTAACACTGATAAATGTAACATTATGCAGATGGGCACGGGAAATACATGTCACCATTACTCTGGGACCGCTGGGAAACAATGTCATTGAAAAGCACTTGGAGATTTTAGCTAACTAAACTCAACTAGAGCAACCAGTGTCAGGCAGCTGCTGCCAAGGCAAATAGGTTCATGGGGTGCATCAAAAGAGTTCTAGGGGCACATGACAAGAAAATTGTTCTTCCTCTTTACAAGTCACTGGTCAGACTACACATGGAATATTGTGGACTGTTTTGGGCACCGATACTCAAGAAGGACATATCAGAGCTTGAGCAGGTACAAAGGCGGGCAAGTAATGTAATAAATGGATTGGACGGATTAGAATACCCTGAGAGATTATCAAAATTGGAGTTATTTAGCTTAGAAAAAGGACGTCTGAGGGGCGACCTAATAACTATTTATAAATATATCAGCGGACAATTCAGAGATCTCTCCCATCATCTATTTATACCCAGGTTTGTGACTGTAACAAGGGGGCGTCCTCTACGTCTAGAGGAAAGAAGGTTTCTACACCAACATAGAAGCGGGTTCTTTACTGTAAGAGCAGTGAGACTATGGAACTCTCTGCCTGAGGATGTGGTGAAGGCAAATTAGATAAAAGAGTTCAAGACGAGCCTGGACGCCTTTCTTCAGTGATCCAATATTATATGTTATAATCATTAATAACTTTAAAAGGATTGCTGATCCAGAGATTATTCCGATTGCCAGATTGCAGTCAGGAAGGAATTTTTTAAAATTGGCTTCTACCTCATTGTTTTTTTTTTGTCTTCCTCTGGAAGGCATCACCCATGTGAAAGAGGTCTTAGGGTAGTTTTACACACAGCACTTTTCAGTAAAAACACTTGCATATTTTATGCGGTTTTTGAGCCAAGGGAGAAGTAGAAGTCGTTTCTTTATAGTTCTTTTCAATATTCTTTGGCTCAGAAAAGTGCATCAAAACCTGCAGATATGTCTTCCAAAAACTGCTGTATGTGGCACCACCCTTAAAGTTAAATATAAATGTGGGATAACCTCTTTAACCCCTTAATGCTACAGTTTACATCCTGGCTGCAGGCTACGTGACTCAGCAGGAAGCAAACTTGTGTTCTGTGGATGAGGAGGTATAAGAAGCTGAGTCGGCACAATCCCACAGCTGCAGCCAGTGACAGGAACGTAAAAATGTACAAAAAAGTAAATTATGTAAAAAAAGAAAAGCAAAAAATCTCTTTTTTTGCACACTTTCCCCTATTTGTATGAAAAGAATTAAAAAGTTTAAAAAATCCTACATATTTGGTATCATTTTATGTATAACAACCTGTACAGTAAATTGAACACACTATTTATCTCACACGGCAAAAACTGTAAAAATAAACCCCTAAAAAACGGAGGAGAAATCCTGATTTTGTTTGTTTTGCCTATCAAAAAGACACAATAAAAGTGATCAACAAAGCCATATAAACCCCAAAATGGTACCAATAAAACTTCAGCTTGTCATGCAAACAACAAGCCCTTACAGGCTCCGTCCATAGAAAAATAAAACTTTGAAGGCAATGATGTAGAAAACTAAATAATTTCCAAAAAAAATTGGCATGTGGCAGATGTTTTCTTCATCCCAGCTAGTTAAAAGAATTCTCTGCTGCTACATCTGTCACATCTGTGACAGATGCAGCAGAGGAATTCTTCAATTCTCTACTGCAGCTATCACACATGTCAGCTGCGGTAGAGGATTCTGCTGCCGGCAATTGATTTCAGGGAAGGGCTTTAAATATAAGCCGTTCCCTGAAAATCAAGTAAAAGTGGTTTAAAAACAAAAAAAATAGATACCTTGCTTCAGCTGCCGGGGCACAGCTGCGTCTTCTCCTGCTGTCCCCGGCACTGTGGTGCTGATCTATCAGCAGGTGCGGATTTAAAATCCCCGCCTGCTGAAAGAGCTGCCTGTGATTGGCTGATGTGCTCAGTCAATCACAGGCAGCTCTCGATTGTCACTCATTCAGGGAGAGCTGCCTGTGATTGGCTGAGCACCTCAGCCAATTACATTCAGCTCTTTCAGCAGGCAGGGATTTTAAATCCCCGCCTGCTGATAGGTCAGCACCACAGTGCAGGGGGCAGCAGGAGAAGACACGGCTGAGCCCCAGCAGCTGAAGGGAGGTGAGTATCTATTTTTTTGTTTTTTTAAACCACTTTTACTTGATTTTCAGGGAAGGGCTTATACTTAGTGTTCTTCATTTCCGCGGGGGTCACGGCAGTGGCGGTCAGGTATGTATATATATTTTTTTTACATTAAATTTTTTTTTTTCAGGGAAGGGCTTATATGTAAAGCCCTTTCCAAAAAAAAGAATGCAGGGGTGCCGGCAGAGCATTGTTTTCAATGGAGCCGTCGGCAGCAGCCGCCGCTCTATTGACAACAAGCACGCAGCTGTGTTCACGCGTGTTTTTGCTCGTACCTAGGTGCGGACATATGTACGCACCTGAGTACACACAAAAACACGCTTGTGTGAATGCACCCTTAAAGGGTTAAGTATAAGCAATATCCTCAGAAGGATATGAACTCTTAGGGGTACTTTCCATGGACCAAAAGAGCGATCACAGGTGACTGTTGTGAGCAAACACAGAATACCCCAGGGTAAGTGAGCGAGAATTGCTCACTTGTTGGAGTTGCTTGTGTTATAGCTGACCTAAAAACCAAGCGGCTATCAGCCCGTTTGTACAGGCAGTCATTCATCTATGACCAACTGCCTGTTCACTGTGAATGGAGACAGGCAGCCTGAAGAGATCTCCACATCCTTGCCTCCATTCACTGAACCATTATCGCTCCTGTGTGAAAGCAATAAACATTGGGATGGATGTTGGGGTTCCATCAAAGAACGGATCCATTCTCTGCAGGGATTCTGTTTTCTTGCACCCATGATGGAACAGGAAAAGGGAAACACAGATGTGAACAGAGCCTTATACTAACAAATCGAGATGATATACTCAGTTGACATGACTTGTCTGCAGTATTTGTGAAATCAATGTCATTACTTAACTGCTTGCTGCTACTTACAAGACCACCCGCTATGCTTGTTTGTCCTGCTGCTTGCACTTCCTTGCAGCTAGATTTTTTTTTTTACTAATCCTAACATAATGCTTTATTTAGCCAAGCATGAAAAACAGCTCAACCTATCCCAGCAGGCGTAAATTGGGGGCCTGGTGACTGAGGATGATATAGCTCAAGGGTTGGAAGACTGAAAATGAAGATGGAAATGCTCTGATTAATGATAAGTGACATCATGAACTATGAAGAGCAATGGGCCTAAAATGGATTTGTCTCTTATAACTGTATATTCATTTTGAAATATTTATACGTTTCCAGTTAAACCTGGAAAATAGTTAAAAGAAAACTTTCCATGATAATCTCATTGTCTTTTCTTCGGCTAGTTGTATATCATCTTTTTAATTTTTGAAGTAAATGTAGCAAAGCACAGGATATAGGGGTTCCATAGTTTTCTATAAGTATGTCTCATGTACAAAAGTACATATATGTTCTTTTTTTGCACATTGCTATGCAATCCCTATTGGTGTCAATATAACAGCCTATATAAAAGGGATCATTGTACATATCTTTTTCATACAGGTTGCTATGTAAGACACACAATGTCAGAATTTTGTGTCACTAAGATCCACAATGGAGTTCAAATTTGCACACATTGTGCAGCATCAATGTATAGATAGTAAATACGTAAATGTCACTACAATATTATAATCACAGAAAAATGGCCATTACTTACTGACTGAGGAGTGCATATAGATGCATCCTCCTCTCACCATGCAGGTAGCAGACTACCAAATGGTGGAGCCAATAACACCTGTGCAGGACACCGATAAAACAACCACTCACACTGCCTCCTGATAATGAGGGGGGTGGCTGCTTGGCGTATACTCCCACACATAGAGGATACAGGGTGCCAGACCATTCTGATATATGTAGTTCACCATGCAGACCAGCAACCTATTAATGACGCCATGATAATTCAGCGGGTTGCCCTGCATATCCATCAGTGAACCACATTGGTACTGCCACCCTGGGCTCCCCCTGGAGTCTTAATGCCACACTGCATGTGAATGATAGATAATAAATGCAAGGCATTGGTTGGATGTTGGCCAAGATACATGAGCCCACTAACCACTTCACGGTTCCTTGCGTTGTAGTGGGTCCCTACACTAATATAAATGCTTCACAGAAGGGGAAATCAAGAATTAAAAACAATCACAGAAAAATGGCCGTTACTTACTGACTGAGGAGTGCATATAGATGCATCCTCCTCTCACCATGCAGGTAGCTGACTACCAAATGGTGGAGCCATTTTTCTGTGATTTAAAAAAAAAATGTATTTCCCCTTCTGTGATGCATTTATATTAGTGTAGGGACCCACTACAACGCAAGGAGCCGTGAAGTGGTTAGTGGGCTCATGTATCTTGGCCAACATCCAACCAATGCCTTGCATTTATTATCATTCACATGCAGTGTGGCATTAAGACTCCAGGGGGAGCCCGGGGGGCGGCAGTACCAATGTGGTTCACTGATGGATATGCAGGGCAACCCGCTGAATTATCATGGCGTCATTAATAGGTTGCTGGTCTGCATGGTAAACTACATATATCAGAATGGTCTGCCCCCCTGTATCCACTATGTGTGGGAGTTTACACCAAGCATCCACCCCCCTCATTATCAGGAGGCAGTGTGAGTGGGTGTCTTATCGGTGTCTTGCACAGGTGTTATTGGCTCCTCCATTTGGTAGTCAGCTACCTGCATGGTGAGAGGAGGATGCATCTATATGCACTCCTCAGTCAGTAAGTAACGACCATTTTTCTGTGATTGTTTTTAATTCTTGGTTTCCCCTTCTGTGATGCATTACTACAATATTATAGATTATTAGGTTTATTTGCGACATTTATAAACTTTCAGCAGTTTGTAAAAAAACAATCAAACAAAAAGAATTTAAATAGCTTAATACAACTAATATAACAAGTGGTTTCTACAAATTAACTACAAAATATCACTTTATATGACTACTGCAGCCTCAGAATTATTCAACCTCCTGAATAGAATCCCTCATAGGAGCACAAATTTACAAATAAGTTGTTGCCTCAAGCACACCAGATACAACTAATCAAGGGCTTCATTAGTTGCATCAGGTGTCCTTGAGATAAAGACATGAAATCTATGGACTGGCTGGGACTTTGTTGATTGTGACATTTGATTGTATGTTAGAAATATGGATAAGTCAAAAGAGTGGTCCAAACAGTTAATAGAGCAGATCATTGGCTTGAACAAGGAAATAGATAATAAAGGCACTGAATGATACATTTGGAAGCAAAGTTTGCAAGTTCAAAGTCAAAGGAACACTAGCTACACAACCAGATGTGGCAGAAAGAGGAAGCTATCATTGGCTGCCACCTGATATCTGAGGACTCAGTGACAGCAGGCACTAAGGTTTCCATTTGCACAATAAAGTGCATACTAAACGCTGAAGGTTTTCATGCCCAAACTCCAACACAGATACCTCTACTGAATTAAAAGCATAAAAAAGTTACTTCAAATCAGCTCAAAATTTGTTTACATATGCCATTGAAGTTTTGGAAATCTGCTCTGTGGATGATGAAAGAAAAATTGAACTTTTCAAGCCTATGGATTAACAGTATGTCTGGAGGAGCAAGAGTGAAACTTATGCTCAAAAGAACACCCTGCCTACAGTGAAGCATGATGATGGCTCTGCAGCTGGTTTGCTCTGGCACTGGAAACCAATAGAGTGTGCGAGTCCAGATGGATTCAATCAAATATCAGGAAATCCTAGCAGAAAAATGTATGCCTTTTGTGAAGAAGCTGACGCTTGGGCATCATTGGACCTTCCAACAGGACAATGATTCCAAGCATACTTCAAAATCCACCAAAGCTTGGTTTCAGAAGAAGACCTTGAAGATTCTGGAGTGGTGGTCACAGTAGCCTGACTTGAACCCCATAGAAAATCTTTTGTGGGATTTGAAGAATATTAGTGAACGGGAGGCTATTGCCTATGAGGAGATTCCTCAGGAAAGCAGTGAGAAGCTGGTTTCTGGTTATGCATGATATTTGCAGGAGGTCCTAAACAGCAAAAGGGTGCTCTACTAAGTACTAAAGACTCTTGTCATAAAGAGGATGAATAATTTGGAGACTGCAGTCATTTTGTGTTACATTTGGAGAAACTACTTGTTCTATTAGTTGTGTTGAGCAATTTAAAGTGTTCTTGTTTGATTGTTTTTTTTTTTTTTTTTGCAATAGCTGAAAGCGTGTAGATTTGGCAAATAAACCTTATTTTTAGTGGGCAAAGTCTCAGAGTTGGACCAAAAAAAGGAAAAAATATTTTTCCCTAAAATATAACTTTTATTACTATTATTAAAGTTCAAGCACTCAAAACTAAATAATAAATAAATAACTGTGATGCGAGGCTACACGGCTGTGCAGTATCTCACAATATGAGCTAATATGAATTGATATCTACTCCTCATCACATCAAATTTAGCTTTGCTGTCCACCGTATCTACTAGGTAACAGGTCATCAAAACGACTCCTGATGACGTGTCACTCCATCGACACAGAATGCATTAAGTCTTTTCAAATATTCGAGTCCTTGTCAGAACATCTGATTTTGGGATACAAGTAGAGATGAGCGAGCGTACTCGGAAAAGCACTACTCGCTCGAGTAATTTGCTTTATCCGAGTATCGCTGTGCTCGGGTCTGAAGATTCGGGTGCCGGCACGGAGCAGGGAGCTGCAGGGGAGAGCGGGGAGGAACGGAGGGGAGATCTTTCTCTCCCTCTCTCCCGTCCGCTCTCCCCTGCTCCCCGCTGCGACTCACCTGTCAGCCGCAGCGGCACCCGAATCTTCAGACCCGAGCACAGCGATACTCGGATAAAGCACATTACTCGAGCGAGTAGTGCTTTTCCGAGTACGCTCGCTCATCTCTAGATACAAGATCTTTTCTGCTCCCTCTGTGTCTAGAGCCAAAAATACAATATTTGGGCTCTGGACACATAACATTTTTTTGTTATATTGACAGAAATATGATCAACTATATGTTGATCTCTGATTTTTTCACTACAGCTAAATTTGATGTGATGAGGAGTAGATAGCAATTCATCATATCTTAGTCCTTACTGTCATAACAGCTGGCTTATGTTGTGTAGCCTCACATCCCAGTTATGTATTTATTATTTAGTTTTGAGTTCTTGAATTTTAATAATATTAATAAAAGTTACATTTTAGGGAAAAATATTTTCCCCTTTTTTGGTGCAATTCTGAGACTTTTTGTAATATTCGTTATTGGACCTTCAGACCTTCTGTAATAGATAACTTTCAGTGGTGGCTCAATCATTTTGATTGTAACTATAGTCATCCTTCCAATATGGATCCTTGGGACTATATCCTCTAAAACTTCTGTATTTATTTTCAACTATTTGGAGTCCTCATTATGAAATTCGTCCTGCAATGTGAACCTGTGTTTTTTTCTAGAAGAATCTTTAATTCTTTTCTCCGTTGTATTGTATATTTGCAATTAAAGGTATTTGTCATGGAAAGTTGGTATACGCATGTATTACATAAATTAGTTTTCTAATAATGTTTATATATCAATTATATTATCAATATCAATGTGTGATTAGTGAGAGTCGCTTGGATCCTTATGGTCACGAGAATGCAATAGCATCTACAGAGCTTAACCAGATACATCACTTGTCGCTGCACAGAGTCATTCAGTTAAATGGGGCTGAGCAGTAGTTGAGCTGCACTTTCAGCCAGATTACATTGACATGAATTTCATTGCGTCTGACACTGCGTCAAAGGGGCTGTGACGCTCTCTCAAGTTTAATGGTCCCTTTGTTCTTATGATTGGTGATCTTCCAATGGTCAGTCCTTTACCAACTAGATGATAAGATATCCTAGCTACCCTCTCATTATAAATGAGAAGCATGGAACCCCATGTTTACATATAATTCTTATTACTTCATGATAAATTTGGCATCGGGGAGAGGGCAACATGGCGCCACCCTTGTAATTCAGAGCTCTGTTCTGACTGGATCTTCAAAGTATGCTTATTCTGAAACACCGCAGTATTTCAGAATGAGACATACATGGGTGCAGTGTGAATACCTATCCTAGCTTCATGTTGCCTGTGGTTTGGGCGTTGCAACAGTTCTGGGATCTGTTCCTTTCTTGTAATCTGGTTCAGGTCTTGTATTTGGTTCTCTTCATCTTCCTCATATGTTGGGAGTCGTTTTAGGTGAGAGTTGGTTGGTTTCACTTGTAGGTAATTTAGGAGGTCAATTTAACCTGGCCTTGCGCTTAGCTCATTGCTGTTTAATTCAGTCTCCCTCTGACTTAGGTGGAAGTTAGAGGCTGGTGCTGAATCTCCTGTTTTCCTGATTTTTGGCTAAGGTAAGTACTGATGTTGCTATGGTTGATATCTTGTTCTCTGTGGTTTTCTCCTCTTTCACGTAGGGTCTGTTAGTGGCCTAGGTACGTGGTCAGGTTCGCCCTTGTTAGAGTGGGTTATCTGCATATAGGCAGGTCCCTTTCCTGGGTAAAGGGTTTATAGGTACAGTGTTTCTGTGGTGTCTGTTTTCTTTATTGTTTACCACTGTTTTGTATACAATTTCAGTCTGTTTGTTCACAGTCCATAAGGTTTTCAGTTTTTCAGATCCAGCCAGTCCTGATTGGACGTGACATTGGGTAGCATGAACCAGGGTCTATTTAAGAAAAGATAAGAAAACAGCTCCTACTGTGAAGATAGTTAATGAGGTTTCATTAACCCCTTAGTGACCAGCCCATAGTGTTTTTACATTCTGACCAAGTGGGCCTTAATCTCTGATGACGTCAAAACATGTGTCCTGCAGGGATTAATGCCACGTAGGCTCTGGATGTGACAGCTCCATGCTGTCGGTGCCCGCAGGTAGCCGACAGCATGGAGCTGTCCTCCTGGGCTGCGGGCAGTCCCCCCGGCAATGCGATTGGCGCTATCCAATGGATTGCCCCGATCGCATAAAAGTTTAAAAAAGTTTTTAAAAAGTTAAAGATTCAGCTGCCCTCATGGATCAGATCCGTGGGGACAGCTGAGAATACTCAACCCCATCCGCTGCACTGCTCTCCGCTGTCCTGGTCCTCCGGGCCCCGAAGCCGGCCTTCTGCGCATGTACGCCAGGCGGCATTACGTCAGCCGCATGAGCAAAAGACCCGGAGCCACAGGAAATTTAAAATCTCCTGGCTCCTGTAGGTAGCCAGGAGGCAGGAGATGTCAGCGGGGACTGCGGTGAGCGGTCCCCGGTACTGCGATCGCCATTATCCAATGGATAACAGCGATCGTGGAAAAGTGAAGAAAAGTTTTTAAAAAGTCAAAGTTTCACTTCCCCTCATGGATCCGAAAATACTCACCCCCCTTCCTCCATGTCCTCCGGCCGCTCTCGGGACCCACCGATGGCTTATGCGCATGCAGAACAAATAATCGGGAGCATTAACCCCTTGAGTGGCACGCCCGAAAAATTTCCGGGGACGAGCTCCACTGCTCATAGCAACATAGCCCGGAAGATTTCCGGGCTATGTATCACTATGGGAGCTGCAGAGCACAATGCCACAAGCTGTGGCCTTGTGCTCTGCCTGCACAGACCCCCACAGAGAACAAAGCAAGGGCTTTGAAAAACCAGCAGAAGATATTGCCGACATGTCGGCAACCTCCTGCTTTGTTTACAAGTTGCCATAGAGACCATCGGCTTGTCAGAAGCAAGCCGATGGTCTCTGTGGCAGGGAGAGCTGGTTGTTAGCTGTCAGAGGACAGCTAGGTACTAGCTCTTACAGCAGAGATCAGAGAAAACCTCCGATCTCTGCTGTGTTAACCCTTTACATGCTGCAGTCTATGTGACTGCAGCATGTAAAGGGTTGTCACTGCAGCATGTAAAGGGCTGTCACCATCAGACCCCCGGAATGTGATGAGGGGTCCTGATGGGTCCCTGTAGAAGTCCCCTAAAGGGACAAAAAAAATAAAAAATTTTAAAAAAATAATAAAAAAAAAAAGTAAAAAAATTATTAAAAAAAATAAAAAAAACACTTGTCTCCCTTTACTTTGTAAAAAATCAAAAATACAATCACACATGTGGTATCCGTGTGCGTCGTAATGACCCAGAGAAGGAAGTTAATATATTATTTAACCCCTTAATGACATGGCCCCTTTTTTTCTTTTTTCCCCATTCTTTTTTTCCTCCCCCCTGTTTAAAAAATCACAACTTGTCCCGCAAAAAACAAGCCCTCATATGGCCATGTCAATGGAAAAATGAAAAAGTTATGGCTCTTGAGACGCAACTGCAAAACTAGTTGAAATTCAATGATTAGACCATTTTAAAAAACCTGCCCTGGTGGGCACGACAGGGTGGTAGGAAACCCGCCACTCAAGGGGTTAAAAGATTGTGCGGCTGTTTGTTTGGACGATTCTTATCCTGTGGGAAGTTCTTTTAAATGCATGATGATTGACTTGTTATATTGTCGATTGGCACTTGTGTGGACAAGTGATATACCTGTCTAAAAGAACCTTCAGTGTTTTATAGTAGCTGTTAATTTCATGAAACTTACATCATAACTAGACTGATTTACTATCTTACTCAGTTGGAAAAAAGCAAACAATTTACTGCCCTAGCCCTGAGTCAAAATACCTTGGCCAAGGCAAAATAGCTTGTTGTAGTCCTAAAAGCTGGACAGAAAGCGGACAGATCCCATTATAGTCAATGGGGTCTTTTCGGGGCTGTTCGGTTCCATCCAGAGATGGAGCCGTTCCCCAACAAGGATTCCCCTTTCCTGCTTCCCAAACGGAGCAGGAAAGCAGAATCCTCAAAACAGATGTGAAACCGCCTTACATTACTACTTTAATTTCGAAATACAATATATGAAATTAGATATTTCTTGCAGTATAATGGCAGACTCCATGACAGAACCCAACCGATCCCATTAGAAGACAGAGGGGTCTGCCATGTGCTGTTGGTGGCCGTCATGTGACGGATCTATCACAGATAGATAGAGGATTCTGATTATATTTTTCAGAAGCGAATGGGTTAATGTCTGTAAAGTTCAGCTACATCATTAGGGCAAGAAAGGTTCCCAGATGCTAAATTTCAGGAACACTCAAGTCCTTCCTTATTTAGTTGTAATATGTTTTTATGCTACACGCTCTTTCCTTCCTCAGGGTGAGGAAACAACTTCAATGGTCTTTAACTGTAACATCTAAAAACATTCATTAGACATATGAAGGTATCATACCCAAAACAAACATGTGGTGTTTTCGCCACTGTCTTTGTAAGTGAAGACGTAGAACATTTTCAGCGTAAAAGCTGCAGAATCATCACAAAGGGCAAAAGGAAAAAGATAAATAAGCCAACATCCATCCTGTTGTGTCCTGGACGCACATATAAATAGATACAGACTGAATATATACTATAAATATATACACACACGAGCCCCATAACTGCATCCTCCAGCCTTCTGTACATTATAAGGATCTGCTTACATAGTCCACACCAATCAGATGATGTACATATAGTACGATAGACACCTCCACTCTGCTTAGAGCTGCTGCATCCTCATTCATTTGGAGGTTGGACCATTTGGTTCTTAGGTATGCTCCAGGAGTGCGCATGTGCGCTGGCGCATGGGCTGGCACTTATGCACACCTCCGCAATACAAAAAAAAAAGAAGACCCGACAGGTACATGCAAGCACTGGCCGCAGGCAGTGTCGGATTCTGCTGCGGGCTGCAACATGCTGAATCCGACCTGCCCATGGACATGAGGCCTTAAAGTACTGGTATAATAGGCATGTGATGCTTTTTACAATAGGCGTCCATATGTGAGGCTTTTCATATACTTATGACATGACTTTTGGAAATATTTATGTATACCTTGGGCAGAACTGCTATATATATCTTTAACCACTTTTTATTGTAATAATTTGGTGGAGTTATATATTCATATACAGCAGTTTAGGGATCCTATGCATCTTATATGTGCTCCTTTTACATATCATAAAATGTATAGCAGATGTCCAGATTGTTGGGGTATACTGTCAATTATGCTTGTGTACCACATGTGCATGCTACTACTTTAATTACATATTATTAAATTTAAGCAGGTGTCGAATTTACATATTTGTGATTTTCTATACATTATTTATGATGAATATATATATATATCCCCTCCTCCCCACAATACTCACTTTCTGCTTATGCGTTGCCATTCACTGCTGGTATTCTATTTACTTAGGCTGCAGCCAATAGGAGGCCGGACAGGGACGTCATCAGTGATGTCCCATAAACATGCCACATGGCTTCTACATTACAGGTCCAATTGACAGGTCTACGGACGTCACATGGCCCTCTGGCTGGGTGACGTCAACTGTCAGATGCCGTGGTGCCAGAGCACTGAAGCGGAGGTCCAGTGCCATGGCAAGTACATTACTATTATGTCATTTTGGGTATGGGGGTCCAAAATTATATAAACCACTTTACTTGGGAAACCCATGGAGAATTCAGCAACATGGAGACATCTAGGAGGAAGATCCCTAGAGGAGAAAATGTAAGTGCTCTTGATGGAAAACATTGTGAGGTGTTACCTATGAGTTTGATTAGGAGGGTTAGCTGTCAAAAAGCTGCATGGAGCATATGTCCTGGCCTGTGTGACAAGATCTCAGACTGAGAGAGAGTCAAGACCCTGATTGGCTTCAGTGAAGAACTTTTAGCCACCAGGAGAACTGTAGGCACTGATAGGGAACAGTAAGAGACAGTTGTATTGTCACAGTAGCAGAGCATTATTGTAAGCTACTAAATTATTTGAACAGGTAAATTGCAACTCCCCCACAACATTAAGAGATTTAGAGACTCAGGGGTAGGTGAAAGAAGGAGCCTCCCTATGGGCAATAAGAGAGAGAGATTAAAATGAAAATCACCACTGCCAATTACTTTAAATTGTCTGCAAAGAGTGATGTGTACCTTTTTTTTTTTAAACGCCGAAACCTCTGAGTAAAGTTGAATTGCTGACCTGTAATATCTGCCTTTGATTGCTGTCTTGCAACTTTTTGCACCTTGGGGGCCAATATCCTCAGTTACATCATTTTGGGTTTGCAAGCAATGTATACTCCCTGTATGCTTTACAACTGTTCTATCTAATCCCACTGCTGCATTCACAACTACACTGCTCAGTACTGCTGTATAATATCCTCAATGCTGGTCCTTCTAAGGACCTGCTACTGAGGAATAAGGGAGCAGAATTTCCTGTTATTCCTGTGTATGAGAGATATCATAACAGTTAGTCTGCACTCACCGGTTCAGGGAAAACTGAGAATTAGATATGGAGCCTGAAGAGGGAAAAACAACATGTACAAGTCAGATAATAACCAGAAATACTGCTATTCCCAATGTACAAACACAATATAGCTTATTCTGAAGTGTCACCCTAAATTACTGGCATGCTTTAATACAGTTAAATGGTGTTACAAGCACATTTATGTATTTTCCTTATAGAATATATATATATATATATAGACGAAAGCCCTCAATATATATATATATATATATATATATATATATATATATATATATATATATATATATATATATATATATATAGACGAAAGCCCTCACTGACTCACTCACTGATTGACTGACTGACTGACTCGCCACTAATTCTCCAACTTCCAGATGTCGTAGAAACATGAAATTTTGCACAAGCATAGATTATGTCCAAGATAGGAAAAGTAAAGAAGTCCCAACTTGATTATTCAATTCTAGCGCAAAAGTATTAGCATCCAAATTTTATGTACGTAATCTAATTCTCTCACTTCCCGATGTCATAGAAACTTGAAATTTGGCACGATCATAAATAGGAAAAGCTAATTGGTCCCAACTCGATTATTCAATTCTAAGCGCAAAAGAATTAGCGTCCAAGTTTTACGTACGGAATCTAATTCTCTCACTTCCTGATGTCATAAAAACTTGAAATTTGGCACGAGCATTGATTATGTCATAAATAGAAAAAAGCGAATGGGTCCCAACTCGATTATTCAATTCTAAACACAAAAGAATTAGCGTCCAAATTTTACGTACGTAATCTAATTCTCTCACTTCCCGATGTCATTTTATATAAAGGAAACGTCGTATGGTTACCTCCACGTGGTGTTTCCTGGGTAACGCAAAGAACCATGCAAAATGGTGAACATATGTTTTTCCTCAGTATCTCTAAAGTAACCACGACTTCATAAGATTTTCCGTGTGAACACCAGATAAACACCAGTCCCAAATTAACTCGGGCGAAGCCGGGTATATCAGCTAGTATAGTATAATTTCTCTCTAAATAAATCATATTTGATCCAGTAAGTCAAAGACAGTAAATATAACAGTTTGATATTAATATATGGCTGAGAAACAAGGGAGGAGATAGAGCAGAACAAAATAAAGTGAAACTATTTAATCTAATGTTTTCAGTGTGTCAATGTTTTGTGAGATATTGTTTGGTATAATCATTCATTCATAGTTTACTCACCCATACTAAAACGAGATTTAATCTGAACTTACACACTCACCTATAAATCACAAACACTTAAAGGGGTAGTCCCGCGCCGAAACGTTTTTTTTTTTTTTTTCAATAGCCCCCCCGTTCGGCGCGAGACAAACCCGATGCAGGGCTTTAAAAAAAAAAACGGATAGTACTTACCCGAATCCCCGCGCTCCAGTGACTTCTTACTTACCTTGCGAAGATGGCCGCCGGGATCTTCACCCACGGTGGACTGCAGGTCTTCTCCCATGGTGCACTGTGGGCTCTGTGCGTTCCATTGCCGATTCCAGCCTCCTGATTGGCTGGAATCGGCACACGTGACGGGGCGGAGCTACGAGGAGCAGCTCTCCGGCACGAGCGGTCCCATTTAGAAGGGAGAAGACCGGACTGCGCAAGCGTGTCTAATCGGGAGATTAGACGCTGAAATTAGACGGCACCATGGAGACGAGGACGCTAGCAACGTAGCAGGTAAGTGAATAACTTCTGTTTGGCTCATATTTAATGCACGATGTATATTACAAAGTGCATTAATATGGCCATACAGAAGTGTATACCCCCACTTGCTTTCGCGGGACAACCCCTTTAAGAGAATCTGATAGACTTTTTTCTATAGTTGTTAACCATGCCAGACATAGCACTTCAATGTAAAAAAACCCAAAAGACAAAGTGATCTATATAATGTGATGTAGGGCAGTTTCAGATGGGCGTATAATACAGATCCATATTACAGCCATGTTACAGATGACATTATAACTGTATGTCATCACTATTTGCCTCGTTTTTTTTTATCATTATTTCTTTTTTCTACTAGGGAAATACTGATCCATATTTTCCCAATAGAGAATCATAGCAATATGGAAGCAAAAACTGAAAAAAAATAGATCATGAATAGAGATGAGCGAGCACCAAAATGCTCGGGTGCTCGTTACTCGAGACTAATTTTTCGCGATGCTCGAGGGTTCGTTTCGAGTAACGAACCCCATTGAAGTCAATGGGCGACCCGAGCATTTTTGTATATCGCCGATGCTCGCTAAGGTTTTCATTTGTGAAAATCGGGGCAATTCAAGAAAGTGATGGGAACGACACAGCAACGGATAGGGCAGGCGAAGGGCTACATGTTGGGCTGCATCTCAAGTTCACAGGTCCCACTATTAAGCCACAATAGCGGCAAGAGTGCCCCCCCCCAACAACTTTTACATCTGAAAAGCCCTCATTAGCAATGCATACCTTAGCTAAGCACCACACTACCTCCAACAAAGCACAATCACTGCCTGCATGACACTCCGCTGCCACTTCTCCTGGGTTACATGCTGCCAAATCCCCCCCCCCCACGACCCAGTGTCCACAGCGCACACCAAACTGTCCCTGCCCAGCCTTCAGCTGCCCTCATGCCACGCCACCCTCATGTCTATTTATAAGTGCGTCTGCCACAGGAAAAGCAGGCACACACTGCAGAGGGTTGGCACGGCTAGGCAGCGACCCTCTTTAAAAGTGGCGGGGCGAGAGCCCACAATGCTGTACAGAAGCAATGAGAAATCCAATCCTGTGCCACCTCCATCTGGAGCTGCACATGTGGGCATAGCAATAGGGAACCTATGTGCCACACAGTATTCATTCTGTCAAGGTGTCTGCATGCCCCAGTCAGACCGCGTTTTTTTATATATAGTCACAGGCAGGTACAACTCCGCAATGGGAATTCCGTGTGCACCCACAGCATGGGTGGCTCCCTGGAACCCACCGGCGGTACATAAAAATATCCCATTGCATTGCCCAACACAGCTGAGGTAGTAATGTCGTGCTTAATGCAGGTGGGCTTCGGCCCACACTGCATGCCCCAGTCAGACTGGGGTTCTTTAGAAGTGGACACAGATGCATTTACAACTCCCTGTGGACCCACAGCATGGGTGGGTGCCAGGAAGCCACCGGCGGTACATAAATATATCCCATTGCATTGCCCAACACAGCTGAGGTAGTAATGTCGTGCTTAATGCAGGTGGGCTTCGGCCCACACTGCATGCCCCAGTCAGACTGGGGTTCTTTAGAAGTGGACACAGATGCATTTACAACTCCCTGTGGACCCACAGCATGGGTGGCTCCCTGGAACCCACCGGCGGTACATAAAAATATCCCATTGCATTGCCCATCACAGCTGAGGTAGTATTGTCATGTTTAATGCAGGTGGGCTTCGGCCCACACTGCATGCCCCAGTCAGACTGGGGTTCTTTAGAAGTGGACACAGATGCATTTACAACTCCCTGTGGACCCACAGCATGGGTGGGTGCCAGGAAGCCACCGGCGGTACATAAATATATCCTATTGCATTGCCCAACACAGCTGAGGTAGTAATGTCGTGCTTAATGCAGGTGGGCTTCGGCCCACACTGCATGCCCCAGTCAGACTGGGGTTCTTTAGAAGTGGACACAGATGCATTTACAACTCCCTGTGGACCCACAGCATGAGTGGCTCCCTGGAACCCACCGGCGGTACATAAAAATATCCCATTGCATTGCCCATCACAGCTGAGGTAGTATTGTCATGTTTAATGCAGGTGGGCTTCGGCCCACACTGCATGCCCCAGTCAGACTGGGGTTCTTTAGAAGTGGACACAGATGCATTTACAACTCCCTGTGGACCCACAGCATGGGTGGGTGCCAGGAAGCCACCGGCGGTACATAAATATATCCCATTGCATTGCCCAACACAGCTGAGGTAGTAATGTCGTGCTTAATGCAGGTGGGCTTCGGCCCACACTGCATGCCCCAGTCAGACTGGGGTTCTTTAGAAGTGGACACAGATGCATTTACAACTCCCTGTGGACCCACAGCATGGGTGGCTCCCTGGAACCCACCGGCGGTACATAAAAATATCCCATTGCATTGCCCATCACAGCTGAGGTAGTATTGTCATGTTTAATGCAGGTGGGCTTCGGCCCACACTGCATGCCCCAGTCAGACTGGGGTTCTTTAGAAGTGGACACAGATGCATTTACAACTCCCTGTGGACCCACAGCATGGGTGGGTGCCAGGAAGCCACCGGCGGTACATAAATATATCCTATTGCATTGCCCAACACAGCTGAGGTAGTAATGTCGTGCTTAATGCAGGTGGGCTTCGGCCCACACTGCATGCCCCAGTCAGACTGGGGTTCTTTAGAAGTGGACACAGATGCATTTACAACTTCCTGTGGACCCACAGCATGGGTGGCTCCCTGGAACCCACCGGCGGTACATAAAAATATCCCATTGCATTGCCCATCACAGCTGAGGTAGTATTGTCATGTTTAATGCAGGTGGGCTTCGGCCCACACTGCATGCCCCAGTCAGACTGGGGTTCTTTAGAAGTGGACACAGATGCATTTACAACTCCCTGTGGACCCACAGCATGGGTGGGTGCCAGGAAGCCACCGGCGGTACATAAATATATCCCATTGCATTGCCCAACACAGCTGAGGTAGTAATGTCGTGCTTAATGCAGGTGGGCTTCGGCCCACACTGCATGCCCCAGTCAGACTGGGGTTCTTTAGAAGTGGACACAGATGCATTTACAACTCCCTGTGGACCCACAGCATGGGTGGCTCCCTGGAACCCACCGGCGGTACATAAAAATATCCCATTGCATTGCCCATCACAGCTGAGGTAGTATTGTCATGTTTAATGCAGGTGGGCTTCGGCCCACACTGCATGCCCCAGTCAGACTGGGGTTCTTTAGAAGTGGACACAGATGCATTTACAACTCCCTGTGGACCCACAGCATGGGTGGCTCCCTGGAACCCACCGGCGGTACATAAATATATCCCATTGCAGTGCCCAACACAGCTGATGTAACGTCAGCTGTAATGCAGGTGGGCTAAAAATTAATTTGATTACACTGTAGGCAAGGGCCCACAAAAATTTATGTATCAACAGTACTAATGTACCTCTGAAAAATTGCCCATGCCCAACCAAGAGGGCAGGTGAAACCCATTAATCGCTTTGGTTAATGTGGCTTAATTTGTAACTAGGCCTGGAGACAGCCCAGTTAAAATAAAAATTGGTTCAGGTGAAAGTTTCAACGCTTTAATGAGCATTGAAACGTATAAAAATTGTTTAGAAAAATTATATGACTGAGCCTTGTGGGCCTAAGAAAAATTGCCCGTTTGGCGTGATTATGTGAGGTTTCAGGAGGAGGAGCAGGAGGAGGAGGAGGAATATTATACACAGATTGATGAAGCGAAAAGGTCCCCGTTTTGAATGGTGATAGAGAACGATGCTTCCATCCGCGGGTGCAGCCTACGTATTGCTTAGGTATCGCTGCTGTCCGCTGGTGGAGAAGAGAAGTCTGGGGAAATCCAGGCTTTGTTCATCTTGATGAGTGTAAGCCTGTCGGCACTGTCGGTTGACAGGCGGGTACGCTTATCCGTGATGATTCCCCCAGCCACACTAAACACACTCTCTGACAAGACGCTAGCCGCAGGACAAGCAAGCACCTCCAGGGCATACAGCGCGAGTTCAGGCCACGTGTCCAGCTTCAACACCCAATAGTTGTAGGGGGCAGAGGCGTCACCGAGGACGGTGCTGCAATCGGCTACGTACTCCCTCACCATCCTTTTACAGTGCTCCCGCCAACTCAGCCTTGACTGGGGACCGGTGACACAGTCTTGCTGGGGAGCCATAAAGCTGTCAAAGGCCTTAGAAAGTGTTCCCCTGCCTGCGCTGTACATGCTGCCTGATCTCTGCGCCTCCCCTGCTACCTGGGCCGCGGAAATGCGCCTTCGGCCACTAGCGCTGTCGGATGGGAAGTTTACCATCAGTTTGTCCACCAGCGCCCTGTGGTATAGCATCATTCTCGAACCCCTTTCCTCTTCAGGAATGAGAGTGCAAAGGCTCTCCTTATACCGTGGATCGAGCAGTGTGTACACCCAGTAATCCATAGTGGCCAGAATGCGTGTAACGCGAGGGTCACGAGAAAGGCATCCTAACATGAAGTCAGCCATGTGTGCCGGGGTACCTGTACGCAACACATGGCTGTCCTCACTCGGAAGATCACTTTCAGGATCCTCCTCCTCCTCCTCCTCCTCCTCTGGCCATACACGCTGAAAGGATGACAGGCAAGCTGCATCTGTACCCTCAGCAGTGGGCCAAGCTGTCTCTTCCCCCTCCTCCTCATGCTCCTCCCCCTCCTCCTCCTCCTCCTCCTCTGGCCATACACGCTGAAAGGATGACAGGCAAGCAGCATCTGTCCCCTCAGCAGTGGGCCAAGCTGTCTCTTCCCCCTCCTCCTCATGCTCCTCCCCCTCCTCCTCAACGCGCTGAGATATAGACATGAGGTTGCTCTGACTATCCAGCGACATACTGTCTTCCCCCGCCTCCGTTTCTGATTCCAAAGCGTCTGCCTTTATGCTTTGCAGGGAACTTCTCAAGAGGCATAGCAGAGGAATGGTGACGCTAATGATTGCAGCATCCCCGCTCACCATCTGGGTAGACTCCTCAAATTTTCCAAGGACCTGGCAGATGGCTGCCAACCAGGCCCACTCTTCTGTAAATAATTGAGGAGGCTGACTCCCACTGCGCCGCCCATGTTGGAGTTGGTATTCCACTATAGCTCTACGCTGCTCATAGAGCCTGGCCAACATGTGGAGCGTAGAGTTCCATTGTGTGGGCACGTCGCACAGCAGTCGGTGCACTGGCAGATTAAACCGATGTTGCAGGGTCCGCAGGGTGGCAGCGTGCGTGTGGGATTTGCGGAAATGTGCGCAGAGCTGGCGCACCTTTCCGAGCAGGCATGACAAGTGGGGGTAGCTTTTCAGAAAGCGCTGAACCACCAAATTAAAGACATGGGCCAGACATGGCACGTGCGTGAGGCTGCCGAGCTGCAGAACCGCCACCAGGTTACGGCCGTTGTCACATACGACCATGCCCGGTTGGAGGCTCAGCGGCGCAAGCCAGTGGTCGGTCTGCTCTGTCAGACCCTGCAGCAGTTCGTGGGCCATGTGGCTCTTCTCTCCTAAGCTGAGTAGTTTCAGCACGGCCTGCTGACGCTTGCCCACCGCTGTGCTGCCACGCCGCGTGACACCGACTGCTGGCGACGTGCTGCTGCTCCTGACACATCTTGATTGCGAGACAGAGGTTGCGTAGGAGGAGGAGGGTTTAGTGGAGGAAGCATACATCCCCGCAGATACCACCACCGAGCTGGGGCACGCAATTCGGGGGGTGGGTAGGACGTGAGCGGTCCCAGGCTCTGACTCTGTCCCAGCCTCCACTAAATTCACCCAATCTGCCGTCAGGGAGATATAGTGGCCCTGCCTGCCTGTGCTTGTCCACGTGTCTATTGTTAAGTGGACCTTGGCAGTAACCGCGTTGGTGAGGGCGCGTACAATGTTGCGGGAGACGTGGTCATGCAGGGCTGGGACGGCACATCGGGAAAAGTAGTGGCGACTGGGAACCGAGTAGCGCGGGGCCGCCGCCGCCATCATGCTTTTGAAAGCCTCCGTTTCCACAAGCCTATACGGCAGCATCTCTAGGCTGATCAATTTTGCAATGTGCACGTTTAACGCTTGAGCGTGCGGGTGCGTGGCGTCGCACTTGCGCTTGCGCTCAAACTGTGGCGCTAGCGACGTCTGGACGCTACGCTGAGAGACATTGCTGGATGGGGCCGAGGACAGCGGAGGTGAGGGTGTGGGTGCAGGCCAGGAGACGGTACTGCCTGTGTCCTCAGAGGGGGGTTGGATCTCAGTGGCAGGTTGGGGCACAGGGGGAGAGGCAGTGGTGCAAACCGGAGGCGGTGAACGGGCATCGTCCCACCTTGTGGGGTGCTTGGCCATCATATGCCTGCGCATGCTGGTGGTGGTGCCTTCCCAGCTGATCTTGGCGTGACAAAGGTTGCACACCACTGTTTGTCGGTCGTCAGGCGTCTCTATGAAAACCTGCCACACCGTAGAGCACCTTGACCTCTGCAGGGTGGCATGGCGCGAGGGGGCGCTTTGGGAACCAGTTGGTGGATTATTCGGTCTGGCCCTGCCTCTACCGCTGGCCACCGCAGTGGCTCGGCCTGTGCCCACACCCTGACTTGGGCCTCCGTGTCCTCGCCCGCGCCCACGTCCTCTAGGCCTACCCCTACCCCTCAGCATGGTGTATTAGCAGTAGTGCAGAAACAGAACGCTGTAATTAAATGTGCCGCTTATTGGCCTGTGGTTGGAGGCTGACTTCGTTTACGGAACCCCAGGAAATAATGTGGCGCAAGCCTGCTGTAACACTTAGCTGGCTGCGTATTTATTTGGAGAACTACTACCCCCAGCAGACACGGACCCAGAACACTGAGCACAGTGACAGGCAGGCAAAATAGATTTTTTTCAAATATTTTTTTCAAAAGGACCACTGCGTATATTTAATCTATAATATGTCTTCTGGCCCTGCCTACACAATTCTGTCCCTGGACTGTGTCACGGAACTGCAGTGCTGCACTGTTATTAACTGCAACAGACCGGTGATTTCAGAGCCAGGAAATAATTTGGCGCAAGCCTGCTGTAACACTTAGCTGGCTGCGTAATTTATTTGGAGAAATACTACCCCCAGCAGACACGGACCCAGAACACTGAGCAGAGTGACAGGCAGGCCAAATAGATTTTTGCAAATATTTTTTTCAAAAGGCCCACTGCGTATATTCAATCTATAATATATGTCTTCTGGCCCTGCCTACACAATTCTATCCCTGGAGTATTACTGCAGGGCGCAATGCTCTGCACGGCCGATATACCAAAAAAAAAAAAATGTGCAACACTGCTAAAAGCAGCCTCCACAGTACTGCACACGGTTAGATGTGGCCCTAAGAAGGACCGTTGGGGTTCTTGAAGCCTACAATAACTCCTAACGCTCTCCCTGCCTCCACACTTCTGTCCCTGGACTATTACTGCAGGGCGCAATGCTCTGCACGGCCGATATACCAAAAAAAAAAAATGTGCAACACTGCTAAAAGCAGCCTCCACACTACTGCACACTGTTAGATGTGGCCCTAAGAAGGACCGTTGGAGTTCTTGAAGCCTACACTAACTCCTAACACTCTCCCTACAGCAGCTCCAACACGATACCACTGTCCCTCAGCTATCTCACAACGCATCTGAGGCGAGCCGCGGGAGGGGCCGATTTTTATACTCGGGTGACACCTGATCTCGCCAGCCACTCACTGCAGGGGGGTGGTATAGGGCTTGAACGTCGCAGGGGGAAGTTGTAATGCCTTCCCTGTCTTTCAATTGGCCAGAAAAGCGCGCTAACGTCTCAGAGAGGAAAGTGAAAGTAACCCGAACATCGCGTGGTACTCGTTACGAGTAACGAGCATCTCGAACACGCTAATACTCGAACGAGTATCAAGCTCGGATGAGTACGTTCGCTCATCTCTAGTCATGAAGCATTTTTTAAAAAACAAGCATGAAAAATACGGCCATGTGAATTGATACATAGTTTTACATAAGCAACCTATTACGATCCGCAACACACTGATCCAATACAGAGGTAAAATAGGCTCGTCTGAAAGCAGCCTTATTAGCATAAAACAAAGTGGGGGACGTACCAAAAATAAGTAGATTTCATCCAAATGTACTTCCCTATTACAACACATGCCCAATGCTAATTGCCCTTATCCTCCTAATATGTCAGTTTACTCATACATCTCTATTTACAAATACCCTTCCAGGTTCTCTTCTCTTTTGTTTAGCATTTTCACCAGGGACAGAACTATTAGAAACTTGGATAATAAGTTGGAGGGAAGTTGGCAGGACATCTTCAGCTACAAAAAAATATATGTAATGTTAAGGGGGCACTAAATGAAAGACAAATATTGCCTAAACATATGCCATGGTTGTTTCCCGAGAGGACAAGAGGTTCCAGTGACAGCCCCAGTTCTGATACTAGAACTGAGCCTTAAAACAGAGCCAATGAGGTCTAGCAGTAGACAAACTTGCAGTAGATTTTTGGACTGGCCTGCATTGATTTCTGGTATGTCTGTGTTAATGTGTTAAGTGTAGTGAAAGGGAATGTGTCATCAGAAAATGACCTTTTTTATCTTTTTTTTAGGGATTTTTGATATTTGTTTTCAAATTTTCAATGTCATCATGATCTATGTTTAAAACAAAATCCTAAAATCTTGCCATTTTCACACCGATCACTGAGCCTAATAATAGTCTGACACTTCTTGCTCTGTAGAAAACTTTTCAACTGTCATTTCATTGCAATTACAGTCAAGATTACATTGAAATTCCCACCTATATATAGATAAAGCCCCACTTACACTGAAAGATGATCTCTCAAACAACAGTTTGAGTGACAGTTTTGAGCGATCATCTTGGCATAGTCTATGGTAGCTAATTAGCTACTAAAGAGCCATGGAGGCAGAGCGGGACACGGCCGCTATCGCTCGGCGAACAATACAGCTGTTTTCTATAAGCAAACAGCTGCATTGTTTTCCGCGCTTACAGCTCGTATCTTGCAGTTAACTACCAGCAGGACATGAGCTGAAAGAATCTTATCAGCGCTGCCGACTGTGATAATAGCCTGTACCACTGATAAGAGTTAATCGCTCAATTCTATAAAACTAGAATTGAGCGTGGAATGAATCGTGCATGAAAACTGAACGATGTCCGTGCATTTAGACGCAGTTATTGCTCAACAGATGGCTTTGAGTGAATTTTGAGTGAGAATCGTTGTATCTAAATGGGCCTTTACACAGAATACACCATTCACAATAGGAGTTGGCCATAGCTCATCTCCTTCTCCTCCTTGCACAGTGACCACTCCTTCAGGCACAAAAGCATGTCCTCAACACTCTCCAATAGAAGTCAATGCTCTCCCTGTCCATTGTATCCATGACCCTTGAGGCTGGTATAAAGCATATCTCTAAATGCTGTAAATTGCAGCTCAAGAAAAATGGCCGCCATATAGTCATGTACATAAAATAGAATTTAAAAATCCACAATCGGAAAATAGAAAAATATCGAATGTTTCACTATTAATTAATAAACAAAATGATACATTCCGGTTAATATTAATTGGAAACTGAACTCTTATTTTTGGTATGATATATGGTATGTGTGAGGGTTGTGTAAATGTATTCTGAAGTCCACTGGATAAACATAGGAAGCCCTACAAGTTATCCGGCTGGGCACCGTTGCCCAAGAAAACAGTCTGGCAATTCTTATTATTTTGGAATTCGTAAAAAACCACAAAACTCACACTTTATTGACTAATTTAAGGGCGGTTTTGTAGTTCTATCCTATTTATAGCGATGAACAAGATTTAGGAAGACAGTTACAAAAACAGCCAACCCTTCAAGGTCTGAAAGTGCTTTCTAAGACCACCTGCTTGGTTTCCTTGCTTTTTGGCCTCGTTCCTGGAGCTGACAGATAAGCTGTGAACATCCTTTATGAAAGGAAACATGGATCTATGAAATTTGCACCAGGATTTCTAGTGTAGCTTTACATCCAGGACATCCTAAAATAAAAAAAAAAAAGTTCAAAAATAGTCCCGAAAGAGGAAAACATCAGCATAGAACGTAAACAATACACTTGTCAATGAATTTAGTGAGACAGCATTATCCTCAGATGCACAGGTGCAAATTAATGCATCTGGTTAAGGATTCATATGTGAATCTTCTCAGTTAACTTCAGGAGAAAAACAGGAAGACAATTGACACCGTTTTTTATGTAGTAACCATGAGATGCCATATTTTGCTATGATAACAATTAGAATAGCGGTTTCCGTTGGGTAAAAATATTTCTCACATTTTCCTTGATCACCCATTATTCCTATTGTAAGTTGCTTCGAAAACGGGACTTTTAACCTATTGTAATTAGGTCAGAGCAGGACACCTTCCATTTCATTTCCTCCTGACTACTGTTGTTTGGGAGGCCGACTAAATAAGGCATTGCGATATTAAAGTAAAGGAACAGGTGGGGCTGTTCTAAGACTTGCAGGTTGGGATTTTACATCTTATAGTATTTTCTTTGGCAATGGTTTGTTTTATTTTTAAGTAAAAAGCCATTAGAATTCCAAAGGACATCCTGTGACATGCGATATATAGATTTCCCGTAAAACCTATATAGATGCTTTGCCTGCATCACCAGGGTGGGTATTTAAAGATACAAGTTAGGAATGGAATGTGTTGTTCAAATGATAGGTACCTGTAGACGATGCATGTTGGGTGGTGACAGTAGACTTGACCTTGCTTGTACTACCCATGTGACATGGCCTTCAGAAAATGGATTCTATTACTCAAAGACTCAATGTATACATGCAGTAAATATGTTTTTGATGTAAATTTAAAGAGGAAATATCAGCGTTCCTGATATGGAAGGAAAGGGATGGGTGGAGCAACCCTGTGGTGGTGCCCAAAGGTGAAGGCTTACAGTGAGGCTGTAGAATGGACTAAAGAAAGTGCTGCCATGCCTTACTGGTGGTCGGTGTTGACTTATATACAGACAGTAGTGTATAGAAAAAATCTGACGTGGTACAACCTTTTAAGAGAAGATGGTTTGAAGATGGTTTGACAAGAAGTGAAGGATAAAAACTTCTTTATTGAGTTCATTGAGTTATGTCGGTTTCATGCTGATTCGCCAATAAAACGTTATTAGCCTTCACTTCTTGTCAAAACATCTTCTATGGGAAAGTTGCGCCTTATGCCAGATTTTTTCCTACACAGCACTGTCAGCCTTTCTGATATATCTGTTTTAGCAAATGCTTTTATTCCTCATGATATAAACAATTTGGAGCATCTTTTCTTAGAATTCTGTGTTGTGCCGTTCCTCTGTTAATCCTACTTGAAGTGTATGAATAAATTGATAAATTGGCGTTACCAGTTGGGGATGTGACCTTACATACTCCAATCAGTGGTTCCAGTGCTGTTTTAGATTAGATGGCACCCTATGCAAATCCACCCCCCTCCCCCCGGTCATGAGGAAAATTGCACTGCCTGTATTCTGCCTGTGCAGAAAGCAGCAAGACAACGGCATATCCATAACAGAATGGCACAGTGAATACTGTACAAGAACAAAGCTTATGACATAAAGTCAGCACCAGAACGTGGTTGATGATTCAAGTAGCTCCACAAGATGCTGCCACACAAAATAGAAGGATCTTCTGGTCGGGTGGCCCTAAGAGGTGCAACCACGGCCAGCCTACATCCACCTGGTGCCTCCCCCACAAGCTACTGCTTAGTGCTCTGTGCAAATGGATGGGCCACATGTAGCTAGGGCTAGCCATTAGTGAAGCCAGTATGAGACCGCTTAGAGAAACTCTCATTTGACAAGGAGAATGAAAATGCCCTGTTGTCAATTTATTCATAATTATTCAAGAGGAATAACAGGGGAATAGAACAAGACTAATTTATAAGAAAAGATCATCCAAAATTTTTATTTCATGAGTAATACAAATATTTATTACAACAGATATGTAAGGACAAGTGCTAGATCCGCTTTAAAGAAAGGACAAATCTGCCACTGTTCCTGATTGTCCTGGATTCAAATATTGGATTAAGATGCGCCAAGAAGAAACATTTGTAGAAGTTTTATAGAGTCCTGTAAGTCAGTTGCAAACTTCAGACCTGGCCTACCTCATCCGACTACTACTCTGACTGCGGTTTGGGCGACGGAATGATACACTGTGTTATAACTAGTGTAGGGTTTGAGGATGGTGTATGACACAAGATTTCTCTTGGGGTTTTTGAATGTTGCACTTTCCCCTCAAACCCAGCACTAGGCATTAGAAATTAGGTTTTCCAAGAGTCTTCCTGAATCTTTAAATGAGCATAGATCATGGGATAAATTAACTGCAGTTAAAATTGTAATCATTCAATTCACATTTTATTAAGGTAATATAAACCACCGGTCAGCCACAACCATCTGCTGCTGAACTAAAAAGTAACAATTGCCAAAACCATATCAAAGCTGTGTGAGGGACCAACTAACTGGCTGCAGGTCAGAAATGAGAGTAGAAACCTTGGAGCAAAGGCAGCACTTCAAGATAAATCTACTTTATTAGCACCTGTGCAACGTTTTAGCTCAGTGCGAGCTTTTCCCTTCAACCCTTTGCAATCCAATTTTGGATTCAGGGTTTCCTAGGGGGCTCCTTCTTTCTGCCATTATACAATGGCGCCATCTGCTGGCTAGAGCCAGTACTGCAGTATGGGACATGCTGAAGAGGCCCCCGACAACAGAGCGGCCAGTAATCTGCAGTAAGAATACCCTGCCGGACGTCTTCCGACATCGGAGCTGTACAGCCTTCAATCAGAATGTCTTTAGATGTCAGACAGTGGATTGGAAAGGGTTAATGGTACAACCCCTTTAATGTTTCAGAATACAAACCAATCATAACATTACACTGTATGAATGTGATACTCTTTGTTTCTGGTCTCTGTTAACTTCATAGGAGCCCTTATCCAGGTATTGAGCAGTAGGTTGGACCTGATGACCCTGGAGGTCTCTTCCAACTCTACAATTCTATGACTAGGTTGCTTCACACTGGCCTCCACTTAATAACCACTTCTTCTATATAAATGTAGGTAGCCCCTACTACTCAGGTCCTGTTTTCAAGAGCCCCTACTATACCATTTCTCCTACTAAAAACTAAACCCCATTTACAGGCAATGATTATTACTCAAAATGTGTTCAAACGATGGTTTTTGAGCAATAATCATTGTATGTAAATGCTTCCACCTTTCTCTCTTCAGCTGAACTATGATTTTTAGGTCCGCTTAAAATCCATAGTTCAGCTGAAGAAGAGATAACACAGACATGCTGTGTTCTACATGGGATTGCTGATTACATTGTATTCAGCTGACAGCCCCTGTGAGGACAAAGGAGCTAATTGCAGAGCTGAGACCACCTGCTATGTTCTGCAAGCAGCGTCTGGAGGCTCATTTACATGCAAATGCAGCTAATAAAGTGTTAATGGGAATTAGTGCCCATTAGCACTTTATGCAAAATGATCCCTAGAACTGTCAATCTTTCAATCCTTTGAAATATTTTCTTTGTGTGTAAATGAACCTTAAGACCAATGCGCTACTCTACAGGTCTTAGGGCAATTTAGTCCCTCCTTGTACAGGAATCTGGCAGAAACACCCCCAAGTATGGGCTCAGCACCATTCACCCCTCCCTGGTTCTTTCTGGACTGATGTCCCTCTTCATAGCTCTAGTAAATTCTCCCATAGCAAATTCGATCCAAGCTGATAAGGCACTAATTTAATACTGCTTTATTGAGCATGACAAGCCACTTTCTTCTATGGCCAGATTGCCCTAACCCCAGACAAACAAGTTACCCTGTTAGTTTACCATCTGCACCCTGTGACACCTCTTTTAGGCCTTTCTCAGCCAAGCAGCCAAAGCACTCCTCTTATAAACTTGCTCAAGAGCACTAGGCAACCCTCTACACAGCTTCTCCTCAGCCACCACATTATTCATCTGGACCTCGAGCCCACTGACAACTATTCAGTGGGCATGTTACTCCAGCCTCCAGTCCACCACCGCATCTCCTGATGACCAGGCCTTCACCAGCATCTAGCTCACTCCTGATTCCCAATCAGACTGGCTACAGACCCAACTCTCTCACAACAACAGCTCCACAATCCTGCGTACAGACCATCTGCATTCTTCCTTATTGGTGCCATACCTCTGTATTTTATCTCCTTCTAGCTACTCCTTCCAATAATATGATGGCACAGCACATTGATTTCCCCGCGTATGTCTTACAGCCAGCACCAGGCTTTCTTTTGCCTATGCTGACATCCATATCTTCCCTAGCAGCTAAGAGCCAAGATGATCGTCACTCCCATGGCCAGTCACAGCAACACAGCCTGAGAGCGCCACTTACTATAACAAGACCACTGCCTGGATGACCTGCTCCTTAAAAGTATCATAAATAGCGTAATCCCTAGAAGTGGTGTCATTGGCATTTTGCAATCATGGGATTGGCACAAAGGGGGAGGGTGCCTCTAAAAAGGCTGTACTAAAACTCGCTTTGGAAGCCTCAGCTGGAGGCATCATCTCCAATACTAGTCATCCATATGACTGTTGCTGCTGGGACCATATCTCGCAAAGTGGCTTCAGCTACAAATGTCACGGCATAGCAGCCTGTGGACTCGAACATGCTCACAACTACTTGTAATTGCGCCACTCACCCTACACTGGGTAACTGCCTCTTTTATAAATTTTCCTGACTCCTCACTCCAGAGCATTGCTCCATACTTCTCACCTCTTCACAATCTCACTCCAGACATGCCTAAAGAAGGCAATAAAATAGCTCAGCATGAAAATGTGGTGAACATGTAATTTAGGAATCTTAACAAAATTGCCTATCCTAACTACTCCAGTGACCCCTGTTATTTTGACATTTGTCATTATTAGCAAAGGATTAACTTGTGAATGTTACAAACTCAGAATTCCTCTTAACTGGGCTAACAATATCAACAGTGTTTCTGGAAATAACGATCACTGGACTATATACCAGGCATCTGGTATCCTCCTCTGAGAGGTGAGTCTTCTGCCTCCACTACTATTGGCTTCTCAGCTGAGGCAGTACAAGTCACTGGTCATCTGTCTACCAACAGAGCAATAGTTTGTGGAGATGTGGCCACGTTATTTTTTTTGCAGCCTCCAACTCTTCCCAGCAGTTTCCCCCATGGAATCTCTCCCATAGGCACATGAAACTCAGCCAAGGCAGCTGCCCGGATTCCATGGAGTCCTGGAATCCTGGTATAATAGACTTTCCCTCCAACTACCAAATTTTTGAGCTCCATAGGACGCTCCAGTTACCATGTTGTATTTCAACAAACAAATACATCATCAAAGTACTCAACATATCTGATATGCCTGAAGCTCCTTAGGACATTGAACTTGGTTTCAGCACAGAAGCATTCTTTAAAAAAATCTGTCATGTCCCTCTTAGCTGTTTCCTATACCTTATGGTACTCACAGGCTGTTTGTCAGTGTTGCAGAGTGGCTTCTTCAACCCAACCTCGAAGACATATTTTACACAGCAGATGCTGGGGTATTCAGTTTCTAAGGAATATTGGTACCAAGATAACACCACGGGGCCAACAGGAATTCTGATGCTGGCTTACAGGGCCTTATGCGAGTCTCTTCTGGTAGCAGGCATCAGTCCTCCCTCCCCTTGGTCTATCCTGCCGATTACTGAGAGGTGGCGAGGTGGAGAGTGTGGTATGCTGTACACATAAACAATGGTCAGACATGAGCCGTATAGTGGCTGAATCGGTATGACCGCAAGGGGCGGCTGATTCAGGGATTGCAGTCAGTAGGACAGGGAGCATGTTTTCAGGCGGAGTACAGAGGATTTTGGTTTAGGGGATATGGTATGCCACCCTGAAGAGGTACGTTTTTAGAGCACGCCTGAAGTTCTGCGAGTCCTGGATTGCCCGGGTAGCCTTTGGTAGTGCGTTCCAGAGAACTGTTGCTGCTCTGGAGAAGTCTTGGAGGCGGGAATTAGAGCTTCGAATTAAAGGGGCACTCAGTCTGGTTTTGTTAGCAGAGCTGAGGGCCCGGGCTGGGTGGTGGATTGAGATGAGAGATGTAATATAGGGCAGCATGGTGCTGTGGAGAGCTTTGTGGATGAAGGTAGTGAGTTGGAATTAAATTCTATATTTGATGGGCAGCCAATGCAATGACCACGACTGTTATACCTAGAGGTGGTGTGATTGAAATATTACAGGTATGGGATAGGCACAGGGAGGTGTGTCTTCAAAGAGACCTTACTCCTTCCCACTCCAGAAGGTTCAGCTTTAGGCATTGCTTCCAATACTAGTCGCCTGTAAAACCATATCCTGCAAAGTTGTTTTGGCTGCACACTTCCTGGCATGGCATCTGGTGGAAAGAATCCTTATGCTGTAAATGTTTTTACTCACAAATCCGCGGCGTTATCCCGCAGCTATTAGGTTCTATTGAACCTAATAGCTTTCTTGCTTTCAATGTTCACAGATACATTCTTAGTCCATGTTCTATAAGGGAGAGTATAAGGTTCACTACTAGAGATGAGCGAACCTACTCGACCACACCCCTTTTTCGCCCGAGCGCCGCGATTTTCGAGTACTTCCGTACTCGGGTGAAAAGATTCGGGGGACGCTGTGGGTGAGTGGGGGGTAGCAGCGGGGAGTGGGGGGGAGAGGGAGAGAGAGAGGGCTCCCCCCTGTTCCCGCTGCTACCCCCCGCTCCGCCATGCCTCCCCCCGCCCCCCGAATCTTTTCACCCGAGTACGGAAGTACTCGAAAATCGCGGTGCTCGATCGAGTAATTACTCGAAACGAGTATATTCGCTCATCTCTATTCACTACCTTACAAGCAGTCATATGGTTTTGCTTCTTTGGTTACATATGTCCATGAGTTGCTAGAACACAATTCTGGTTGTTCTGTTGCAACTGTCTTCATATAATGGTGCCTAATCCCAACCCCGAGCAGAAAACCTTAGATTATAATTTAACAGCAATCAGCATAGTGATGATGTAAAGGCTATGTATCTTCTTTTACCATTCGCCATTCTGATCACATAGAGTGATCGTTTCTTAGAATATATTCCCCAAATAAGCAAAGTCATAGTCACTTCTGAGGTCAAAGTAACAGGCAGAAGATTAAATTTAGGGATACAGGAAATAGTCAGACTAGACAGGTCACTTTGTTAGTAGGGGTCAGGGGGGAAGGTGCAGTCTTTCCCAAAATAGTCACTTGGCAGTGATTGTATACATAACATTATCACATTCATTTGGATTTCCTGGTGGTAAAGAAAGGAAACTCCTTTAGTGTTCTTATTTTTGAGAGATGAGTCATTTTGCAAATACTGTACATTAATACAGATGCTTTAAAGGGGCAGCATAAACATGGGACGGGTACATACAGTTGCAGAGTGGCCCTGTGTATCTTTTATTCTAAAGCACTGCAGTGTTTCAGAATAAAAACACACTTTAAAATTTGACTTGGAACTGAACTTGGAGTTACAGAGATGGACCACACCGGCTTCTTCTCACCCACATGATTCACCCACATCATGTAGAGTAAAAGCTTTCGCCTTATACACAAAAGGGTAGAGAGCTGTCACTTTAGATCAGGGGTGTCAAACTCATTTTGGCAATCAGCCTTTTGGTTGCATTCAAAGGGCTGAATCTAATTGTAAGACTGTATAGCAATAGTGACCCCCATAGTAGTACTAGTGTTCCAATATTGGCTTTAGTAGTAATAGTGCTCCCAGTAGTGGCGCCAGTAGAAATAGTGACCCCCATAGTGGCCCCAGTAGTAGTAGTGACCCCCATAGTGGCCCCAGTAGTAGTAGTGACCCCCATAGTGGCCCCAGTAGTAATAGTGTTCCCTATATTGGCCCCAGTAGTAATAGTGGACCCAGTAGTAATAGTGACCCCCATAGTGGCCCCAGTAGTAATAGTGACCCCCATAGTGGCCCCAGTAGTCATAGTGTTCCCCATAGTGGCCCCAGTAGTAATAGTGGTCCCAGAGGCATAACTTGAAGTTCCTGGGCCCTAATGCAATACCTGAAATAAGGCCTCCAACAATAATGCTTTATTCATTGCACTGGGCTCCCTATATGGAGAAGAGAGGCCTTATGGGCCCCCTAAGGCTCTTGGGCCCAGATGCAACTGTATCCCCTAAAGTTACACCAGTGAGTGCTCCTAATAGTGACCCCAGTAGTAATAATGTTCCCAATATTAGCTACAGTAGTAATAGTATTCCCAGTAGTGACCCCAGTAGTAATAGTGACCCCCATAGTGGCCAGAGTAGTAATACTGTTCCCAATAGTGGCCCTAGTAGTAATAGCGACCCCCATAGTCTCCTCAGTAGTAATAGTGTTCCCAATAGTGACCCCAGTAGTAATAGTGACCCCCATATTGGCCTCAGTAGTAATAGTATTCCCAATAGTGGCTCCAGTAGTAACAGTGTTCCTAATTGTGGCCCCAGTAATAATAGTGAACCCATAGTGGCTGCAGTAGTAATAGTGGAGAAGTCGCTGCTAAGTCTGTGGCCATTGGCCTCTTCCCTCGGTGTCTATGCTGGGTACAGGATGGTGCATGCAGACACCAGAAGGGGAAGAGGTCAGCAGTCACAGACTCAGCAGGCTGGGTGAATGGAATGCCTGTTAGGTTGCTACACGGCCAGTGGGTCGCATAAAATGATGGTTTGACATGTGTGCTCTAGATGATTAGGACAAGGAGAAGTTGGCATGGCCCACCTCTAGGACTCGGAGCTCAGTTCCGAGTCAAACTTCGAAGTGTGTTTATAGTGATTTTATGAATCAAAATAAAACACACAGGGCCTTGCCCATGGCATAGCTACATAGTAATCATCTGTCTTTAACACCATCTGTCTCAGTATATACACCAGAAAGACTTTATATCAAAAATGGTGCCCATATTCATTCTTATACTTGGGCTCTAACTGCTGGAAAACACTAGAAATATTGTTAAGATGTGCCATCACTTTCTAATCAGTGGGGTCTGACCTCAAATCTGAGAACCAAGAGTTTCATTAAAGTGGCTAAATTATCTGACCAAAGACCAGACTTCTAATTAGGTCTGATAACACTAGGCAACAAAATTTTTATTTTTTTTTGTGTCCGCGAAATCAGTGGCATTTTCACATTATTCGGATATCAAACAAATGGTTATTAACCCTTTCCAATCCAATTTGTATCCTGGGTTTCCTAGGGGGAGCTTACTCTTTTTCTGCCATTATACAATGGCGCTATCTGCTGGCTAAAGCCAGTACTGCATGAGGTGACACGTTGAATAGGCTCTGACAGCAGAGAGGCTGGCAATATACAGTAAGAGAACCCCGACAGACGTCTTCCGATATCGGAGCTGTACATAATGTCTTTAGACGTCCGACAGTAGATTGGAAAGGGTTAACAGTTATTGAGCCAAAACATTGATTGTCACATTGCTGACTAAGATTATATGTACAGTGCAGGTTCATGATTATACATGTCCAGTAATTATTTAGTATGCTTATATAATGCTGTTATTTTTTGTTTTTTTACATCTGTAGATAAATTGGTGATTATTTGAATGAAGTATGGCATCAAGAGGTTGTAAAGATCCTGCAGATGCTTTCTGTTATGTATGTGGAGAGTTTATCAAAATATGGTCAAAGAGGCACTCTTTGGCAACGACGGCAAAAATGAATGCAGCCTACAAAGCATAATTTGGGATGGCTGTGGGTGATCAAGATAAGTCATGCGCACCTCACTTCAGCTACGATAATTGCAAGAAAGCTCTTGAAAGTTGGTTCAGAGGTGAAAATAGAGCCATGAAGTTTGCGATACCAAGAATTTGGGGGGGAGCCAACTGATCATTCCACCAACTGCTATTTCTGCATGGTAGACCCCTCCAAATGTCGAAGTGGAAAAAATGCAGTTGCTGTGATGTATCCACACATTCCTTCATCTATGGCCTCGCTACCACATTGCTCCGATCTCCCCATTTCAACGCCTTCATAGAGCATGCAACTGATCCTTTCCATACTGGCAAAGATGACAGAAGACCATACTACCCAAACCAGAAGGATGTTAATGATTTGGTAAGAGATCTTAGTCTTACAAAAGCTAAAGCAGAAATTTTGACATCCAGGCTGAAACAGTGGAACTTGCTGGATGATAGCGTGCGAGTTACAAGTCAAAGGAAACGCCATCAAATGTTTTCTACCATCTTCACTCTTCAAGATGGACTCTGTTACTGCCATGACGTGACAAGTCTATTCAGTGAAATTAGGATATCATGTAACGCACAGGATTGGCGCCTTTTCATCGACAGTTCTTTCAAGAGCCTGAAAGCAGTTCTGCTCCACAATGGAAATCTACTTCCATCCCTTATAGTGGCTCACTCTGCACAATCTCAAGGTGGAGTACAATAGTGTCACATTGCTGCAAGTTATAAAGTACGCTCAGTATGGTTGGGAGGTCATTGGAGACTTCAAGATGGTTGCTTTCCTAATGGGTCTTCAAGGTGGTTTCACAAAGTTTCCTTGCTATCTTTGTCTTTGGGATAGCAGAGCCAAAACTGAACACAACCATCGACAAGACTGGCCTGATTGAATTGACTTCACTGTAGGACGAAGCAACGTCAAGTGGGAACCCCTAGTAGATCCTAAGATGGTTCTGATGCCACCTCTTCACATAAAACTCGGGCTTATGAAACAGTTTGTCACAGCTCTAGATAACGAATCTACAGTGCTGAAATCTCTATTAAACTTCTTCCCAAGGCTCTCCGAGGCCAAGGTAAAAGCTGTCATCCTTGTGGGACCACAAATCACGAGGATCATAGAATGTCTGAAATTTCCTGTCATGCTCACAGAACTATAGAAAGCAGCCTGGAGCAGTTTTGTTGCCGTGGTCCAGGGGTTCTTGGGAAATCACAAAGCAGACAACTATGTGGAGTTGGTGGAAACAATGGTGAAGAAATACCGCCCTATGGCCTGCAGGATGTTGCAGATATGCAGCAGTTTGAGTGTCGCTATCAAGGACAATACAACGAGAATATGATGGGCGCCTACATCCGGGGCTGGTACGTGAAAGTGACCTAGTACACAAATGTTAATCGAAAAGAACTAGTCATTAATTGTGAACTGTATGGACAGACTCTGCATTGTATAATGACTTTGGCTCATGATTGTAAGTAATTTATTTTCTCACTCTGTATGTCCTTGAAACATTCGAAATTCGGAATCATATATTGTTAGTTATCGATGTCCTGACCACAAAAATTATTTTCCATTATATTTTACAAAAACCTAACAGGAACAAATAAACTTTCCTTAGACACATAAATCGGGTTGCCTAGTGTAATTAATTTAGGAATGTGAGGTCCAATAGTGTACGGGTCTTGTCTAGGGCCTGATGATTTAGGGGTCTAATAATTAAGGGATCTGATGATTGAGGCCTGATAATACTGGTCTTCAAAAAAAAATAAAAAATCTCTCTTGAAATTATGCCTTAACTCTATAAACTTCAAGGTGCTTGAAGGTTTTTTTATTTAGATTTTTAAAATCATAAATATGACATAAGGGTTAAAAAAGCTTTTATTGTTTTAAATAATTAACAAAACTTTTTAAAACTGATTTAAAATTTTTTTTCAGCCCTCACAGGGACAAGAACTTGTGATGGCTCGATTACTCATGCAATATGAAGTAATACCAAAGTATTACATTATACCACGATCTTAAAGGAAATCTATCAGGCCACACCCACAGGCATGACTTGATCTGCAGTGGCAGTCATGAGGCCCTTCAGATGACCCCCAGCTCCCAATGCAGCTGAACGGCACCATGCAATCTCATTAGGCGGGGCTACTTGGCACCCCCAAACTCTGATTGGAGCATTTTAACCCTTTTTCAATCCACTCTCTGACATCTTCCTACATTCTGATTGTAAGCTTGTACCGCTCCAATGTCAGAAGACGTCCGACAGGGTATTCTTACCGTCTATTGTCAGGCATTCCACTGTCGGAGCCTCTCTGGCGCACTCACACTGGGTTTAGCCAGCAGATGGCACTGTTGGATAACAGCAAAAGGAGAAAGCCTTTTAGGAAACCCTGAATCCAAAATTGGATTGGAAAGGGTTGATGCTGCTGTCAGAATCGCAGCTGTTGCCGCCAAGCAGCAGCTGTAAGAAACAGCCGCCACCCTCATGGTATGGAGCGGGATTGGCTGATAATCCCCCTCCATACAAAGCCCAAACCTCCATGATATAACTGTATGCCATAGAGCATTAAGGGGTTAAGATGTGTTTTATATCTTGCATGGAAGCACAGTGTTCTATATTTTTGATATTACTGGAATACCTTATTTCTCAAAAACAGTGCTGGATGAATTCGGAGCCCAGATTATTTTTCATCACCCAAAAATGCATTAGGAAGCATATTTTTGTTGCCGGGAGGCTTTTTAAACAGGCCAGTGTAATTTAGAGGTCCGGAGTCTGATAAGTTAGGGGTCTGATGAATTTAGTCTGGCTGTTAACTTGCCCTAATTTTCATTTGAAACTTTTAAATTTTTATGCTCAAAGGGGAATTGGGAGATGTGTGTGTGTGTGTGTGTGTGTGTGGGGGGGGGGGTTATTAAAATGTTCACTATAGGGCCATGTCTTCTAGTTATGTCAATGAAAAAAGCCCAGATTATGCAGTATATTTCTTATACAGTTCTATTGAAAACCTCAGTTGAGTCTCCTTGTCAGTAGTTGAGGCTTCTGCAGTAATCTCCGTACTGTCAGAATAAACAGAATTGTGCTCTATACAGTGTGATTGTAAGACTGCTATCATGTAGTTCCACCAGTAGGTGGTGCAATTTAATCAAATAAGAAAGTAGTGATTATGTTGGGGCAACAGAAACTTTGGTCATTATTGTTTGTGATTTATTTATATCATACTGTTACATTGTAAGACCCCAAACGAAATCAGTTATGAAATGTTCAATTTATCATAGGAATCTTCTGCAACTATATACCAATAGGGTTTGTCGGTCAGGGATATGGTCTACCATTGGGAGCTTTCTTCAGTGTGTAAAACAATGGTATAAGGGCTTAAAGAGAGGTGCGTGTTATTGTCCCGTTTTGCAGCCGTGAAAGTTGTTACACTGCTAGCAAATCATTCCAAAATTATCCAGTTTGGGTGACTTATCTTATGTGCTTTGTCAGCTCAAGAACAAATCTGTCACTTAGTTTGTTTGTAACAAAGTTGAAAAGAGATACAAAAGATATTAAGGAAATACAGCAAAATGGATGTGCAAATACAGTATGAGCTTCGCATGTACCATTCAGTTTCTAAAGAATACCAGTGTCTGGCACCATCATAACCCCCAGACGACATGCCCGATGCCTTGGGGTCACACTGGACTCTGACCTCTCATTTGCCCCCCATATCCAATCTCTGGCCCAAACATGCCACATGCACCTCAGAAATATTGCTAAAATACGTCCGTTCCTAACCACGGACACGCTAAAGACGCTTGTGGTTGCCCTCATCCACTCCCGACTTGACTACTGCAACTCGCTACTCATCGGCCTCCCCCGGACTAGACTCGCTCCGCTCCAATCCATACTAAATGCAGCAGCTAGACTCATTTTTCTATCCACTCGTTATTCAGACGCCTCTGCATTATGCCAGTCGCTGCATTGGCTGCCCATCCACTGCAGAACTAAATTTAAACTCCTCTACCTCACTCACAAAGCTCTGCATGGCGCTGCGCCAGCATACATCACCTCTCTCCTGTCAGTACACCACCCAGCCCGCTCACCCCGATCGGCTAACACACTCAGACTAAACACCCCTGTAATACGAACCTCTCATGCTCGCCTACAGGACTTCACCAGAGCAGCACCCATCCTCTGGAATGCTCTACCCCAAGGCATCCGGACAATTCCCGATGCACGAAATTTCAGCCGTGCCTTAAAAACGCACCTCTTCAGGGAAGCATACCAAATCTCCTGACCTAGTCCCTCGCCCCTCCCTATGGTGCCCCACCCTGTTTGCCTTTTGATAAATGATCTGTACATAAAATTTCCTAATGCCTGTGTTCCCCACCCCCTGCACCTCCTGTACCACCCCCAACCCATTTGTGTCTAACCCAATGTATCTCACATTGTAATTGTTGCAATTGTTGTATTGTTTTGCATTTATCCATGCCTGAAAGCGCTGCGGAATAAGTTGGCGCTATACAAATGAAGATTATTATTATTATTAATACTAAAAGCAGAAATAATGATGTCCACCAGGTGGCGATGCAGAGCTATTCACAGAAATGTATCTCTGTGTAAGTGGTTTCTCCTGGACTTTACTGATGATAAAAGTTGTATTCTGGGTATGACCCTGTGATGGCACTTTGTGACATTCATTTACATCAGTATAGAAACCCTTTAACGCTGGCATCGCCGATGTCGTGCTCTTTTCACCAATGCCGGGCTCTGCATTACAGATGGCGCTGCTGATCACCATCCCTTGGTCACAGACAACTGCAATATCTCCTGGATCTGTGCTTGTTATAAGTCAGCTCATAAGCTCGTCACGTCATGTGAATGCAGGTGGAATAAGCAAACAAATTTGTGCATTTATTTCTTAAAAGTTTTAAATGCTAAATGAAATTCCGCTTGCGGAACACGAAGAATACAAATAGATTTTGGTCCCTTATTGGGATCCGAGGGAAATAACATAATTTTTTGTTTGACATTGGCTTGGCATTTATTTGACTTTTCAATGGCGTGAACACAGTGCTTGAAAATGACACTTATTATATTCTTAGTACTGAACTTTAGCGGCTTTGTAAATGGAGAAAAATGACACCAGCTATTTATGAGGCAGTGTGCTCTTTCCATAACATAGCGGCAAGCTGCATGCAGAAAAAACTAGAAAAGCACAAGAAAATGGTGCAAGGACAATGCAGAACTGATACGTAGTAATGGAATCACACAGCTTAGTAAATAATGCTATGTGAACTCTCACTACTTATATAATGCAGTCACCATATGATACTGGCTCTGCACAATGATACTGTCCCCTCCCTGTGGCACCGCAAGGTAATAGAGTCCTCTCTCTCTGACTCCAAAAGAAAATAGTGCCCCCTCTGTGGCCACATGAGGCACTAGTGTCCCCCTTCCACTGGATGTCCTGCCAGCAGTACAAGAGTTTCAGTAACTTCTATTCCTGCTCCTTGGGTTGCTTCACTCAGTCAGTGCAGAGGCTGCCGCAGTGCAAGTACAGGAAGGAGGAGGAAGCAGCAGCCTGCATGGACTGAGAGACCTGTCCCAAGCAGCACTTTTGTAAGTTATTGAAACTCCTGTGCTGATGGTAGGACTTTTAGGGCAATTGGTAGGTGAGTCAGCAGTGGGTTAGGGAGCAGGACCATTTGGCCCCTGGGCCCCCCTGTCCCACAGGCATCATAGCAGATACGTGGTCTGCCTACATTGTCGGCATGCCACTGGTTCTGTCCAGGGGTTCTGTAACTTTACAAAAAAAATAGCGCAGCCTGCTACACCATTTTTGCAACATTTATGATGAAGCTCCTGGATGTAACAAGCAGACAGAGATGTGAACAGAAAGTAATTCTGTTAGTGTTCCTTCGCACTGGCAATCGCAATATTGCCACAAGAAAATCATGGCAAAATCGCAATTGAGTTCACGCGATTTTGGAGTGTCAGCGATGCTTTCTGTTGTGAAAAATCGTGCATCACTGCCGCCTGCGATTTTTTTTGCGCAATTTTATCATGCAAAAGTCAATAGGAATTTGTAATGTTAAAAATGCATCACACGAAAATCGCATGTTCCTGCATTATAATGCGATAAAAAGTAGGCTGCATGGGGAAACATGGGCTAGAAGAAAATCGCAAATGCAGAAAGATAGAACATGCTGGGATTTTTTTTCATGCTACATCGCATGAGTGAAAACATCGAAATGAGAATGAAATCATTGAAAATCATTGGTTTCATAATTCTGCGTTTTCACTCACTCTCGTATCACACGATTTTATCGCAAGTGTGAAAGCACCCTATCGGTATGTTCCCACTGATTGGAAAAGCTCTGTCATTTTCACATTGCAAAATCCACGCCAATTCGGACTTCATTCATCAAAAATGTTTTCCAGATCAGAGGTGATCAATGTAACCCCCTTTGTCACTTCACACATATTGAGCCTGTAGTCAAGTTCCTGCCATAGATGTTGTAGAGTATCACAATTAGCTGATGCAATGGCTTGTGATGCTGCTGATCATGTATGGTCTGTGGAATATAGACTCTACCTTTAGAGAAAAAAAATCACAAGGTGTACGTTCCGGGGAATGGGGAGGCCAAGGAAGAAGTTCACTATCGTCACAACCTGCACGGCCAATCCATCTGTTTGGTAGTCGCCTATTGAGCTCACTTCTGACTTCATTGTGATAATGGGGGTTGCCATCCTGTTGGAAGATGAAACCTGGGATTTCCTGTTCCAGCTGTGGCAGAAGCAATATCTGTAGCGTCCGCGGATGAAATTGCCAGGATTGCGCCATCATGGAAAAAGAAAGGCGCGTACACTTTCCTACAGGTTCTAGAGCAAAACACATTCACCTTTGGGGGCATCGTGCATACGCTCCACGTAGACAGGTGGGTTTTCCCTACCCAGATTCTGATGTTTGTTAACTGTACCTGAAAGGTGGACGGTGGCTTCATCACTAAACACTAAAGACTCCATTACCATTTGCATACTCTCTGAGAAAGAACGTCTGCTCACTTTGCTGTCTGGTTTCAGGTCTGTAACAACTGCAATCAGTAGACATAACATCACAAACCTTTACACAGAATCTTCCACACAGTCGGCTGCGGGACGTCCAATTCTCTGCTTGTCCTGATGGATTACTGAGAACTTTGTGTGAAACTTGCCCATTGTTCTCCACTATTTCCACACTTACTAGTGGACAACTGGATGACTTTCACTTACAGATGCAATCTTTTCCCTTAAAATTGGAATACCACTTACGAATTGTCAGCCCGCTGGGTAGATCTTCACCAAACTTTTTTCAAAAGTGACGCTGCCCACTAATAACAGACTTGTAGACCTGAAAATCAAGGATGCAAAAGGCTCTCCTGTCTCTGTTGGCAGCCGTTTTGTCTCATATCCACTTATAGCAACATAAACCTTTTGGCCCTCATTTAGCAAAACTGTCTAACAGTAAGGCTGTCCTTATTGACAATAGCAACCAATTACAGTGAGGCTTTAATTTTACCTCAGCAGCTTGAGAAATTAAAGCTGTGCTGTGATTGGTTGCTATGGACATCAAGGACAGTCTTAACACAGTAACATTGTATGTAGGGCCGAAAAAAAGACATCCATCCATCCAGTTTAGCCTATTACCCCCCAGATTTGATCCAGAGGAAGGCAAAAAAACATCCAATGAGGTAGAAGTTAATTTTCCCCATTTAAAGGAAAAAAAATCCTACCTGACTCCAATCTGGCAATCGGAATAATCCCTGGATCACCAATCCTTCCAAAGTTATTAATGATTATAATATCCAGCCCCTCTTAAACTCTCAAACTCACCATCACCTCATTCTCAAGCAGAGAGTTCCATAGTCTCACTGCTCTTACAGTAAAGAACCCCCTTCTATGTTGGTGTAGAAACCTTCTTTCCTCTGGAGGTAGAGGATGCCCCCTTGTTACAGTCACGGTTCTGGGTATAAACAGATCGTGGGAGAGATCTCTATTATTGTCCCCTCATATAACATTGTATCGCTCAGGAAAGGCTGTCAAAGGCTTTAGCAGCATTGAGTGAAGAAACAGCCCTACTCCTACTGACTCAATGGTCCGCCTGATGACTCAAATTTAGCCTCCTCAAGTTTATAGCGGTTGATTTGGTTGCCATAAAGTCAGACTGATCCTCATGTATTAAGTGAGTCATAACCAAAAATAATCTATTCGCTAGTATCTTCGCTAAAATTTTCACATCAGTGGTCAATAAAGATATTAGATGATAAGAATCAGGAAGAGACAAATCCTTTCCCGACTTAGGAGTGAAGACAATTATAGCATCTCTCCTTGATGGTGGAAGTATAGCTTTGTGCAGGGATTCATTAAAATCCATTAGCAAATGTGATTGAAGCATATCTTGATAGCGTTTAAAAAATTCTTTTAGAAGGCCATCAAACTCGGGCGCGCTTTCCTTTGGAAGTGTTACTACTGCATCCTTTAATTCATTCAAAGTCAAAGGAGCCTCTAACATCACTCTTTGATCATCAGACAAACTTGGTAGCTGCACCCTAGCTTAATATTCATAAAGATCTTCACGATCCCCTCTTAGCTATATATGCAGATTTTTAAAATAGAGGAAACATGTCTCCAGAATTCCATCCTCCCCAATAACCAAAGAGTTATCAGGCCTTTTCAATACTTCCACGTAGGATGATGATCCCTGTGCCTTAATTACAGAGGCGATAAAAATGACCCCCAGCTTCTCCCTCCTCGAAAATCTGCCACGTCATAAAAAAGTCTACTTTTAGCAATACCTCTCAGATGATCTGTAAGGTGCCATTGTGCCTCTTTCCAAATGATTTCCGCCAGGTTAGTGGGCGAATGTATATACGCTTGCTCTGCTTGTCACTGAAAGGCCGTAATCGCATCCAGAGATTTAGACTTATGTAAATAATCTTCTGTATATAATGACCATGTATAAAGACCTTTATAGCATCCAACACTATGGACACTGAGGAAGAGACTGTATCATATTGAAAGATTTCCAATGAAGCTTCTTCCGTCCTAGAATTGCCATCAACAAAATGTAACCAGAAGGGATGTACCTTCCAAATTCTTTACCAACCAAATCGCCGACTATTTGTGGTCAACAACATGCAAAGTGGCGAGTGATCAGACACAGATTGCAGCAGATATTCCACTCTACTTTACATACATGAGAAAGCATAGATGGAGTGCCTATCGGGAGATCTATTCTAGAAAGGGTGTTACGTGAACTAGAATAGCAAGAGTTTTGCCGACCTTCTGGGTTTCTCATCCTCTACAGATCACATAAACCTAGTTCCATTAATAAACTTACGAATGCAGTTGGGGAAGGAGAAGCCACTATAGGACTTTTAATAAATCTATCCAAACAGGGATCCAAGCAATTATTAAAATTGTCCACCATCAACATGGGAATAGCAGGAGATATAGCCATTAATTCCATCACCTTCTTAATACATTTGTTGGAATTCTGAACACAACCACTTCCCCAAATATAAGAGGGTCTTCACACTTAGGCCTCGGTTACACGGGCGTTTTTACCCGCGATTTGCGCATGCGATCTGCGCATATTTAGAACCATTGCCTTGCAATCGGATCGGTCACATGGCCGCTTTTTATGCGGATGTCAGATAAATTATAGGACACAAGAAATGGCAGATCACGCCTATCTGCGATCTGCGATTCCTTGTGTTCTATATATGCGCTCAATGGGGCCGGCGGCAGCAGCGCCGACCCCATTGAGAACATATACTACAAAAATCATTCTCCTCTGCCACAGCTGTAACAGCTGTGGCAGAGAAGAATGATGTTCGCCCATTGAATTCAATGGAGCTGGCAATACAGCCGCCTCCATTGAAAGCAATGGGCTGCGGGCGAGCGCTGGATGAATTTTCGGGAAGGGCTTAAAAATATAAGCCCTTCCCTGAAAATCATCCAAAAATGTGTAAAAATAAAAAATATATATATACTCACCTTGTCCCTGCAGCCGGAGTTCAGCCGCGTCCGGCCGGCAGTTCTCCTGAACTGCTCTGAGTAGTATTCAGCAGCCGGGCAATTTAAAATCCCCGCCTGCTGAATGGGCTGCCTCTGATTGGTCACAGCCCTCACCAATCAGAGGCAGCTCTCACTCACCCATTCATGAATTCATGAATGGGTGAGTGAGTGCTGCCTCTGATTGGCTCAGCGCAGGGACCAATCAGGGGCAGCTCTCAGCTGTCATTCAATAGCTGTTGTTATGGAACAAAAAAGAAAAACAAACAAACAAACTCCCTTGCCCCCTAACATAAGGTGCACCACAGTATCCAAGTAAGTACATAGGAGATATGAAATTAAGATAACAATAAAGCCCCCATTCCTAACAATACCAGACTTGAACCACATTACCATTTAGTCTCATTCTAGGCCAGGCTAAGACTGAAAACTCAAGGCAGCCACGGCCAGTCCAGATTTATCTAGCCATATGGATGATGTACGCTAAAATTTCCATATTGTTGTTCCTCTCTTAAAGGGGTTGTCTCGCGGCAAACCTCAAAATTTTACCTTACCCCATTCCCCCTGTCACCCCCCTGGCATAAAATAGCAAAGTAAAGTGGTTTTTAAGCCGCTTGCTACTTACCGATCCGACGAAATAAGGACTTTAAAAAATCTTTTCCCAAGATGGCCGCCGGTCCTTTCCCAGGGATGCACTGCGGTTTTCTCCCATGGTGCACCGCGGGTCTTCTCCCATGGGGCACCATGGGCTCTGTGCGTTCCATTGCCGATTTCAACCTCCTGATTGACTGGAATCGGCACACGTGACGGGGCGGAGCTACGCGATGACGCGTAGAAGGGGGTGGAGCCAGAACGCCGCTCGTGCCTGGACCGAGCAGAAGGGGAGAAGACTGCACAGCGCAAGCGCATCTAAAAAAGCAAGAAGACATCAGAATTAGACGGATCCATGGCGACGGGGACGCTAGCAACGGAGCAGGTAAGTGAATAACTTCTGTATGGCTCATATTTAATGCACAATGTACATTACAAAGTGAATTAATATGGCCATACAGAAGTGTATAACCCCACTTGCTGCCGCGAGACAACCCCTTTAAGCTATATCGGCCTTTCCATCAATATAGGCCAATCAATTTTGCCAATAAATTCTCAAACAGTGGAAGGTGTTCCTGTAACCACTTAGAAGCAATAAGTTTTCTAGCCATTAACAATGATCTTGTCTGTATACCTATGCATATATACATACACTATTGGTGCAATATTAACATGAGATACAGAGTTGGGAACATCCAACACTTCCCATCAAAAACACGCCAGCCTGGAGCAGGATCACAGCATACAAAATAGTTCGGCCACATCTACTTTACATCTATTACAAAGGGAAGATTCATGGAGTTGCAGATGCTGCAACTAAGCAGCAGGATAATATACTGTAGACTTGGTTAGGCACTGCCAAACATTCATCATCCTTACTCTTCTGAAGGGTCTCTAGATTAATTCTAACTACTCCCCTGCCTCAAAGTAAATCCCCGAACAGGCCATTAACCATGTTAAATAATTTTTTAGGGATCCACACAATACTATTGTGAATGGCATATAACTAGAGATGAGCGAGCACCAAAATGCTCGAGTGCTCGTTACTCGAGTCGAACTTTCAGTGATGCTCGAGAGTTCGTTTCGAGTAACGAACCCCATTGAAGTCAATGGGCGACTCGAGCATTTTTGTATATCGCCGATGCTCGCTAAGGTTTTCATTTGTGAAAATCTTAGCAAATCACCAGTCATGTAAAAAACACAGAAATGGATAGGGCAGGCGAGGAGCAACATGCAGGGCTGCATTTCGGGCTCCGAGGTCTCACTATTAAGCCACAATAGTGGCAAGAGTGTATATATATATACTCACCCGGTCCCGGCAGATGGAGTTCAGCCGCGACCGGCGGAAGTTCTGCTGAACTGCTTTGAGTAGTATTCAGCAGCCGGGGATTTAAAAGAGCTGCCCCTGATTGGTCCCTGCGCTGAGCCAATGAGAGGCAGCAGTCACTCACCCATTCATGAATTCATGAATGGGTGTGTGAGTGAGACCTGCCTCTGATTAATCAGGCTGTGACCAATCAGAGGCAGCTCATTCAGCAGGCGGGGATTTTAAATCCCCGGCTGCTGAATACTACTCAGAGCAGTTCAGGAGACCTGCTGCCGGCCACGGCTGAACTCCGTCTGCCGGGACCGGGTGAGTATATATATTTTTTTTGTTTTTACACATTTATGGATGAATTTCAGGGAAGGGCTTATATTTTTAAGACCTTCCCGAAAATTCATCCCGCGCTCGCCGGCAGCCCATTGCTTTCAATGGAGCCGGCTGTATTGAATTCAATGGTCAGTGCTCGTTTAATCGAGACGAGTGCCGCGTGGTGCTCGTCTCGAGTAACGAGCATCTTGAGCACCCTAATACTCGAACGAGCATCAAGCTCGGACGAGTATGCTCGCTCATCTCTACATATAACAGTTTAGGTATCCACGTCATTTTAATAAGATTAGTCCAAAGTCAGCAAATCAGTTGTATCTAAATAAGCAATTATATGATGTGCGGGCATCAACGGGCTAGAGTGATAGAGGTTTTTAAAAAAATTCTTAAAAGAATCTCCACAGTATCTGTTCTCTAGCACTCCAGTAGGGCATCACAATGATGTAATATAAGAGTCCATCTACAAATTAGCTTATGACCCACTCTTTCCCCCAACTCTTAATAAAACCGTCTCCGAAAGAAGTTTCTATTCTCAGCCATGTCATGGAGATGCATCCTGTGCCTCTTGCCAGTGACTTTGATTAAGCTCATTTGGTGAATTAATAAAAGCCTCCTCTGTTTCATCTACCTGTCCAATTAAAGCTTCCCTTATTAGCAAACTTCCATCTACTAATCTGCTCTATCAACATACCTCTAAGTGCGGCTTTCATAGCTGCCCATGTAACAACCCGGGTTGCAGAGCCTGCATTCAAATAAAGGTATTACTGGAGGTTGTCAGATATATGTTGTATCCAAAATGGTTAGCCAAAATGCGTTAAATCTCCACAGCTGGGATCCTAGTTAAGGCAGCTGAAACAAAGTTCAGTTTCAATAGGACTAGAGAATGGTCCGATAATACTCTAGTCAAATGATCTACATGGGTAACTCTAGACAGCATAAGCTCATTTACAAGAAATATATTGATGCGTGACACAGGTCTATCAGAGCTAAAATAACACGGAAATGTTCGTATAGTAGGGCGTGTAACCCACCAAATATCTATTAATGATAATTCATGGAATAAATGGCCAAAGTAAATCGGAGATTTACTACCTATTCTGGGTAGAATATGAAGGTATAGAATATGGTGGTGGAATATAAATGGTAATGGAAATACATTCAAAATAGAAGCTGCGACAATGCAAACATACATATCTGCCTTCTGTGTCTAATTCCTGTTTCATGCATAAAAATGGAATAGAGCTGGATACCTGGGCAATGGCTCCCCTAGAATAGCTGGTGTACGTAGCATGTCAGGACTGGCTGATCCAGGCATGCCACAAACTCCTCACAGTATCCCCAATAAGAAGTGTTTCTTGTAAACCAATTATCACAGGCATATAAGATTTAATATATTTAAATAAAGCCCCTTTTAACAGAATCCCCCATGCTGCGGACATTTCAGGTTACAAAATGTACATGTTCAGGCATCTTTTTCAATATACAATAATTAAACAAAAACTTTCGTAAACTCTCTCACTTTGTGACAGGTTCACAAATTCATACAAGTTCACCTGGAAACTCAGCGATATAAGAAGGGGAGGATACAAGTTCACCTGGAAACTCAGCGATATAAGAAGGGGAGGATACAAGTTCACCTGGAAACTCAGCGATTTAAGAACTTGAAAATCTTTAATGAACGAGTAAGATTTCCAACCCGCCACTGAACAGAATGATGGAATAACAGAATGGCTTCCGCTTTGGCCACAAAAAATAGGAGTGGAGAGAGAGTGATGGGGAGTAGAAGAAAGGGGAGAGGAAAGGAGATAAGGGAAAGGAAGGGAAAAAAGTAGAGATGAGCAAGCATACTCGCTAAGGGCAAATACTCGAGCGAGCATTGTCCTTAGCGAGTACCTGCCCGCTCGGAAGAAAAGATTCGGGTGCCATCGAGGGACGGGGAGATCTCTCTCTCCCTCTCTTCCCCCCGCTCCCCCCTGCTCACTCCCGCAACTAACTGCTCACCCGCGCCGGCACCCGAATCTTTTCTTCCGAGCGGACAGTAATTGTCCTTAGCGAGTATGCTTACTCATCGCTAGAAAAAAGAAGGGAGAGAGGGGAAGGGGAAAGGATGGAAGCCGACCATTGCCATAGAGCTTTTATGTTAGCAGAAAGTCACAGACGTGAATTTTTGTAGAAACGGCCGTGGATCACTTCTCACTGTGCAGCCGCTGCATACCTCAGATGCCGCTCATGATGATCCAATCACTGCACAGCGGCTTTTGTTGTTTCAAAAAAGTGTTCTGCTCCTTTTGCTACCACTTATAGTTTGTCAGGGTAAAGCACTGCACATGACAGTTGGAGATCCCATAAATGTCTTTAAACATCTGAAAATGTGGCTCTGCACTTTTGAATATCAGCAGAAAAATCAGGCAAAAAGGCAATCGTATTCCCATCAATATTAACCCCTTAGTGACCAGCCCATAATGCTTTTACATCCTGCCCAAGTGGGCTTTATTCTCTGAGGACGTAAAAACATGTGTCCTGCAGAGAATAAAGCCACGTGGGCTCTGGACGTGACAGCTTCATGCTGTCGGTGCCCGCAGATAGCCAACAGCATGGAGCTGTCATCCCGGGCTGCGGGCAGTCCCCCCCTGCAATGGATAACAGTGATCATGCAAAGTAAAAAAAAGTGTAAAAAAAAAAAGTTAAAAAAAGTTTTAAAAAAAGTTTAAAAAGCATACATTTCATCTCCCTTCATGGATCATATCCGTGAGGGAGGATGAAAGTACGTACATAAGGCCCCCAGATTTATCCGCGGACTTTACTCCAGCTTCTGCGCACACGCCCATTGCCAAAATGGCGGACGCATGCGCAAAAGCTGTAGATTGCCAGAATAATTTAAATTCTCCCTGCTCCTGGCTACAAAACTGAGGCAAGAGCCCGGAGATTTCACGGGGGGCCGCGGTGAGCGGTTCCTGATCACGTGTTCGCCGTTATTCAATGGATAATGGCGGTCACGTAAAAGTTTTTAAAAAATTGAAGTTTCATCTCCCCTAACCGATGCGATTGGTGAGAGGAGATGAAACATTTTACCGGAGGCCTCCATATTTGAACCCCGACGCAATCCTCCTTCGTGAACCTTCCCAAATTCTGCACATGCGATTGCCGGCAAAATGCTGGACACATGCGCAGGAGTCGGGGAGCCCAGGAAACTTAAAATCTCCCTACTCTCAGCGACCAACGGTCGCCGAGAGCCTGGAGCATTGACAGGTGGCCTCGTTGAGCGGTCCCCGGTCACGAAAAAAAAAAGTAGCGATTTAACATAGGTCGGTCTCACATGACCGGATAGGAATTATGGATTCAGCATGTGTCTGATCCGCGGTAATACGCAGATCAATTGCATTGGATTACACAATTCTGCTCACATTAGCGGGTCAGAATTGTGTAATCCACTCGCAGAAAAGAGAACGCAGCAGGTTCTATTTTACAGCGGCTATCGGCAACATAGAGCCCATTGTGCTCCATGGTCATAGATATACCCGCTGCCCATACGCAACTACATTGTATACGGGCTGCGGGTACCTCCGTCATCGCTAAGCGATGGTGCGGGAAATACAAACAAAAAAAGGTGTACTGTGCATGATGGGCCATGTAAGTACGCAGTTATGCGCAGTACATTACACGGCCGTACTCAGGGTCACAGCCGGGCTCACAGCTGAGATCCGCTGCGGGCCTCCACAAGCGGATTCCACCTACGGCTGCGTGAGCCCGGCGTTATTCAGACCGCTACCTGTAATACGTATTTTACAAGAAGCCCCAGGAACGCTCGCCTTCATGCAGTTCCATGAGCAGCTTGTTGAGCTCCTTCTGTGTGAGACCGCCGCACCTCCGCAAGCTTATGAAGACTCACGGAATGCCACTTTTTACACCCCATACCCGCCACTGAGGTCAAGAAATGACCCTCAAAAAGCATGAGAGGAGGGGGGATACCCGGTTTTATGGCCCCATGGGCCCATTCCAACCAGCCTCCGTAATTACCCCTGTCTTCGGAAATACCACATAGTTCACATTATTACTTTTATCTAAGATTTAGGGAATGGCGAAAAGAGCGCGGAGGGGGGGGGGGGGGATATTTTTAGGGAGTCAATTTTTATTCCGTACAAATGAGAAATGGGGCCTTGAATTTATTCAGTTGTGCCCTGCAATCCAACGGGTGTTCCCTCCATTATAGGCCTTTCCATGGGCCCTGTAAGTAGATTAGGGCCACAAGGGGTATGTTTCTGAACACAGGACAAATGGGGGTATCCATTTTTGGGTGAACGTCTTCATTCCTATGTACGCTGTACAAAAAAACTGTTTTTAAATTTAAAAAATTGCCAAAAAAATTGAAAATCGTAATTTTTTTCCTTCTGCTTTGCTTAGACTCATCCAAATACTGTGGGTTCAAAATAGGCAGTACACCCCTAGATGAATTTGTTAAGGGGTCTAGTTTTCAAAATGGGGTCATTTGAGGGGGTTCCTTATCGCTTTGGCCACTCAATGGCTCTATGGGCAATGGGGCCTGGAATTTATTCAGTTGTACCCTGAAATCCAACGGGTATTCCTTTCATTGTAGGCCTAGCCATGTGTCCTGTAAGTCTATTAGGGCCACAGTGGGCATGTTTCTAAACACGGGACAAACAGGGGTATCCATTTTGGGGTGAAAGTCTTCATTTATATGTGTGCTGTACAAAAAAAAAACTGTTTTAAATTGACGCAATTGCCCAAAAAATGAAAATCATAATTTTTTCATACTGCTTTGCTTAGATCTATTCAAAAATTGTAGGGTTAAAATACACAGTACACCCCTAGATGAACGCGTTAAGGGGTCTAGTTTTTAAAATGGGGTCATTTGTGGGGGTTCTCTATAGTTTTGGCCGCTCAAGAGCTCTACAAGTGGGCTATGGGGCCTTCAAGCAAAATTTATGTTCTAAAAGCCACCGACTACTCCTTTCATTTTGGGCCCCGTTGTGCATTCAGACATAAGATTAGGGCCACAATGGGTATATTTCTAAAAACAGGACAAACAGGGGTATTCATTTTGGGGTGCAAGTCTTCATTCATATGTGTATTGTACAAAAAAAGCTGTTAAAATGACAGAATTGACAAAAAACGAAAATCACAATTTTTTCCTTTTGCTTTGCTTGAATTCATTCAAAAACTGTGTGGTCAAAATATGCAGTACACACCTAGATAAATTTGTTACAGGGTCTCGTTTTCAACATGGGGTCATTTGTGGGGGTTCTCTATGGTTTTGGCCGCTCAAGAATTCTACAAATGGGCAATGGGGCCTAAAAGGACTTCAAGCAAAATCTATGTTCTGAAAGCCACCGACTACTCCTTTCATTTTGGGCCCCGTTGTGCATCCAGACATAAGATTATGGCCACAATGGGTAAATTTCTAAAAACAGGACAAACAGGGGTATCCATTTTGGGGTGCAAGTCTTCCTTCATATGTGTATTGTACAAAAAAAGCTGTTTTTAAAATGACAGAATTGACAAAAAAACGAAAATCACAATTTTTTCCTTTTGCTTTGATTGAATTCATTCAAAAACTATGGGGTCAAAATATGCAATACACCCCTTGATAAATTTGTTAATGGGTCTAGTTTTCAAAATGGGGTAATTTGTGGGGGTTTTCTATGGTTTTGGGCACTCAAGAACTCTACAAGTGTGCTATGGGGCCTAAAAGGACTTCAAGCAAAATTTCTGTTCTGAAAAACACTGACTACTCCTTTCATTATGGGCCCCGTTGTGGACTCAGATATAACATTAGGGCCACAATGGGTATATTTCTGAACACAGGACAAACAGGCGGATCCATTTTGGGGTGTAAATCCTCATTTTCCTGTAAACTATAGGAAAAAAATATGTCTTTAAAATGACAAATTTGCAAAAACATGAAATTTAACTTTTTCCCTCTAAATTGAATTAATTCTTGAAAAAACCTGTGGGGTCAAAATACTCATGACACCCCTCAGTGAATACACTAAGGGTGTAGTTTTTAAAATGGGGTCATTTGTGGGGGTATCTATTATTTTGACACTCATGAGCCTTTGCTATCTTGGCTTGGTGCAGGAAAATAAAGTGTTCCTCAAAATGCTGAAAAGTAATGTTAAATTTGTACGTCTCCTAAATGGTTAAAAAAAAGAACATTTTTCCAATATGCGCCCAAAATAACGTAAACGGGTGGAAATATATATCTTAGCAAAAACTTCTATATTATGTTTGCACATATTTGAGATATTGCAGTTGGAAATGTGAAAAAATGACAATTTTTTTTCAAAATGTTCCCAATTTTGGCACTTTTAATAAATAAACACAAATTCTATCGGTCTATTTTTTCCGCCTAAATGAAGTACAATATGTGGCGAAAAACAGTGTCAGAACCGCTTGGATATGCAAAACCTTTCTGGTGTTTTTCCATGTTAAAGTGACACGTCAGATTGGCAAAATTTGCCCTGGTCATTAACCCCTTCATGACATGGCCTATTTTGGCGTTGAGGACCAAGCGATTTTTTGGTATTTTTCCATCTCCATTTTTCAAAAGCCATAACTTTTTTATTTTTCCGTGGACGCGGCCATATAAGGGCTTGTTTTTTGAGTGGCGAACTGTAGTTTTTATCGATGCCAATTTTGGGTACATAGACTATATTGTAAATTTTTTTTTTTTTTTTAATGATAGCAGAGAGAGAAAACGCATCAATTCTGCCATAGATTTTTTTATTTTTTTTTTACACCGTTAATCATGCAGCATAAATGAGACTTTCCATTTTTTCTGCAGACCGGTACGGTTACAACGATACCAAAATTCTAACATTTTTTTAGGTTTTCCCACTTTTCTGCAATAAAAACCCTTTTTTTTGGAAATCTTTTTTCTATTCTAAATTGCTGCATTCAAAGTCACGTAACTTTTTTATTTTTTGATGTACAGAGCTCTATGAGGGCTTATTTTTTGCGAGACGAGCTGTAGATTTTATTGGTACCATTTTGGCGTACATACGACTTTTTTGATCACTTTTATTGCGTTTTTAGTGAGGCAAAATGCTAAAAATGAGCATTTTGCCTCAGTTTTTTAGCTTTTTTTTTAGCGTTTTTTTCGGTGCACAGTCAAAAGCATGTGCAACCTTTTGTACGCATCGTTACGGACGCGACAATACCAAATATGTGGGGTTTTATTTTTTTTTTACCTTTTTTTATGCTAATCTGAGAAAAAGCATAAAAAATGGTTTTTTTACTCTTTTTTTTTTACATTTTTTTAATTCATTTTTTAAATCTTTCTTTTTTTTACACTGTTTGTGTCCCTCTGAGGGACTTTAATCACTGCCCTGATGATCGCTGTCATAAGGCATGGCAGAGCTACTGCTCTCCCATGCCTTATCGCTCATACAGCGATCTCAGGCATAGGCAATACAGGACGCCAGTGTCTGGCGTCCTGTTGCCATGGTGACAGGCCGGGCTCTCGCGATGACATCGCGAGTTCCGGCCGGAGACACAGAGGGAGCCGCGCTCCCGCTGTGAACTCTTCCCCTGCCGCGATCTACTGATCGCGGCAGGGAAGGGGTTAAAAGTGGCGGGCGCATCTCCGATGTCCCCCCGCTGTTGCAGCGAGACGCCGGCTGTGACTGACAGCCGGCTCCCGCTGCGGGATAGCGCTGGATCACATATGATCCAGCGCTATCTCCAGGACGTAAGTTTACGCCCTGTTGCGGGAAGTACCCCGCTCCCAGGACGTAAACTTACGCCCTGCAGCGGGAATGGGTTAAGGCGCAAACAGGCTTGGTCAGTAAGGGGTTAATCTCCGGCTTATCCTGTGCTTTCTGAAGGATAATATTCCGATCTTTGTAATGCAGCAATTTGACTAGAACTGGCCTAGAAGTTGAGACAGAAGATTCTAGAAGGGGAGGTGATTAGAGATGAGCGAGCACCAAAATGCTCGGGTGCTCGTTACTCGGAACGAAATTCCCACGATGCTCGAGGGTTCGTTTCGAGTAACGAACCCCATTGAAGTCAATGGGTGACCGGAGCATTTTTGTATTTCACCGATGCTCGCTAAGGTTTTCATGTGTGAAAATCTGGGCAATTCTACAAAGTGATGGGAACGACACAGCAACGGATAGGGCAGGCGAGGGGCTACATGGTGGGCTGCATCTCAAGTTCCCAGGTCCCACTATTAAGCCACAATAGCGGCAAGAGTGGGGCCCCCCCACGCACTGTCAGCGTAAAGATCGTTCTCCTCTGCCATAGCTGTAACAGCTGTAGCAGAGAAGAACGATGTTTGCCCATTGAATTCAATGGAGCGGCAATACAGCCGCTCCATTGAAAGCAATGGGCTGCCGGCGTGCGCAGGGTGAATTGTCGGGAAGGGGTTAAATATATAACCCCTTCCCTGCAATTTATCCAGAAATGTGTAAAAATAAAAATATATACCGGCGTATAAGGCGACGGGGCGTATAAGACGACCCCCCAACTGTCACCTTATACGCCGGCAATACAGTGGAGCAAAGAATAAAAAGCATTACTTACTTCTTCAGACGATCTGCGGCGCTCCTGCAGGCTGTCGCTCCCTCCTGGTGTTTGCAGGCTCTTGCTCCCTCCTGGTTCCCGGCAGACTATTGCTTTCTCTACGAAAGGCTTGAAATCCCCGCCTCCAGAACCACAGCCAATCACAGCCATTCAATGACATCATTGTCATTGGCTGTGATTGGCTGAAGGCACATGTGTTTCTGGAGGCAGGGATTTAAAGCCTTTCATAGAGAAAGCAATAGTCTGCCGTGGACCAGGAGGGAGCGACATCCTGCAGCAGCGCCGCAGAACGTCAGAAGAAGTAAGTAATGCTTTTTATTCTTTGCTCCGCTATATTACCGGTGTATAAGGTGACAGTTGGGGGGTCGCCTTATACGCCGGTATATATTTTTATTTTTACACATTTCTGGATGAATTGCAGGGAAGGGGTTATATATTTAACCCCTTCCCGACAATTCACCCCGCGCACGCCGGCAGCCCATTGCTTTCAATGGAGCGGCTGTATTGCCGCTCCATTGAATTCAATGGGCAAACATCGTTCTTCTCTGTCACAGCTGTTACAGCTGTGGCAGAAAAGAAGGATTTGTCTTCTATATGTTCTCAATGGGGTCGGCGCTGCTGCCGCCGGCCCCATTGAGCGCATATACAGAAGATTTATGGCCTTTAGAAGGACCGTTGGGGTTCTTGAAGCCTATAATAACTCCTAACACTCTCCCTATAGCAGCTCCAACACGATACCACTGTCCCTGAACTAATGTCAGAATGCATCCGTAGCGAGCCGCGGGAGACACCTAATCTCGCCAGCCACTCACTGCAGGGGGGTGGTATAGGGCTTGAACGTTGCAGGGGGAAGTTGTAATGCCTTCCCTGTCTTTCTATTGACCAGAAAAGCGCGCAAATTTCTCAGGGAAGAAAATGAAAGTAACTCGAACATCGCGTGGTACTCGTTAAGAGTAACGAGCATCCCGAACACCCTAATATTCGCCCGAGCATCAAGCTCGGATGAGTACGTTCGCTCATCTCAGGTGATATAAGACCCTGCACTTCCTGATTGGATTAGTGTTGAGTTGTTGTTGGAGTAAGCAGGATAGAAACCAGTCTATCTGCCCCTGCTCCTCTCTTGTAGCATACAACACCCAACTATAGATATTATAATTAGGTTTGAGCTAGGGATCGCCTGGTGGTACACATTCAACATGGGCACCTTGTGTCACATGAGAAACATCAAATTCCATTTTCTGCCACACCACGGCTCTGTTTCTTGTTTACAGTTTATACACCATAGGAGAAATCATTTTGTGTGCTTGAGTCTGATAAGTGTGAATCCATTGTTCAAGTAACAACATGAATTCTGGGACCATAAAACTGTAAACGGGACACCCAGTGCTGGGATGGGGCAGAAAATGGAACTTACCGGTATGCCATAAAAACCACTTTGAACCTTCCTCTTTTCAGTGATGTGTGGATTGTATACTTGTCTTTTGTGGTTTGTTTGTAATTAAATCCCCAAATCTTTCCTTTTGTTTAAAAAAGGGTAGTTTCACACCCACCCCCAAAGTTCTGCTTTCCTGCTCTGTTTAGGGATCAGGAAAGGGGAATCCCTGGAACCAAATGGCTCCATCTCAGGATGGAACTGAACAGCACATAACGGACCTCATTGACTATAATGGGATCTGTTTGGTTTCTGCTCAGGTGCCCGGCTTTTTTTTCCAGTATTTTGAGCCAGATCTGTGACAGATCCTCCAACTGGAGTTTCCGACACAGATGTGAAACTAGCCTAACCCCATACATATGTATTTAACCCCTTACAGTTCCTTCATAATCTTTCCATTCACAGTGGGGCCCACAGCCACTCACAGTGCAGAGAACTGCAGCACAATGCTGCTCACCTGAGCCGTATTGTAGTTTCCTGCACAGTGGATGTTGCGAATGATGCTTGGAGGGGAAAAGCTGAATGTACCTCGCAATTGTCAAGTCCCAGATAACCACCAGTAATAATATCTTGGCATATTCTAGTGATCATATGCCATAACATTAAAAATCAAGAATAACCCCTTAAATAAAGAAGTCCATGCAGAACCGTGTTATGCCTAGCCCGTAACTTGAGGGGGTAAGACATAATAACAGGGATTCTCTTAGAATCTATGTTGTGCACCTTCCTATAAAGCCATGCACTCAACATAATACAGCGTATCAGTTTGGCCTGAAGTGTTTTAAGCTTTAATGATGATCAACCGACAAAGAACAAAGTAGACTCTGTGCAGTCATGTCAGCAGGATTAGGAAACACCCTCCATATGACATTAATAAATATTTCATGATTCTTATAAATGGTGATAAGAGTTTATTCTGGACCTGAACATGGACAGTGATTGAATAGTCCCAGTGTCTGCATGTGAGTAACTAATACACAGAGCGTCACTCCAATAATCCATGGCTTTAGAGCTGCAGATCACCTAGGTGTGGCCGCCCTTTATTTACTGTTGCTACAGTGAAGCTCAATGGAGAACAAACAGCCAGTTTTTAAATCAAATATGTTTTCCTTTATCAGCCGAATGACGGTGAACTCAGTAGTTTACGGGCGTCTTGCTGCCATCACATCTTTTCTTCTGGGTGAATGAAGCTGTTGATCCCTTTCAGTGACTAGCAGGTACGCTACAGCTCTTTGTGTTGCTTGTCATTATTGTTCCCTGCGCTGCCACTGCTCATATTACCGGGTATTTCTGGTGCTGCAGCCTATTATAATGATCAGGAGCATCGGCCTGGGACATTAGGAAAGTTGCATGTAAGTGTTAGTAGAGTGTACATGTCTGATATAAAGCCTCATAACAATCAGGACTTGATATTGGTTTGCCTGTGAAGATGTCATGTACCAGTTTGCTAACCCAACTTCTGTTTAATGTCTCTTTAAGAGGGTGTAGACAATGTTTCATTGAATACAGCAGCCTAGCAACAAATATGTACAATGTATCATTTCTTAAAGTGGAAGCTTTGTAGAAAGTGCTGAAAGTGTTGGTTCACATGGAGTTATGGAAGGAGGCTAGCAAACAGCACAAATAGGAATTTCCTATTCTAGTGTGACGTGAGATTGCTAGCTGTGGGAAGATCCCCGGTCTTACATGCAATTCTGCGGGGAACCTTATGTTTCTTTTGTTGGGAATCTATTGGCACATCCCAGATCCTGTAGGACAAACTGTTCTCTGTCAATGTAGTCAAATAGCTTTCTCACCAGCAGATTGCAACCTATGAAGTTTGGAAATTCCTTAACCGCACAGATATATTATACCCTCATTACCTTTTTTGGGCAAGCATTCTGTGTGTGTGAAATAAAAGGCAGCATGCTCTACTTTTGTCCACATTTGCATACCAAAGGTCCCCATAGTGCAATACGCAAGGAGCTGCGAAATACACTGCGCAATTTCAAAAAAAAAAAAGGACACATCTGAACTCATTAGACTAAATAGGCATTTAAGTTGCGGTGTGGTTGTGTCTCGCTCGCAAAAACCCATGCCTTGTGCATGAAAAAAGTACAGTAAAATACGCAGGCATGTGTGCAATTGAAGACTCATTCACGGCGCAAATACATTGCACTGAGTCACGCGCAATTGTGCATATCATTGTGGTAACTGCAATAGGTTGTATGCAAAAACAAATCACATTTTGGTTTATTGCACCCTGGTGGCCAATCTAGTGAATTACACCAATTGCAATATGTTGTATGTCAACAGACTAATGAGAAACCATTAAATTCTGCCTCTTTCTATAAGACGAATCAAGATGATGGGGGCAGAATGGAAATGTTTTTGTCTTTCCTGTAAAGTCTGATAGATTTGACATACAACCTGTTGCAGTTATCACGATGATTTGCTTGTGTGAAGGAGCCCTTAAACAGGTTCATTACATGAGGAATCCTTCCACTATTATGTCCATTTTGACTTCATACAACTGAAATGACTCAATCATATTCTCTATCCATCTCAGTTACTGGTTTCCCTTGACTTTTTATTCTTACAGCATTGTTATATGATGCTCACATGTTGTAGATTAGTTTCTAGAATGTTTTTAGCTATGTTCACAGCTGCGTTTGGGGGTTCAGTTTTCCTGCTCCATTGTGGCAGCAGCAAAGGGAAATCCTCTGGCCAAACGGATCTGTCTTATGATGTAACCGAACGGTGCTGGGTATACCTCATTGACTATAATGCGGTCTGTTCAACTGTCCGGCATTTTACCAGTTAAATATATCCTTCGTGCGGGACTTTTTATGCTGTATCTGTGATGGAACTTCCGAATGGAGACTCTGAACACAGATGAGAACATAGCCTTACTACAAATCCTTTATATTTCTTAACAATCATAGTCGAAAGAACAATAAAGTGGCTGAAAGAAAGGAAACAATAAACAGCTTTAAACAATAACAGCTTGTAAAATGAAGGTAACGCGTCATTTATAATGCAGTGAACAATAAAAACCCCAGAAAGTACTGAGAAGGCTGCTAAGCTTTACATGTTAACACAAAACCACAGGAGAGATGAACCTGAAACTCCTGGGCCTCCATGTAAAGTCTGTACGAGGGTCCTGTGTGCTGTTAATATGAGCGTAGCAGAGAGCCCCCTGAGATTCATTAGGGTGCTTTCACACATGACTAAATATTCTGCAGTGGCAATCCACACCAACTCCATCTATTTACCATGCAGATCTTGGCACAGATTTGCAGCAGAATTTAGCCATTTGCAATCCATGTTAGACATTGGTACTTTAGCGCTGATTTTTCTGTGCGGCTGAACATTCCATTGGATGATGCAAATATTTCATTGCGTATGAAAGCACTATAACACACCAGGGGCTGGATGCAACTGATATTGCTGCGCTCCGTTTTGTATAATTGTCAGTGCCAGAGGTGTGCAGCCGCCGAGTTGTTCATCCGTGCTGAGACAATGAACAAACGAGTATTGTCAGCTGTATGGAAATATGGGGCCAACAGCATAGACGTGATAAGTCCATAGTGCCAATGCATAAAGTCCAATCATGTTTGGTGCCATTCTGAGGAACATTCTAGCAATATTTCTGTGGGCACTGTAGAGCTTTATATTTGGTGGCAATGTATGTCTCTGGATTCAGTAGGATTCTCTATTTGGGGGGCAATGTATGGTATGATATTTAGGGAAAATATATGCCTATAATTCTAGGGTCAATGCTTGGGACTATTTTGGAAGTAATGCATGACACTGTTTCTGGGGCCAATGAATGGCACTGTTCTTGGTATCGCTGCATGTCTATATCAGAAGCACCATATGGCAGTATTTCTGGGCATCGCATGGACCTAATTCTTTGTGCACTGTGATACTATATCTAGGGATCCTGTATGGTGCTATTTTTGCAACATTTTCTAACATTGTATAGATATTCCGTCACAGCCATGGACAGGGGGCCTATTAGGCTGAGGCTGCTTTCACACCTGCGCTAGGGATTCCGACACTGCTGGGCAGACCCCATTGACTTTCCACCCAGCTGCCTAGTTTTGGGATGGAAGAAAAAGCTCTGCATGCAAAGCCTTTTCTTCTGGTATTTGCAGCCAGATTTGCGACGGACCCTCCGACCAGAGCTTCCAACGCAGAAGTGAAACCGGCCTAACCTGGAATTTAGATTGTGAGGCCCAATGGGGACAGAGAGTGATGCCAATCTATGTGCAATCCGTTGGTGCTATATAAATGAGCAAAACACAAATAAACAAACAAATACACAAAAGCCCCGTTTCCCCATGTAGTGGCCGGAGTGAGTCAGTATCACAGTAAACATGTGGCCAGAAGTCTGCCAACAGGATTTATACAGCAAGCTGTACATCCAGCCTTCAATGTGAATTATTTATTCCTAGCTCCATGGCAATCCTGCCTGTTTGTATTTGCTTTATTCACCCATGACATTAACAAATCACAGCTAGTATAATGCGTCCTTAGAAACATCTTCTAGCAGAGTTCAGAAGTAAACACCACAATTGGCCGTATGAGTATTAAGACTAAGCTTTGTCATCCTGCGTGCCGCGGCATTAAGTCCTGGACAGTGTAATCTCCGGCTACAAGAGCTGCCAGGAAATATTTGCAAGTGTGATAGCGGGGGAATCTGCCGGCCCGAAAAGTCCGTTGTAAAGCATTTCAAAATAAAGTGCAGGTTCACATACTCTGAGGGCAGAAGTGTAGAAAAATCAGTCTTCTACTAGTTGGATTCATGTACACATAATACAGACACATTTGGGGGTCTCAGCACCCAGACCTTATGTGTGTATGACTGAATTAAGAGCACCATAGGGTTTCTGATCATTTTAAAGGGTATTCCGTGACGTTCTCAATGCTTTCTATTAAGAATCTACAGGTCATCAATAGAGGATTGTCAGAGTCCCGCCTGTTGCATCCCTACCAATCAGTGGATTCCTGGGTCCAGTGTTACAGGAAGCAAGATGCACTGACCATAGCACAGTGGCCCGGGTTGGTACTGCAGCACAGCTCCCATTGAATTCAAGAAGAGCTGCTCCTGCAATACCAATGTGTGCTGCTGTGCCATGGTCAGCGCATTCTGCTTTCTGCGCTGACCACCGTGACAGTGGCCCCAGCATTCAGCTGACTGTGGGGTTCTATGTGGTAGAACTCCGATGATCATCTATTGATGACCCGTCAATTGTCAATATAAAAGATTTTAAGAAGTCCCGAAATACTCCTTTAACTTTGTTTCAGAAATACAGGGTCTAGCTTTTGCATGAATTATAAGGATAATGGACATAGACAGACCAATACATGTAAAACAGAAAAGTGAAGTAATTTTGCAACTAGTTTTGCTTAAAAATATACACTGAATTGTTTCTATAGCTTCTACCCAGCCTTAAGGGCCTTTTACATTGCGTCCCTGGGGATTAAAGCCCACTAAAGTAGGACGTAAAAAGTCTATGGGGTAGTCACTAGGGGGTTAATGCTATAAATGCCGGCAATACTGCTAGTCCCTACACTAAGTAGGAGTTTAGCGTCACAATCAAACAAAACCACAAGACACAAACCTTTCTTGCCGCCGCCGCACACGCGCACACACACACGAAGACAGCTTTATGTGTACTGACCTGGAGTGATTGGCTGGCTGGAGACACGCACATGCCCAGCCAGCACAAACCCCCACACCTGAGCAGGAAAGCTCCAGTGAACCTGTAGTACCACAGATTTCAGGACACAGACGTGACAGGAGACAGATGGAATGAGGTAATAGTGCAGCATCAGACTGCATGGGGTTTGTTTGTAGTCTGTTACCATGGAGACACATAGGATCACATATAAACTATAGATAAAATACTGTACGAAATTTTTTATTCAACACATTATTACTTTATTTTTAATGCTAGATGCATTGAAGCAATAACATATCTCCATTTTCTTATATGGGAGAATTACTTTGATGATAGGAAGTATACCACTTGTGAAATACTGTGTAACCCAATTTCACAGATTCACTTTTTTTCCAGTTCTTAGACTATTAAGGTTTTTGTTAGGGCTTTTACCCACTAGCGCTTTTTTAACACTGCAATATCGCAGCGTTTTTTTCAATGGGACTTTCTAATGTTAAAATCGCATCACACAAAACCCGCAAGTTTTTGCTTCTGCGATTTTTGTGCGATGCGATTTTAACATTAGAAATTCCTATTGAAAAAAACGCAGCGATATCACAGCGTTAAAAAAACGCTAGTTGATAAAAGCCCTAAAGGTTGTGCATCTGAGACCTGTGGTTCTACAGGCTTCCTTGTGCACACCCTCACAGGTTGGAGTTAATTGAGCAGGCTGGGTGGGGTATTCTCCAGCAGCCAATCCCGCTGGTCTGCAGCAAATAAATACCAGCAAACTCTTGAGAGAGAATGCTGGTCATTTTAGTGCCTTATTTATCACTGTTTAGCCCACCCAGAGCTGGTGGTTGCATGCTTGTTTGAAGTGTCTCTCTCCTCCCCTGAAGACGATCTGGGCACCTGCTGTTCCTCCCCTCCTTATGGTTTTTGGGGTGCGTGCATTGTGTAGTATGGTGACCACACAGGTGCAGGCGACCTGCAGGTTTCTCCCTATTCCTGGGTAGGTGTGGCCCCCAGAGTCTGATATCCTATGTGTGTGTCAGGTGGGTGATGCCTGACACTGCGCCCTATGTCAGAACGGTGGCTGACTCTCCCTATTCCGCTGGAGTGAGGACCTCTTGGACTGCTTTAGTTTGTCATTGGTATGCATGTGAACTCTGGATGGGGTTCATGTTGTATGCACTACCTGTTGTATGTTAGTGTGAACAGTGACTTGTGTTGTATGTCTGTGCGAGTGGCCAGCCATGAGGTCTGAACAGTCCTGTTTTATGTGATGTGTTACACTGTATGTTGGTGGGAACAGCGACATATGTTAGGTCTGTGCAGGGTGCCAGACATGTGCTTCCTTATGTGCTGTCCTGTTCTGTGTACAGTATGTGTTTGTGTACAGTGCTGTGTCTACGTGTGTTTAGTGCATCTCTCCAGCTCCCTGATCAGGGATAGCGAGGTCATTAGAAGACAGTGGGGCTGGCTTTATCGAGGCGATGACTCCCCTTTTAGGCAGGGGTGCCCCTTTTTCCTTGATCAGTTAGGGACAGTTGTCCATTCAGTTTCCTGGAGAGATGAAATGGGTCCATGCAAGTACTTTAGTGTGTTTGCGGTTTTAAATGGACACGTTTGCGTCCATTCTGTGGAGCGGCGCTTTGGTACGCCAAGCGGACGTAACAGTTTTCCAGTTTTTGTAATCAAAGATTCTAGTATATACTTTTCTATTTTAATACTTAATCAATTTCAAAATGTCTGGTTATTATTAACATGAATGCAAGAGAGGTGACTAAGTTCCCAACAGCTTGGGTGTATGTTATTATGTTGCTAAGCATGTTCAGTATATTCTTCTTTTAGGGCAGTGGACGTGTCTGTTTGAGAAGAAGCATGCCATCACTAGGTGTAGTAGGTGGGGCTGAAATTGGGCCGCTGTGAATAAAAGTGGAGGATATATAGGACATTGCTAAGGTGTGTGTAAATGACACAGCAGAAAAATTGGAGTACAGACATAAAATCTGTCTTGCTTGGTGTGGAAAATGTTGCCACAATATGGATAACTGATGAAAAATGAGGTTATAAAGATATTTTGTGAGACTGTATTGGGAGAGCATGCTGCAGCTTCGACATGTGCCACCGATTATTGACTACCGGACTTCTCTACTTAGTTACATTGTTTTACTGTTTGCAAGAGTTACAAGTTCTTTGAAAGAGCATGTAGTTGACTCCTGGTAACCTGCCTTCATACCACCTTCCAACCCGACACTCCTACTCTTGGGAGTTTTACAGGAGGTTATTGCAAACAGTCTATGTGCTTAAGGTAGGCCCCAATGTTACTGACCCGGTTTCTGCAAGCAACCCGATAGGCTTATCCGAGCACTTGCTTCATCTTGGTATAGTTGGCAGGATGGGCTGGGACAGCAGATAATTCCATGTCCGGCTATGGAAACATTATGTCGGAGCGGGGCAAATAAGGTCAGTGCTACCAAGCAAGAAGTTCCTCCGGGACCATTTAGAAGGGCCTCTAAGATAGCATTGAAATGGTATAACATGCATAAACTATTGCCAGCTCAAAAGAAGGACAAGCGTTATAAAATACTCATTGAAGCTAAAGTGCAGCACAGAGGTTGAGCGTGAGAAGCACAATAAACTGAAAAATAACTCTAGAAGAGAGAGGGACAAGCATTAAAGACTGCGACGATAGGGGGTAGTGCTCAAATATGACCCACTGCCGGGGTACAGGTTTGTGCATGACTACAAATTGTGAGATGACCTATTTGTTCATAAGATGTCGGTGAAACGAGGATCTACCAATACATCTACTTAGAATACTCTATTTTCCCATCCACAAAAATGGAAACCTAATGGTTTCCTGAAGCCTTTCCTTTTGTTTTCCGTTTTCTCTGAAACCTTAATGAAATCAATAGGGAAAAAACAAATTCATTATTTTCCATTTTATTTTAGTTTCTCTCCTCCAAAAATGGAACAGAGACAAAAACCTTCAAACTGAGCCCTAACGCATGTGTGAAAGCTAACCATTTTGCTGAAGAGGGTGGCATTAGGCTCCCACTCGTAGCCCTGCCCCCTGTCTGGCCCATTCTCCCTCTGTCTATAGTTAAATTTAACTCATCCTAAACTGGATTTCCACAGATTACATGCATGACTGACATTTTGTTGATTCCCTGACAGCCCTTTAGTTGTATGCAATTCTAGGATTAAACCTGTCAGAATGTATGGATTGTGACCAGCAGATTTCAAATCACAGACAGGTCACAGGCCAGTCACAGTTGTATGGATGACCCGTAACTCATGGTAGCAAGCAAGCCAGAGTTAGGCTGTCCATAGTATGCCGCAGTCAATTATTATGGCCCCCCTCCCCTATGCCCTGTTGGCATGGTTATACCGAGTAGCACAACAACTTTGGAGTGCACCATGTCAAAAAATCAAACCACGCCCCTTTTGTGTTAAGCCACGCCCTTTACATCCCCTCCAGTAATAGTGCTCGCTATTGACCCCTTTATAATGATAGTATATTTCTTAATTATAGTTCAGTCAATTACCAGCTCTACATAATGACATTGATTACAGTTCAGTTACCTCCAGTAATCAGAGGAGGCCTCATTTCTGATTGTTGCTGTTCTCTTTTCCTTTTCTTCTCTATCTGCGCCCCGGCCATCACAAGGACTCCTCCCAGCCACAACTTGTCTCTGCAGAATTTCACACAGAAATCTTTGGCTCCTTGCATTTCCATCAACCTCCCTACATTTTCCATACCTCTACACAATCCATAATGCCCCAGATACTAATTAGCTCCCATACAGTAAGCACTGTTTTTGTACCCTCCACACAGTAAGGTGCCCCCTTTACTGCTCCATTAGTAAAAGTTGCAAATAACTTTTCTGTTCTCATAATTTAACAATGCCTCTTTTCTGCCCCTATAAGTAATTATGTCCTCTTTAATTAATAATGCCACCATTTCTGCCCCACTTATAAGTAATGCCCCTCTTCTGACCCTAAAATAAATAGTGCTATTCTTTCTAACCCTATATTAGATAAGGCTGCCAATTCTGGCCCCATAATTAATAATGCCACATTTTCTGCTCTCATAGATAACTTTTCTGCCCTCTTTATTTAATATAGTCACCTTTTCCTGCTCCTGTTATTAATAATGCCACCTATTCTGCCCCTGTAGGTAATAGTGCTGTCTTTTTCTGCCTTGTAACTGTAGTGGCCCAGAGTTGAGGTGTCTTTGAGATGTGCGTATGTTTGTCTTTTGTGAATTGTCTTTTGTGCATCTATGTGTACTCGTGTTAGTTTATGTTCTATGTTGGTGCTAACAAGCTTTGTAGTGGCAATTCTGTCTTCTCTAACTTTGTGTATGTGGCATTGTGGGAGTTTTAGAGAAGGTGGAAGGCGGAGTCTAGAGTAGGAGAGGGAGTTCATAGATGTAGTCGGTGGAAGAGAACGTATCAGCGGGAGGCTGAAGCCTCTTTGCTTTTGCCTGTGCAGAGCCATGGGCCTATTTTATTTTGCCATGGGATATAACCCCTTTGGGGACTGAAGCTCAGAGTTAATGATTCCTGTTATGACAGTCGGAGGAAGCAACTAGCAAGTAAGGAAGGTCAGAGTTGTGTGTTTCCCACCTTGTCAGGAACATACCCCCGGGTATTGTCTATCAGATAACTGAGACTGATGACACCTAGATATTGGAAAGGAAAGTGACTCCTAGGAACATGTGTGTGTAATAGAGTTGAATTGGAAGGAAATTATCAAAAGTGTTATGCCTTAGATTGTCAATGTACCTTATGCTTGGAAAATCAAAGCTGGATTATGTGAGTAAAGAACACCATGTACCTCCCGTTTGAAAACTATGCTGTGGACTCTTTTATTTAAACTGAGTTACCGATCGCTCGAGAAGAGGTATTGGCATCACGTGACATATTACTTGGGAACTATTCCCACCATTGACTTTTTCTTGTTCTTGTGGATTGCCCTTCACAGACTAGACTCTTTAAAATGATTATTCTTTATTGAAAAGTATTTAAAAACATACACACAAGGGCTAGACCAAATGGGATAAGGGTAAAAATGCCCCAAAACCCTATGAAAAACACACAAAAACTGACTCAGACACAAACGAGAACTAGGAGAGAGACCACTCTCCAGTAAAGTCCCATCAAGGGCTAAAGATTGTAATACGAGAAGAGGACCCAATGCACATCAGTATCCCTAGTGTAAGGGTTGGGTGTAATGGATAGGTCTCAGTAGAAATGCATTGGGGTTAATTATTGTCGACAAATTATCGACAAGTGAGCATAGCTACAGGCTGTAGATACTTTTCAATAAAGAATAATCATTTTAATGTGTCTAGTCTATGAAGGGCTTTGAATAGTTCTAGACTTTCTGCACGCTGTGAATTCTATTCTTGTGGATTGCAGAGCTACCCCTGACAGCCATCTTAGTTCCCTGTGGTCTCCCCCGCAACGGCAAGCCTCCACTCAGATGCCGCAAGCCTTGGCGTCACGAACAAAATGATACCTCCATGCCTTACATGTTGGAGTAGACTTTTGTTGCTCTAAACTTTGGATTACATCAGCAACTTCACTTGGGCAATGACTACTAAAATGCCCTACAAGAGGAGAGAGGATTGTGTAGTACTGCTTGGAGAGGGGATGTTACTGGACATTCGTGATATACCTGAGGATACAAGTACAAACATGGACACTCAAGATGGTGCCCAGCCACCCCTTCTTCCCGCCAACAAAAGCCCGCCAAGACTTCCCGCCACAACAAGCCCACTAGTGGTGAGGAAAAAGTATGGGGTAGAAATCCCCCACTCCGCAGCTAGGAGAGGGAGACGTCAGGAGCCACCCTGAAGAGGAGTCAGCAGCATGCTCACGTCTCAGAGAGAAGTGCGCACAGGAGTTGGAGGAGGAAGCTCAAGTGGTGAGCAATGAGGACTCTGAGGAGATGTCAGCAAGCCAAACTATGCATGGCGTGCCAGTTGGCTATCCACCTGTCAGCCTTTGATGGTACTTTGGGGATGAGAGAGATGTGCAGGAACAGATGCTTGCTGTGACACCATTATCAGGAGACTCTTCTGGTCGGAGTTCTGCTGGAAAAGGAAAAAGAACAGACACCGAAAGTATGCTGATTGTCACTATCCTCCAGAGCCAAGACACAGGAGGTTGCGTCGTCTGGACCTCAAACGCCCCATAGAGCTCAGCTCGCCTTCCTCAGAGGCTATGGACTTCTCCTCTCAGAAATGTCTACTGCTGCTACTGTCAGAACAGAGGAGCATTTCATGGAAGTGGATGATCTGGCCCCAGCGAGTGGGGTGGAGGACTCGCCTGATGCAGAGAATCTGAATTCCCCTAATATGATTTCTATGGGAGCAATACTTTAAGTTTATCCGCCATGGATTCTAATACATAGAGACAATAGAGAACCCGGTCAGGCTATTTCGCCTCGTCTGCAGCCATATATAAAAAAAATATGGGGATCACAATTTCTCCTTGGGGTTCTGACATGATTGGATTAAAGAGAAAAAGGGTCAACAAGGTCCACCATATTACACTGCCCCAGTTGGGATGAAAGGGGCTCAATGTTAGTTTGTTGCACTTGTTACCCCCAGGCACCCAAGAGGCCTACCCCAAGCTCATGGAAAAAGCTGCAGCAGAAGAGGAGGATATTGTAGAGGATCAAGAGAGACAAGGTTGGTGGAGTCCTGGTCCTTCTATGTGCTCTTTGGGAGGAGTTCAGTTATGGGGAAGCAATCCCCCTCCCATGAGTTGCTCTACTGATTCTGCGGTGGAAGAACCTATGTGCCCGATAGGACCTCGTGGTAGAGAGGAGTCATAAAAAAAGGACAATTGGACATATTTTTTTGTGCTGTTGTACTTCTAGTTACCAGGTATACCTGAGATTTTCTTTTGATTTTTGCAAAAATATAATGTAATCCCCTTGATTTTTCTTTGCTGCATGGTGATGTGGGACTTTAAATATAAACTCTACTTGAAAAATGTTCGGATTAATACAAATGTGCTTTTCTGTGCATAATCTGCATAATATTACTTGCTAAAATCTTGATGCTATAGTGTGTTGAGTGCTTTATGAATATTGATAATGAAAATTGGATGAGAGAGTTTTCAGTAATGTTATAAACAAAATTACAGGAGTTGAGTTTTGGGGATGTTATAATACAGACCGGAGGTAGTATTTCAATGTGATAAAGTTTAAATGTGATTAAGTGTCTAGATGGGGGAAGGTGTGTTAGTCAACTTAAGAACACCCACTTAAGAACACCCACTTAAGAGATTATCAGTTCGAGTACCAGTGTCTGCTTGTGTCTCCTCAATAGATTAGAGTCTCGGGAGCACATGCCATTTCTATCTGCAAGTGTTGAAATTTCAGTCTCGACTGAGGGCAATAGTAATGGACCCACTGCCCAGTACGAGGAGGGGGGAGTGAAGTTCATACCACTCCCACCCATATTCTACCTAACCAGACACCCTTTTCTATCTTGATGTCGGCATCAGTGTGTGATAATGTTTCAGGCTTTGGGGAGAAGAATAATGTACGGGCCCCATAGCATATACTGATGTATCTGGGGTTTGGCTGGGCTCAACAGGTTAAAGAAAAAGACTGGCCAGTCCTCATTTTAGTACACACTGTCGTAAATAAAGACTGACACAGGAAGTGAAATCCCGGAAGATCATGCCAGGGTGGGTTACAGGCTTTGTCATAACCATAGGGGGAGATCGTTGTGGTTCAGCCATGCCCTCACCAGTTTGGGTTAGTGATGTTTATAGTCTTCAACCTTCTCTTTGTTGAAGTCAGTGGATACTTTCTTTATTGGGTGGTGAGGAGTCTTAGGTAATGGGTTAGTACACTGAGGTTTCCCTGTCTTGGACTTTTCCTCTGTTTTCTTTAAGTAGAGGGGAACTGTAGTGGCCCAGAGTTGGGTTGTCTTTGAGGTGTGCATATGTTTGTCTCTTGTGAATTGTCTTTTGTGTATCTGTATATACTCGTGTTGGTTTATGTTTAGAGATGAGCGAGCGTACTCGTCCGAGCTTGATGCTCGTTCGAGTATTAGGGTACTCGAGATGTTCGTTACTCGAGACGAGCACCATGCAGTGTTCGAGTCACTTCCATTTTCTTCCCAGAAAATTTTGCGCCGTTTTCTGGCCAATAGAAACACAGGGAAGGCATTACAACTTCCTCCTGTGAAGTTCCAGCCCTATCCCACCCCCCTGCAGTGAGTGGCTGGGGAGATCAGGTGTCACCCGAGTATATAAACTGGGGCCGGCCGCTGCTCGCCACAGATGCACGCTGAGAGACATTAGGGAAAGTGCCGTCTTGCTGTAGCTGCTATAGGGAGAGTGTTAGGCTGTAGAGATGAGCGTAAGTACTCGGAAAAGCACTACTCGCTCGAGTAATTTGCTTTATCGGAGTATCGCTGTGCTCGTCCCTGAAGATTCGGGTGTTGTCACGCAGCAGGGAGCTGCAGGGGAGAGCGGGGAGGAACGGAGGGGAGATCTTTCTCTCTCTCTCTCCCGCCCGCTCCCCGCTGCGACTCACCTGTCAGCCGCAGCGGCACCCGAATCTTCTTAGGGCCACATCTAACCATGTGCAGTACTGTTGAGGCTGCTTTTAGCAGTTTTGCAAATTTTTTTTTTTTGTATATCGGGCATGCAGACCGTAGCGTCCTCAGTCTGCAGTCATTTTGCTGAGTATAGGGGCAGTACTGGTGAGGCAGGGACAGGGGTACAGGGAAAGAGATATACTGGCTATATAGGCAGTGGGCTTTTTCAAAAAAATTGGAAAAAAAAAATCTTTGGGCTGCCTGTGACCGTGTTCAGTTTACTGCGTGTCTGCTGGGGGTAGTAGTCGCTCATTAATCCCCAGCCTTGCGCATAATTTTTTCTGGCTGCACTGTGCTTTCAATAACCTAACCACAGTCATCCTCCAACAGGGAAATCCATATACAGGCTATATAGGCAGTGGTCTTTTTCCCAAAAATTGAAAATAAATACTATATTTGGGCTGCCTGTGACCGTCTTCAGTTTACTGCGTGTCTGCTGGGGGTAGTAGTCGCTCATTATTACCCAGCTAAGCGTTACAGCAGGCTTGCGCACAATTGTTTCCTGGGTCTGCTGTGTCCGTTACATGATCGCCGTCATCCCGCCAGAGGGAAAGAGTATACATATATACGCTGCATACGGTGTCTGTCTGGTTTTTCACCTCAACATTTTAAAAAATTGAAGCAAAATACTTAAGGCCTACCACTGGCCTTTGGCCACTTGACTGGTTCTGCGCTGTAAATTCCAGTAGCTCTGTCATACGCACCTAGGTCTCACTACAGGCTTGCGCATAATTGTTTCCTGGTCTGCTGTGCGTTCCGTAAGGGAAGTCAGCCTCCAACCACAGGCCAATAAGCGGCACATTTAATTACAGCGTTCTGTTTCTGCTCTACTCGTAATACACCATGCTGAGGGGTAGGGGTAGGGGTAGGCCTAGAGGACGTGGACGTGGGTGAGGACGCGGAGGCCCAAGTCAGGGTGTGGGCACAGGCCGAGCTTCTGGTCCAGGTGTATCGCAGCCAACTGCTGCGGGATTAGGAGAGAGGCAAGTTTCTAGGGTCCCCAGATTCATCTCACAATTAATGGGTCCACGCGGTAGACCTTTATTAGAAACTAAGCAGTGTGAGCAGGTCCTGTCGTGGATGGCAGAAAGTGCATCCAGCAATCTATCGACCACCCAGTCTTCTACGCCGTCCACAGCTGCAACTCTGAATCCTCTGGCTGCTGCTCCTCCTTCCTCCCAGCCTCCTAACTCCATGAAAATGACACATTCTGAGGAGCAGGCAGACTCCCAGGAACTGTTCTCGGGCCCCTGCCCAGATTGGGCAGCAATGGTTCCTCTCCCACCGGAGGAGTTTCTTGTGACCGATGTCCAACCTTTGGAAAGTTCCCGGGGTCCGGGGGATGAGGCTGGGGACTTCCGGCAACTGTCTCAAGAGCTTTCAGTGGGTGAGGAGGGCGATGACGATGAGACACAGTTGTCTATCAGTGAGGTAGTAGTAAGGTCAGTAAGTCCGAGGGAGGAGCGCACAGAGGATTCGGAGGAAGAGCAGCTGGACGATGAGGTGACTGACCCCACCTGGTTTGCTAAGCCTACTGAGGACCGGTCTTCAGAGGGGGAGGCAAGTGCAGCAGCAGGGCAGGTTGGAAGAGGCAGTGAGGTGGCCAGGGGTAGAGGCAGGGCCAGACCGAATAATCCACCAAGTGTTTGCCAAAGCGCCCCCTCGCACCATGCTACCCTGCAGAGGCCGAGGTGCTCAAAGGTGTGGCAGTTTTTCACTGAGAGTGCAGACGACCGACGAACTGTGGTGTGTAAGGTTTGTTGCGCCAAGATCAGCCGGGGAGCCACCACCACCAGCATGCGCAGGCATATGATGGCCAAGCACCCCACAAGGTGGGACGAAGGCCGTTCACCGCCTCCGGTTTGCACTACTGCCTCTCCCCCTGTGCCCCAACCTGCCACTGAGATCCAACCCCCCTCTCAGGACACAGGCACGACCGTCTCCCGGCCTGCACCCACACGATCACCTCCGCTGTCCTCGGCCCCATCCAGCAATGTCTCTCAGCACAGCGTCCAGCCGTCGCTAGCGCAACTGTTTGAGCACAAGCGCAAGTACGCCACCACGCACCCGCACGCTCAAGCGTTAAACGTGCACATAGCCAAATTGATCAGCCTGGAGATGCTGCCATATAGGCTTGTGGAAATGGAGGCTTTCAAAAACATGATGGTGGCGGCCCCGCACTACTCGGTTCCCAGTCGCCTCTACTTTTCCCGATGTGTCGTCCCAGCCCTGCACGACCACGTCTCCCGCAACATTGTATGCGCCCTCACCAACGCGGTTACTGCCAAGGTCCACTTAACAACGGACACGTGGACAAGCACAGGCGGGCAGGGCCACTATATCTCCCTGACGGCACATTGGGTGAATTTAGTGGAGGCTGGGACAGAGTCAGAGCCTGGGACCGCTCACGTCCTACCCACCACCAGAATTGCGGGCCCCAGCTCGGTGGTGGTATCTGCAGCGGTGTATGCTTCCTCCACTAAACCACCCTCCTCCTCCTCCTACGCAACCTCTGTCTCGCAATCAAGATGTGTCAGCAACAGCATGTCGCCAGCAGTCGGTGTCACGCGGCGCGGCAGCACAGCGGTGGGCAAGCGTCAGCAGGCCATGCTGAAACTACTCAGCTTAGGAGAGAAGAGGCACACGGCCCACGAACTGCTGCAGGGTCTGACAGAGCAGACCGACCGCTGGCTTTCGCCGCTGAACCTCCAACCGGGCATGGTCGTGTGTGACAACGGCCGTAACCTGGTGGCGGCTCTGCAGCTCGGCAGCCTCACGCACGTGCCATGCCTGGCCCACGTCTTTAATTTGGTGCTTCAGCGGTTTCTTAAAAGCTACCCACGCTTGTCAGACCTGCTCGGAAAGGTGCGCCGGGTCAGCGCAGATTTCCGCAAGTCCAACACAGACGCTGCCACCCTGTGGACCTTGCAACATCGGTTTAATCTGCCAGTGCACCGACTGCTGTGCGACATGCCCACACGGTGGAACTCTATGCCCCACATGTTGGCGAGGCTCTATGAGCAGCGTAGAGATATAGTGGAATACCAACTCCAACATGGGCGGCGTAGTGGGAGTCGGCCTCCTCAATTCTTTACAGAAGAGTGGGCTTGGTTGGCAGACATCTGCCAGGTCCTTGGAAACTTTGAGGAGTCTAACCAGATGGTGAGCGGCGATGATGCAATCATTAGCGTCGCCATTCCTCTGCTATGCCTCTTGAGAAGTTCCCTGCAAAGCATAAAGGCAGATGCTTTGCGCTCGGAAACGGAGGCGGGGGAAGACAGTATGTCGCTGGATAGTCAGAGCACCCTCATGTCTATATCTCAGCGCGTTTTGGAGGAGGAGGAGGGGGGAGGAGCATGAGGAGGAGGGGGAAGAGACAGCTTGGCCCACTGCTGAAGATACCCATGCTGCTTGCCTGTCATCCTTTCAGCGTGTATGGCCAAAGGAGGAGGAGGGTCCTGAAAGTGATCTTCCTAGTGAGGACAGCCATGTGTTGTGTACAGGTACCCTGGCACACATGGCGGACTTCATGTTAGGATGCCTTTCTCGTGACCTACGCGTTACATGCATTCTGGCCACTACAGATTACTGGGTGTACACACTGCTTGACCCACGGTATAAGGAGAACCTTTCCACTCTCATACCCGAAGAGGAAAGGGGTTCGAGAGTGATGCTATACCACAGGACCCTGGTGGACAAACTGATGGGCGCGGAGATCAGGCAGCATGTACAGCGCAGGCAGGGAAACACTCTCCAAGGCCATTGCCAGCTTTATGGCTCCCCAGCAAGACTGTGTCACCTCTCCCCAGTCAAGGCTGAGTCGGCGGGAGCACTGTAAAAAGATGGTGAGGGAGTACGTAGCCGATCGCATGACTGTCCTCCGTGACGCCTCTGCTCCGTACAACTACTGGGTGTCGAAGCTGGACACGTGGCCTGAACTCGCGTTGTATGCCCTGCAGGTGCTTGCTTGCCCTGCGGCTAGCGTCTTGTCAGAGAGGGTGTTTAGTGCGGCTGGGGGAATCATCACAGATAAGCGTACCCGCCTGTCAACCGACAGTGCCGACAGGCTTACACTCATAAAGATGAACAAAGCCTGGATTTCCCCAGACTTCTCTTCTCCACCAGCGGACAGCAGCGGTACCTAAACAATACGTAGGCTGCACCCGCGGATGGAAGCATCGTTCTCTATCACCATCAAAAACGGGGACCATTTAGCTTCATCAATCTGTGTATTATATTGATCCTCCTCCTCCTGCTCCTCCTCCTGAAACCTCACGTAATCACGCCGAACGGGCAATTTTTCTTAGGCTCATAAGGCTCAGTCATATTACTTTTGTAAACAATGTTTATACGTTTCAATTCTCATTAAAGCGTTGAAACTTGCACCTGAACCAATTTTTATTTTAACTGGGCTGCCTCCAGACCTAGTTACAAATTAAGCCACAGTAACCAAAGCGATTAATGGGTTTCACCTGCCCTCTTGGTTGGGCATGGGCAATTTTTCTGAGGTACATTAGTACTGTTGGTACACCAATTTTTTTGGGCCCTCGCCTACAGTGTAATCCTAGTAATTTTTATGGGCTTCGGCTGCACTCATGGTACAGCAAGGTGTGTGGGGTTGTCCTACACCTTTGCTACATAAATGTAACTGGAGCCTTGTCTATACTGCAACTACTGAAATGTGCAAGAGACTGTTATCTCCCTAAACTGCTGCAACGGGAATGTTACTGTGGCCTGTCTTGACTGCTACTACTACTGAAATGGAACTAATACTGTGCTCCCCCTATACTGCTGCTTTGGAATTGTTACTGGGGCCTGTCTTGACTGCTACTACTACTGAAATGGAACTAATACTGTGCTCCCCCTATACTGCTGCTAGTGATATGTTACTGGGGCCTGTCTAGACTGCAACTACTACTGAAATGGAACTAATACTGTGCTCCCCCCTATACTGCTGCTTTGGAATTGTTACTGGGGCCTGTCTTGACTGCTACTACTACTGAAATGGAACTAATACTGTGCTCCCCCTATACTGCTGCTAGTGATATGTTACTGGGGCCTGTCTAGACTGCAACTACTACTGAAATGGAACTAATACTGTGCTCCCCCTATACTGCTGCTTCGGAATTGTTACTGGGGCCTGTCTTGATTGCTACTACTACTGAAATGGAACTGAGACTGTGCTCCCCCTATACTGCTGCTTTGGAATTGTTACTGGGGCCTGTCTTGACTGCTACTATTACTGAAATGGGCAGGTGGGCAGCATGTTACCCAGGAGAAGTGGCAGCGGAGTGTCATGCAGGCAGTGATTGTGCTTTGTTGGAGGTAGTGTGGTGCTTAGCTAAGGTATGCCTTGCTAATGAGGGTTTTTCCGAAGTAAAAATTGTTGGGGGGGCACTCTTGCCGCTATTGTGGCTTAATAGTGTGACCTGGGAACTTGAGATGCAGCCCAACATGTAGCCCCTCGCCTGCCCTATCCGTTTCTGTGTCGTTCCCATCACTTTCTTGAATTTCCCAGATTTTCACAAATGAAAACCTTAGCAGAGCATAGGTCCCATACAAAAATGCTGGGGTCGCCCATTGACTTCAATGGGGTTCGTTACTCGAAACGAACCCTCGAGCATCGAGGTAAGTTCGACTCGAGTAACGAGCACCCGAGCATTTTGGTGCTCGCTCATCTCTATGTTCTATGTTGGTGGTAACAAGCTTTTTAGTGACAAGTCTGTCTTCTCTAACTTTGTGTGTAAGGCATTGTGGGAGTTTTAGAGAAATTAGGAGGCAGAGTCTAAAGTAGGAGAGGGAGTTCAGAGATGTAGTCGGTGGAGGAGGATGTATCAGTGGGTGGCTGAAGCTCGTTTGCTTCTGCCTGTGCAGAGCCATGGGCCTATCTCATTTTGCCATGGAATATATCCTCTGCGAGGACTGAAGCTCATAGTTGATGACTCCTGCTTTGACAGTCAGAGGATGTAATTAGCAAGTAAGGATGGGCAGAGTTGTGTGTTTCCCACCTGGTCAGGAATATACCTCAGAGGATCGTCTATCAGATAACTGAGACTAAAGACACCTGCATATCGGGAAAGAAAATGACTCCTAGGTACGTGTGTGTGTGTGTGTGTGTGTGTGTGTGTGTGTAACAGAGTTGAATTAGAAGGAAATTATCTAAAGTTTTATGCCTAAGATTATCAACATACTTGGAAAATCAAAGTTGGATTATGTAAGTAAATAACAACCGCGTACCTCCGGTTTGAAAACTATCTTTCTGAGTGTGGACTATTTTATGTAAACTGAGTGACTAATGGCTCGAGAAGAGGTACTGGCATCACGTAACATATTACTTGGGAACTATTACCACCTTTTGACTTTTGCTTGTTTTTGCACTGCGTGCGACTGAGCTGGGCCATGTTCTGCCATTGTCAGAAGAGATCGTAGAGCCACTTGTGACAACCATCTTAGTTTCCTGTGGTCTACCCCGTGATGGCAAGTGTCTGCTCGGACCCCGCATAATTACCAATGCGACCTTTACTGTCCTCTTTATTAATAATGCTGCCTTTTCTGCCCCATAATTAATAATGTCACCTTTTATGCCCTGTAGGTGATATTGCCATCTTCTCTCTCCCACTTATTAATAATGATGCCTTTTTCAGCCGCAGCCCCAACCCACAGCCCATCTGAGGTCCTGCAGACTGCTGTGTAAGGCAGCAATCTTAGTTCGCCTCATTGTAGGGGCACCCCTGGCTCCATAGACTGTGCGGCGATATGGAATGGTACTACAGGTTCCCTCCCATTTAGTTAAATGAGACTGAGCCTGTAATACCGTTATGGGCTGCTTCACAGAGTACAAAGCTCCAAGCACTAGCATAGTGGCTCTGGCAAACAGTTGCTGGGCGTTGGACCCCAGTGATCTGCTATTGATCACCTATCCTGAGGATAGATCATCAGTAGTTGAATCCTGGAAAATCCCTTTAAATTATAATCTGTTCTCTTTATTTTACCTTTTTCCTTGTTTTCTCCTCTGCACAAGGATTGTTCTGGTGATAGGCATTCTGGTAAATTGCCTTGTTCCTCCAGGTACTTACAGTAATCTTGTAAAGGAAACTAATTCAAGTTTTTTTCTAAGAAGTATATTAAACCAAATACAATCCTAATAGGATACACTGTATAATTAAAGTTTTTTTCTGGCATTGCTAGCTATATTGCCAACTTCAGTGCCCAAGGAAGGTGTTCTTCATGCCCTGCTATTTTCTGCCAGTAACTAGTGTAAATATATGTGTACAGAGATTTGCCATTTCTGCTGCTGTTTCGAGTGATTTATTTGAAGTCTTGGTAATGTCTTATCAGCTGAGATTGAGAGGTGTACACATAGTGCCGACCTATTTCCTATGAGCAGAGGTTCTATTGTCTTGTCATACTCAACTTGAAGGATTATTCGAGGTTGACCTTGGTTGTTAAATGTATTTTTGACAATCCTATGGAGTTCATTGTTCTTCAAGATCTTCTACAGCAGGATGTATTCCATACAGCCCATTTATCTGATTATTTCATTACCACAGAATGAAGCAGCTGAGTCTACTTACCGCTCTTCTACAATGTATCAAATAATCACTCAAACCGTAAACAAAAAACAAAACCCCATAAAATATGTATTGTGCTGTGATTTCACGAGGCTGTACCCAAGGCCATGAAAAGATGGATAAGCAGTGCAGGGAACAAAAAACTCATTTACATGAATGGTTCCTCCAACCAAATATTCAGGTTTAACATTTTTCATAAAAATACAAGAGATATGCAAACAGTATATGATCCATGAATGTGTCTCTTGAACAATAATGAATACAAGAAGGCGACGTCTTTTATGTAAATACATCAGGTAAAACATTTTTTCGTAAAAACGTAGCAATGAAGAAGAATTGCTCCAGGTGACTGCTGAATACACAGATTGTAAGACAAAACATTTGGCGGGCTTTGTAAAGTGTAAGTATTTGGTTAAAAGTATAATATAAAGGGAATAATGTATGTTGTCTTACTGTAAGGCAGCTGAAAGAGAGCTAGAGGGCAATGTAACTTAAACTACAGAGCTCATAAAAGGGCCGCTATTAAAAGATAACTCCATCAGGGAGGCAATGCTAATTCTGACGACTCCGTAGGTTCACACAAGGCACATGATTTGTATGCTGATGGAAGCTACATATTAGGGACAAGCTTTTCTGTTGCGATGCAAGTAGTGGCTTTGTGTGATTCTCAGTTTAGAATATACAGTATATAACAGAACAAATAAGTCTCTCTATTATCACAGAAGTGTTTGGCCTTAAAGGGGTTGTCCCGCGAAAGCAAGTGGGTCTATACACTTCTGTATGGCCATATTAATGCACTTTGTAATGTACATTGTGCATTAATTATGAGCCATACAGAAGTTATTCATTTACCTGTTCCGTTGCTGGCGTCCTCGTCTCCATGGTGCCGTCTAATTTTCAGCATCTAATCACTAGATTAGACGCGCTTGCGCAGTCCGGTCTTCTTCTTTTCTGAATGGGGCCGCTCGTGCTGGAGAGCGGCTCCATGTAGCTCCGCCCCGTCACGTGCCGATTCCAGCCAATCAGGAGGCTGGAATCGGCAATGGACCGCACAGAAGCCCTGCGGTCCACCGAGGGAGAAGATCCCGGCGGCCATCTTCAACCGGTAAGTAAGAAGTCACCGGAGCGCGGGGATTCAGGTAAGCGCTGTGCGTTTTTTTTTTTAGTCCCTGCATCGGGTTTGTCTCGCGCCGAACGGGGGGGCTGTTGGAAAAAAAAAAACCCGTTTCGGCGCGGGACAACCCCTTTAAGGTGGATGTACAAATTACATGAATGTTAGCTAGAGCCTTTAGTTTCAGCAGGGCCAGTTGAGCATCTACTGTGGATTATGGGGTGTCATGTCACCCTGATGTAGGGTGAAAGAAGGATCAGACAGTTGGATTTCAACATGGCAGAACCTAATTTTTCAGGAGAGATAAGTTGCTTCCAGAGGTGTTGAGAATATGTGCTTGTCTGGGTGAGCTGAATGTGCGTGTAGCAGTTTCAGGCACTGGGTTGGAGCCTCGAGTGTAATAGCCACAGGTCTGGAGAGTAGCCAGGGAAAAGCCAGGAGTCAGTAACGGGAGGTCTCAATTTGCAGTACAGATGGATGAAGCGGGTAGCATAGTCAGAAGGGAAGCCAGGGGTCAGCAAAGGGAGGTCTCAGTTTGCAGTTCAGATGGATGAGGCGGGTAGCATAGTCAGAAGGGAAGCCAGGGGTCAGCAAGGGGAGGATCGCAGAGAAGACAGCAGAAGTACAGCTTGATCAAGGCTTGGAGCACAAAAATCATGCAATGCATGAAGGGACAGGGATAGGTTTATATAGAGTGCTTAATCAGGAACAGGGCAGAGCTAGGAAAGGCAGGCAGAAACTACGTAAACAGGATCATGAAACAAGGCTAGGTATGCAGGGGATTTGTCCAAAGGCCTGGATGGTTCAACAGGGAGAGCCACCAATCTGGGGGCAGGAGGTCCTGGGTTTGAGTCCTGATTGTTCGTGTGTATGGGGAAATCGGAAGGAATAGCTAATGGTTGAATGGCTCTATATAATCTCCAATATGGAGTACATAGTAGTGTATTTGGCCTTACTGTAACTCTTAAGGTTGTTTAGGTAAAATGAATGATCATACTTACCTCTGCCTAAAACAGCTTTTCACTTTAAGATTAATTAGCTTGACAGCAAAAACAAATGTTCGGCACACAGGATAGCATATCCACTTATTTGTATTAAAGCAGTGTTTCTCAACATTTTTAAGTCAAGTACATTCTACAACTTATATTAAAGAACTCCCATGACTGTCATTCTACAATGTCATCTTACAATGCCTACTAAAAGCACAGAATCAGTACAGTGCAAGCATTCCCTAAAGCAGTGGTTCTCAACCAGTGGCTCAGAAGCCACATCTGGCTCATGACCCCTTGCTGTATGGCTTGCCATTGGATTCCTAAATTGTAACTATGTGCTCTGACAATTAACATTATTGCATGCATATCTTGACCACCGAACAGTACTAATTCGAATGGCATAGTACTAGGCATAATGCTGTCTCCACATGCACGCTAGGTCTACAAGAAGGCTTTTGCTGCAATATCTGTCGCATGGGCAAAGATTGCATTATAACCCTGCTACATTGCATCTAAATGCAAGTGAATGCAGTCATCGGGTTTGGATTTCTTGCAATTGTCAGGTTACTACGACTTGCTAGTCATGACATGACTACATTTACTTACATTAGGTTACAATGTAGCAGGACCATGGGGCAATCTTTAACCGCATAACAAGTATCGCACCCAAAGACAGCCATAGTCTAAAAATTTCTCTCCATCTTTGACTTGAATGTGGCTCATAGGATGTAAAAAGTTGGAGACTTCTGTCCTAGAGAACTCATATGTAGCCCCTGGCATGCACGTACCGCAGGTTTAGAATTTAGGTACCTGAGAATGTAAACCCTATGCTTATTGGGACATTTTTAATTGGTTCATGCAAATTGCACCACGGAGTAGAATCCTAGAACTGAGGGAAAGAAGTCTTCTTAGCCTAGTCTGTGAAAGTCATGATAAAGCTAACTCTAACATCATATATTATATATGTAAGAAACACACACACCACTGTATGTTACAGCTAGAGCAAGGTAATAAGATATCTACAAGCAGTGGATTATGCTACAGTGCAATTAAATCTTCTGTAATCTGGATTAAATACAAGCAACAAATCTCATTATAGGTCTGGCTACAAGAAAGGGCAGCCATATGTGGATGTCTCATCGTCGAGATTAAGATGCACGAATAGCATCTGACAAGAGATACAAGTAACCAATATGTCAGAGGAATCTTTCCAGCAGGCAGATCATTTTAAATTGTACAATAATGATGGTAATTTTCTCCAAACAGCCATCAATTTGGTTGGTTAAATATATCATTTCTGCCGTGAGCATTAATTGTGTATTGAAACTGACTACATCTGCCTCATAGTGGGACAGAAGTGATATGTTAATGCTCAATGAGAATAACATCTTCTTCCAGATTTACTGTCTAAAGTTCTACTTCGTTAACAAAGGGCTGCTGCATTTTTTTTTCTTATCTTATTTAAGGTAAAGACTAAAGTTAATCCCATTATTAAAGAATTGCATAATAGGTAAGAAATGCAGCAAGTATGCTAAAGAATACTGTATATCAGTCTGAGGATAATTTCCTCATAAAGACAGGGATGTAGCTTGGTTTTCCTGCTCCCTCCCCCCATCCTTCTTGCCTCCATTTTCCGTGTACCGAACAATTAATGCAGCATAATTTAAAGGGATTACTTGGGATACCTGCCGATCAGCTGATCGCCTGGCCCTCTGTCAGTGCAGTGGGGCCAGAAATCATCATTGAAGTTGAAGCAAGAAGTCTAATAGGTGGCTTCACTCCATTTGAAATCATTGGGGTCAGAGCCAGAAGTGTAAAAGGTGGCTTTGCTCTCAATGATTTCAATGGGAATGAAGCCACCTATTCGATTTCCTGCTCTAACCCTGATGATGATGTCCGGCCCGGCTGCACTGTCAGTGGACTGGGCGATCAGCTGATCATTGAGGATAGGTCATCAATAGTATTTAACTGGAAAACCCCTATGGGGCCTTGAGGACACTGTGTTCTGAGAGCCATAACAGGATGGATCTGTCAGAACCGGCAACTCTCGGGGCCGCCGTGCCCGCACCACCGGTCCGGCCACCCGGGGTACAGGAGCGCGGCGCAGAGGTACCCCGGTTCTTGTGATCTCCCCGGGCCGCTGTAAGACTGGTCGCCGCCGGGTTGCTAGGGAGACAGCTGGTGCTTCTAGTCACTTGACTACCAGGCTGGCTTCCCTAGTAACTGTCTGTGCAGCTAGACTGGGGGCGTGCCCCCAGCACCGCCCTGATTAGCCCTGCTGCTGTCAGGCTCCCCGCCCCAATCAGCTTCTGGGGCGGGAGCGCTGACAGCATTTAAATAGGTGTGTTTTCCTCTCAGGCCTTGCCAGTGTTAGTTTGGTCTTCCAGCTGCACCCGCGTATTCTTTGACTCCTGTTTGTGACCCCGGCTTTCCTGACCTCTGCTTTTGGACCTTGACTACGTTTTTGCCTGACCCCCCTGTACTGCGCACCCTCCTGTTGCCGACCCGGATTGTCTGACCATTCTACCGTTGTTTGTCTTCAGTGTCTGTTTGTCTTCCCGTGTCCCGCTTCCCTAGTGAGGGTAGGGACCGCCGCCCAGTTGTCGCCCTGGGGGTTAGCCCAGGGGGGCAAGTAGGCAGGGACAGGGGTTGCGGGATATCTCAGGGACCCCCATATCCCGGACACTGTCCTGACAGTAACACTGGCCGAACGAAGGTCAGACCCTTGCATCCGCCCGGCAACTCTGAACCCCTCGATGGAGGCCATGGCAGCTGTAGCGAACCAGGTCCAGTTCCTTACGAACCTTGCCCAGGACCTAACAGCCCGCTTGCAGCGACAGGAACAAGCGGCAGCTGCAGGTCCCATGCAACCCGCTTCCGCTCCAGGAACAATGACAGAACCTCGAGCCACGCTTCCGGATTGTTTCTCCGGAGAGAGAGGTCAGTTTTTCGCATTTAGAGAGAGCTGCAAGCTCTACTTTGATCTCCGCCCCCACTCCTCTGGTACTGAATACCAGAAAGTGGGAATTGTAATTACCCGCCTGAGGGGAGAGCCCCAAAATTGGGCTTTCTCATTACCTGCTGGCTCTCCCGCCCGACTATCCCCTGACGCCTTTTTTTCCGCCTTGGGTCAAATTTATGACGAACCCGACCGTGCCGGCTACGCAGTCTCCAAGCTTCTGGCCCTGCGCCAGGGTTGCAAGATGGCGGAGGACTACTGTTCCCAATTCCGCCAGCACTGTACAGAATCCGGGTGGAATGATGCCGCCCTAAAAGACCTATTTTTGACCGGTCTGTCTGAGGGTCTGAAGGACCTACTCGTGGCCCACCCGGAGCCAAGAACCCTGGAGCAAGCCATGTCGCTGGCTATTCGGGCTGACCGACGTTTGAGGGCCAGACACGCCGCTCGGACCACTCCACTCCCCACGCCCACTTCTTCTACTGACCCGACTTTTCCACCTCCCACCACCGAGGCCATGGAGCTGGGAGCCCTGAACCCTAAGCAACGACGGGAAAATCGCCTGAAGAAGAACCTCTGCTTCTACTGTGGGGAGCCGGGTCACCGCATTGCAACCTGCGCCAAGAAGCCATGGCAGGGAAAACGTCCGCTCCTAGGCAGTTGTCCGGAGGACTGTCTAGGAGCCAAGGTACTCCCTGTGTTATCCAAAATGTTATTGCCTTGCACCCTAGAATTTCATGCTTTCCACCGTACTGGGCAAGCCTTTGTTGATTCTGGGGCTGCGGCGAATTTCGTTAACTTTAATTTCGTTGCTCAACTGTCCGGGGTTTTTTTACGTTTAGAGACCCCGATTCTGGTTTCAGGAGTGGACTCCACCCCATTGCAAGCAGGGGTGGTTAATCTGGTTACCCCTGAAGTAAGGTTTACTATAGGAGCCTTACACGTGGAAACCTGCACCTTTCTAGTGATGAGAGATTTGTCTGTGGACGTCGTCCTAGGCCTCCCCTGGCTCCGGGAGCACAACCCGGTAGTAAATTGGGACACGTTGGAACTGGTAAAGTGGGGTCCCCGCTGTGCCAACCACCTTTGTGCGGTGAAGATGGGAATCTCCACCTGCGAGGGGACCCCCCTACCAGAATACCTCTCCGAGTTTTCTGACGTGTTCTCCAAACAATTATCTGAAGCTCTGCCCCCTCATAGGGAATGGGACTGTAAAATAGACTTGATTCCTGGGGCCAAACTTCCTAAAGGCCGCATTTATAACGTTACGGTTCCTGAGAGAGAATCCATGAGGGACTATATCCAGGACAGCCTGGCCAAGGGGCACATCCGGCCCTCAGAATCCCCGGTGGGTGCCGGGTTTTTCTTCGTTGAGAAGAAGGATGGGGGTCTCCGGCCCTGTATTGACTATAGAGAGCTAAACAAAATCACAGTCCGGAACCAGTATGCTCTTCCACTCATTCCTGACCTCCTCAACCAGGTCGCTGGTGCCCGATGGTTTTCCAAACTTGATCTCAGGGGAGCATACAACCTCATCCGCATTCGGGAGGGGGATGAGTGGAAAACCGCCTTCAATACGCCCCTCGGGCATTTTGAATACCTAGTTATGCCTTTTGGATTGTGTAACGCCCCCGCCATTTTTCAGGGGTACATGAACTCAGTGTTTCAGGATATCATGGGGGTGTTCGTGGTTGTATATCTAGACGACATTTTGATTTTTTCCTCCGACTTGCCGAGTCACCATACTCACGTTCAGACTGTACTAGCTCGACTCAGACATAACAAGCTGTTTGCTAAACTCGAGAAATGTGTCTTCGGGGTACAAAAGATATCATTTTTGGGGTATATCATCACGCCATGCGACTTCCAGATGGATCCTGAAAAGGTGAAAGCCATCACGGAGTGGGCCCAGCCAGGGTCGTTGAAAGCCCTTCAACGCTTCCTCGGCTTCGCCAACTACTATCGCAAATTCATCAAAGACTTCTCCGTGGTGGCCAAACCTCTAACGGACCTCACCAGAAAGGGGGCAGATGTAAAGACCTGGTCTTCTGAGGCTCTGAGGGCCTTCGATACCCTAAAGGCGGCGTTCTCTTCTGCACCTGTCCTAGTACAACCGGATCTGTCCAGCCCTTTTTTGGTGGAGGTAGATGCCTCTGAGTTTGGTGTGGGAGCGGTACTGTCCCAAGGTCCCTCCACTCTCACCAACCTTAGACCGTGTGCCTATTTTTCTAGGAAGTTTTCTTCCACCGAACGGAACTATGATATAGGCAACCGGGAATTGCTGGCGATTAAGTGGGCTTTCGAAGAGTGGAGGCATTTTTTGGAAGGAGCCCATCACCAGATCACGGTACTCACAGACCATAAAAACCTCACCTATCTAGATTCCGCTAAGAGGTTAAATGCTCGGCAAGCCCGCTGGGCCTTGTTCTTCTCTCGGTTCAATTTTGTTGTTACCTATAGACCCGGTTCTAAGAATGTCAAGGCTGATGCCCTGTCTAGGAGCTTTGGTTCTCCGGAACCTGCCGAGCCGGAGCCTGAGAGCATTCTCTCCCCTGGGGTGGTCCTCGCTGCTGTCTCCTCCGACCTTTCACCTCTCATTCACGCCGCTCAACAATCTGCTCCTGAAGCCCTTCCGGAAGGCAAATTATTTGTCCCGTTGTCACTGAGATTGAAAGTGTTAGAGGAGACACATGCTTCAGTCCTAGCTGGACACCCCGGCATCAGGGGTACGCTGGAGTTAGTGTCCAGACTCTATTGGTGGCCGCACATGGCCAAGGAGGTACGGGGATTTGTGTCTGCGTGCCCGGTTTGCGCAAGGGGGAAGAATCTCAGGAGACGTCCTGAGGGTCCTCTTCTTCCCTTGCCCATTCCGTCCAGGCCATGGTCCCATTTGTCCATGGATTTTATTACTGATCTGCCATCCTCGTTGGGGAATACGGTCATCTGGGTAATAGTAGACCGTTTCTCTAAAATGTCACATTTTGTTCCGCTTTGCAAGTTGCCCAACGCCAAACTTCTGTCGGAAATGTTCATCAAGGAGATTGTTCGGTTACATGGGATCCCCGAGGACATTGTGTCAGATAGAGGGGTTCAGTTCGTCGCTCGCTTCTGGCGAGCCTTCTGTAAAAATCTAAACGTAAATTTGTCCTTCTCCTCCGCTTTCCATCCCGAGAGTAACGGACAAACGGAACGAATGAACCAAGAACTTATCCAGTATCTGCGACTGTTTGTCTCTGATAACCAGTATCAGTGGGTCAACTACTTACCTCTCGCCGAATTTGCTATCAACAACCATGTTAACTCGTCGACCCAATTGTCACCTTTTTTTTGTAACTATGGGTTTCATCCCCGGTTCTCGCTTTCCACTCCTGTGGTCTCGAACAATCCGGCCGCCGACATATCCTCTGAGGAACTGTGCACAGTTTGGGCCCAGGTTCGTAAGAACCTTCAGGGTTCCCAAGAGAAACTGCGTAAATACGCAAATAAAAGATGTACCATCTCTGCACCTTTTGTAGTCGGGGAGCAAGTTTTGTTGTCATCCAAGAATCTGAGACTCAAGGTTCCCTCCCTGAAACTTGCTCCTCGGTTCATTGGCCCATTTACTGTTTCTCAGGTTATCAACCCGGTGTCATATAAGTTGGCACTTCCTGACCCCTGGAAGGTCCACAAGGTTTTTCACAAAAGCTTACTTAAGAAGTATGTGACTCCAGTTCTACCCACCCAGAACCCGCCTCCTCCTTCTCTGGTACAGGGGGAACTGGAGTATGAAGTAGAAAGGCTGGTGGATGCCCGACGGGTTAGAGGTGTGCTGCAGTACCTGGTCCACTGGAGAGGATTTGGCCCTGAGGATAGGACGTGGGTCCCTGCCAGGGACGTTCATGCGCCACGCCTAGTCCAGGCATTCCACAGGGCTTTCCCGCTTAAGCCCGCACCTGGCCATGGGGGTCCGGTGTCCCCCCGTAGAAGGGGGGGTACTGTCAGAACCGGCAACTCTCGGGGCCGCCGTGCCCGCACCACCGGTCCGGCCACCCGGGGTACAGGAGCGCGGCGCAGAGGTACCCCGGTTCTTGTGATCTCCCCGGGCCGCTGTAAGACTGGTCGCCGCCGGGTTGCTAGGGAGACAGCTGGTGCTTCTAGTCACTTGACTACCAGGCTGGCTTCCCTAGTAACTGTCTGTGCAGCTAGACTGGGGGCGTGCCCCCAGCACCGCCCTGATTAGCCCTGCTGCTGTCAGGCTCCCCGCCCCAATCAGCTTCTGGGGCGGGAGCGCTGACAGCATTTAAATAGGTGTGTTTTCCTCTCAGGCCTTGCCAGTGTTAGTTTGGTCTTCCAGCTGCACCCGCGTATTCTTTGACTCCTGTTTGTGACCCCGGCTTTCCTGACCTCTGCTTTTGGACCTTGACTACGTTTTTGCCTGACCCCCCTGTACTGCGCACCCTCCTGTTGCCGACCCGGATTGTCTGACCATTCTACCGTTGTTTGTCTTCAGTGTCTGTTTGTCTTCCCGTGTCCCGCTTCCCTAGTGAGGGTAGGGACCGCCGCCCAGTTGTCGCCCTGGGGGTTAGCCCAGGGGGGCAAGTAGGCAGGGACAGGGGTTGCGGGATATCTCAGGGACCCCCATATCCCGGACACTGTCCTGACAGGATCTTTGCATGATAAGTATTATTTTTGGAGTGCATGTATTGTTTGGAAAAATTGTACAAATTTTTTTTTTGAGGGAGGAGAATGAAAAATAACTGCAATTCAACTATTTCTGGGTTTATATTGTGGGGGGTTTCATTTTTATGGCGCTCAGCAGTTGGTATAAATGGCATTCACTTTAGTCAGAGCAATTACTGCCACCAGAAACATATGTACCATATTTTGTATATTCTTCACTCTATAAGACGCACCTAGGTTTTAGAGGAGGAAAATAGAAAAAAAATCTGGAACTCACCCAGGGACGTTATGTGACCGAGCAAGGGGTAGTACAAGGAGCAGCGGAGCTCTGTAACAGCGTCGTGGTCGGCGGGAGGAAGCTCATTGGTGGAGGCAGGGGAGCAGCAGCAGTTTCCGCAGGTGCTCACCAACAATTAGCAGTACTCATGGACGGGCAGTGCCGAGGAGAAAGAGAACTGCTCTCCTCCTCTGCTATGGAGCGGACCCGGCCAGCAGCTGTGTGATAAGGACATACGAACCTTATCACACAGCTGCCGTCCGGGTCCGAATTTCCGCACGTTCACTTTATAAAAGGGCACTGACTTCTTCCCCCACTTTTCATAGAGCAGAAAATACAATAGTTTTGATGTTTTACTACTTTTTCAGAAAAAACGTTTTTGAAAGAAAAATCATTTGTTTTTGTGACACCATATATTGAGATCTATAACTTTTTATATTTCTGTCGATGGAGCTATATGAAGGCCTGCTTTTTGCCAGGTGAGTTGAAGTTTTCCTGGGTACCATTTTGGATTACATACAATGTTTTGATCACTTTTTGGGTGAGTTCACACACAAAATCTTCACATAGGTTTATAAGAGCAAGCATGTATTGTATTTTTGTAAAATCTCAGTTTTCATACTTCTCACAGTATATGCAAATCAAACCCAAACCCCAAGTCCCACTGTCCCGCCTTTTATTATGCACCTCCAATGTTCTAGAGCCTCCCCTTGCTGTTGTTTTATTACATCCCTCCAGCATTGTCAGAGGTAAGAGTAGGCACCGGAGTGTGGGAGAGACCTAATGAAAGGCGGGACTGTGTGACTCGAAGCCCAGGCGGGTAACCTCCATGACTTGAGGCGGGCCAATTTATATGTACAGTGGGAGCTGTAAAAAGTGTGTTTTTTCAACAATACAATACATGCTCGCTTTTAGAAACTTATGTGCAGATTTTGTGTAGTATGGCAGTGAGTACTATGGGGCAAGTGCAAAATGCACACTGCTAGTGACAGAATGCCTTTAAATACATTGCATAAATAAAGTGACAGAAACAATTAACATCTACTAAGTGAATAACAGATTGATGCAGCAGGAAAGAAGACCCTACCAATAGGGCTTACAGAATACAAGGGAGGGGGAAGAAGACAGTAGGTGAGGATAGCAGCTGCTCATATAATAATGGAATCAGGGTTATTTTGGGTTGTAGGCTTGTCTGAAGAGGAAGGTTTTCTGGTTCTTTTTGAAGTGGCGGAGAGTCGAATATGTTGAGGTAGCAAGTTACAGAGTATATGTAATGCACAGGAGAAATCTTGGAGACAATTGTGTGAGGAACACATAAGAAAGAAGCAGAGGAGAAGGTCTTGTGAGGACTAGAGATTACTTGGGGGGACATATCAGGCTACTAGGTCAGAGATTTATGGAAGTGATGGGCTGTGAACTACCACATATGTGATTGAAGATATCTTGAATTGGATTCTCTGTATGATGGGTAGCCAGTGAAGGAGTCGGTAGGGGGAAGAGGCAGAAGAGTAATGGGGGCAGTGGTGAATTAACCTGGAAGCAGTGTTCATGATGGATTTCAGGGGTGCAAGAGCACTGGATAAGGATGAAGCAGTAGTGTACATGGGAGATGATGAGGGCATGCACTAGCATTTTTGTTGACTCTGGGTTGAGCTACAGGTGGTAGAAGGTGGCGATGACTTGTATGTGAGCTCTGAAGGATAAAGCAAGTTAAATGTTACACCAAGACATGTGGGACTGGTGAAAGTATGGAGTTATTGATTTTCTGGTACAGGGAAAGGTTGTCCTTTCGCTCTGGGTGTGGGATGGTTTCCCCTCCTGCACTCTGTCCTAATTGTGTTTGGTGCACATGCACCGCCTGTCCCTCCTAGCTATGCACCTATATAGTAGACCAGTCACCAGATACACTACTTGGTATAACGCTAAGCTAGTGGGTGCAATGCCACTCACAAAACAGATACCAACACTTTTGAGATATTAGAGATAGTATCTACATAAAGAATGGAGTAAATTTGTAAATACAAATACTTTGCATTGCATTCAGTCCCAATTCTACAGGCTTCAGATCTAAGTTCTTCCAGCATTACTTGTTGGATCAATATCTGCACAGATCTTGTTTTCGCGATTTGAATTTCAATAGTTATAAAACGTGAGAAACTTGTGATCTAAATAATGGTATCTATAAGGGTATTTTAACACCAGGCTTTGGTCTCCATCTTAGACTTCTGTCCCAGGGTTCTGGCTGAATTCAAAAGGAACTCTGAATGAGATCATAGATTTTCAATGTTCAGACGGAAACCAATAAGGTCTCAGTTTGAGCAGGTTTCTGTTCTTTTCTAGAAATTTTGCCATACAGAGTAACAAAATCGAATACACTTTTCTGTCAGGCACCAAAGTCAGAGAGGAACGAAAAAGTGCTCAAACTATGACTATATTGATCTCTGTTTGAAGAGTGAAAGCTTATGGCTCTGTCCAAAGATTCTATCTGAATCCTGTCTTTGGGGATTGAGACGTAACCCCAGGACAGACTTGGTGAGGAAGACCAAAATGTGGTGTAAACATATCCTATGGCATAAAGCAAATTGCTAGAAAGTCACTTTGTGACATTTGCCAATTATGACTTCGATTATTCCAGCAAAGATATCCAATGGAAAACTATGACATCAATTTAAAGAGGACCTGTCACTGGATTAAAGAAGTGGGGCTGGGTGCATGGCTCTGCTGCCATGGCCCCTCTTACTCTATTCCCATATTTTTTTCATACTCCCCTTCCTTTGCATGGACGGGCTCTTTTTAAGTCCAATTCTCAATGGCTCACTCAATGTGTCAAGGGGGCTGCCCCATCTGATAATTCTCAATGGTCTATGTTGGACAGTGAAAGGTCTTCTTTAGCAATAATCTCTTGGTGTGATAACACCAGAGTTAAACAAAATTCTCAAATAGCATTCAAGATCTGTGCCAAGTGAAATAATGAATGTCATAACCCAGAGACTTAGATTGTGTGAAAATTAATAAAGAAAACATCATATACAAAGACATTGCAGCTTTGCTACATCCATTTTTCATCCCATACAACAATGATCACAACCAGCACAGCAGCCCTGCACACACTGCTCACCTCCATGTCATGTGATTCTGGACTCCTCTGATACAGGTGACTGATTACATGACGGTCACATCATCACAGGTGCTGTAAGCACACAGCTGCTGTCTGACTCTGCAGGTTTTTAATAAAGTGAAGGACCTGTGATGATGTCAGCATCATGCGATAAGGGGCGGAGCATGTTACTCACTCACGGACACATAGCCCAGGTGACTGATCATATGATGGTGATATCATCACAGGTCCTGTAAGCGCACAGCTGTTGTCAGGCTCTACATGTTTTATGTTTTAGGACTTTTGATTATGTCACTGTCATATGATCAGGGGCGGAGCATGTAACTCACTCATGGGTGGACAGGTGGTTGTTAGTATTTTGATTATGTTTGATAGATCTCCCCTATTGAATGACTCTTCCAAAGCTTCCACACAGTATAGTGACCATTCTCTCCTGTTTAATACTGCCAGTACTATGCGCTTCTCACAGTTCCGTTAAAATGTTCTCAAACTGTGTGGGAGCCTGCCTGTAAGAGTTCAATCTCCCTGCAGTGCCACCATCGGAACAATAAATCATTGTTATTCAGATCAGTGGATTCTCAATAAAATTCATGAACATTCTGGGTCTTCTAGATCGAAAGGGGTTTGTATTATCTGTCTACTGTGCCTAATAGATCAAAGTCCTGAATGGGGAGCCCACTATATTAACTTAGAATTTCCTATTTTGATACTTACATTTTTTAAAAGTGTGAATGTACACAATATGGATTTGTTGCAGATCTTCAGAGCAGATTTTAACAAATCTCATCTGCATGCAGCAGAAAACTGACCGGTTGCAATTGGGAAGTCAAAATCCACCATGAAAGTCACCAAGTCCACAATGAAATTGTCATGTTCGCCTTGAGCGTAAGATGTACCATGCCTAGGCCGAATAAAAGGTTGTGTTCACACAGATGATAAAATGTAATCAATGTGTCAGACAGCTGTTGGCCAAACCCTCCTGCTAATCCTTACTGCTTTACTTGCCATTTTTCGAAAGTCGATAAATTGCAGAAATAGCAAATGCCAAAATTTGCAACTTTGTTATGCCAAAATACTGGTACAAAACCCTTAATAAATTCACCCATTTACTTTTTTCTCCTTTTCAGAATCCACGTGAAAATCTCCAGCGGCAAATCCTTAAAGTGACCCTCCGGTCCTGGAGAAACAAGGATGGCCAAACCGCTTCTCTGACTTCCTGATGCACACTGTGTATTAGTACACATCAATAGTCTAAAACACTACATGCGATGTTACTGGCCAGTACTACTCATTTGGTCAATCAAAGCAGCATGTAGTGTCTAAAGGCCCTTTTACATGCAAAGATAATCGTTCAAACAGCCGAAAGATTTAATGATATATTTTCATAAAAGTACTCGGTCCTACTCATCTCTGTTTGCCATCATTAGCAAAGTGAACTTCAGCAGCAGTGCTGGTGTGTGTTTGTGCAAGGGATTATCTGCCCAGCGGGTTTCCATTGTCTTCTCCTGGCATCTGTTTGCTTGCATACACAATGTACTCATTGTTTATGCAAGGTAAACAAAAAACATCCTGCAAAAGACTTAAGGAAATGCATTTAAATGGACCAAATTCGTTCAGTCTCTCGGTGGCTGAATGATGGATTTTATGCGGGCTATAAATCCATCATCAAACGAAAAGGGCATGATGCCCACGCTGACATGTAATGATTATATCGCTCACTTTCGACCATTTGAACGAATTTTGAGCAATAATTGTTGCGTGTAAAAGGACCTTAAATTAATGACTAGAGATGAGCGAAAGTACTCATTTAGGGCGATTTTGCAATCGAGCAGCACTTTTTTCGACTTACTGACTACTCGGGCGAAAAGATTTGGGGGGCGCCGGGGGTGAGTGGGGGGTTGCAGAGGGGAGTGTGGGGGGGAGAGCTCCCCCCTGTTCCCCACTGCTACCCCCGGCTCCACCACGCTGCCCCCCCAGCACCCCCCGAATCTTTTCGCCTGAGTAGGGAGTTACTAAAAAAAAGCGGTGCTAGATTGCGAAATCGCCCTAAATGAGTACGTTCGCTCATCTCTATTAATGATGCATACTAATGCACAATATGGATCAGGAAGTCAGAGAAGCTGTGTGACCCTCTTTGTTTCTGGACCGAGAGTTGCTTTAACAATTCTGCACCCAAAACATGCATTGTTTGGGGCATATTTCCCTGCCGATTTCCGTGTGCATTTTTGCAGATTTTCTACAAAAAATTTTTTTTTACAGCAAATCTGTCTTGTCTACATTTACCATAAGCCTTGCGGCTACTTTCAATGACCCTAGTGATTCTAAACTGTTGAACATAGACCCATATGACTCTCTCAAAAACTCCCTAATTTACTGATTCCCCTGTAATGACTTCCTCAGTATAAATATGCTTACTGTCACAATGTGTAGTCAATATTATCCGGCTCAGAATGTTTGTGAAAGTAAATCCAGAACTTTCTTCCGAGATGTTTTGTGCCAGAGATATCTTGCGAGAACATACACGCAGTATAATCTATGAATGGCGGCTATAAGCCTTGTTTCCCTAATTTGACTCTAGTGATTAACTGTGAAATGGTATTAAGCAAATTGAAAGTGATGTACTGGATGGCAGGTCTGCTCACAGGCGGCGTGTATTGGAGCTGTTTACAGAAGGACTGGATTGCTTTGAAATTTCCAGTTTTTCAAAAAGAAAAGTCGATATTGATGAAAGATAAATGGCAGGTAAGTGCACAAAGGTTTGAGGGATTCATTTGAAATGCAGCGGAAGAAATATTTTTGTTAATAGGTCGCCAATTAGCAAAAATACGTAGACATTCACTAGAGTCGATGTAGTTAATGTGACACAAATATTCTTCCAAAACCATCTGCTTCTGATAATGTACAGATTCATGTATACAATATATACATTGTGTCACTATTTGCTCATATTAGACCTGCATATAAAAATAGAGAAATACGGTACATAGCTGTGTGTGCCTGAGGCTGGGTTCATGTAAGTACTTTGTATAGGCTCCGATGAGTAAAGCTGACCATACATATGGAATAAAAGGTGTCCGAACCCTCCGATTCCAGTAGCAGTGGTCAAGAATTTAGTATGTATGGAAGCCTCCTAACTGTCTCCCAATGGAAGAGGTGAGGGGAAAGAGGGGTTGGAATATGAATTATACAGGGTTATAACAAATGATCTGAAACACTTATAACTCCCGTTTAATGATACATACATTTGATTTCAATGGGAAAAAAACTCAAAGGTTTGTTGCTCAACATCAAAAATGTTTTCCACATCAGAGGTGATCAATGTGACCCCCTTTGTCACTCAACATGCATCAAATCTGCAGCTAAGTCCTTGCCATAGACATTGTAGTGTATCATGACTGACTGATGCAATGGCTTCTGCGATGTGTACTCAGAGATCATACATGGGGGTGGTAAGAGTAGCATGTAGATTCTACCTTTAACACTCCCCTAAAAAAAAATCACAAGGTTTAAGGTCTGGAAAACGTGGAAGCCAAGGAAGAAGTTCACTATTGTCATTACTTACATGGCCAATCTATCCCTAGCTGCCTCTGATTGGCTGCGCACTGTGACCAATCAGAGGCAGCTCTTTCAGAAGGCAGGTATTTTTTAATCCCCGGCCACCAGAAATACAGAAGACAGCCAGGGGCCACAGAGAAGAGCTGGACAGCACTTCTAGGTCAGCTAGGGATGATTTTCGGTGTAGGGCTTATATTTCAAGCTCCTCCCCCCTACTGAAAAATCATTGCTGCAGGCCCTGCCTTCATCCCATTGCTTTCAATGGTGCAGCAGCAGAGCCGGCCCGATTATAAGCAATGGGATAGCATCGCGCTCCTCTGCCACAGCTGTGACATCTGGGCAGGGGATTCTTTCATCCCAGTGTTGTGACAGTGTTCAGTAATGTGGGACTCCCCGCAGGGATTAACAAAACCTTGGGGAGATCCCTCATCCCCACGGGGACTAAGGAGTTAAAAGCAGGACATTTAAAAGGTGCTTCTGGCCAGAAGCACTTTTTAAATGTCCTGCTGTAAGCAGCAGGGAAGCTATTGGCAGCGCAGGAGTTTCCATTAACTCCTGCTCCCATAGAAGTCAATGGAAACTCCTGCAAAACGCACACCAAAGATAGTGCATGCCCTATCTTTTTTAGGTGCATGCTGTTTTGCACTTCAAATTTCACGCATATGAACACTTCTATAGGAACCCATTGGTTCTTTCAGACGTGTGCATTATGCGCATGCAAAACACACGCTCGTGTGAACAAGTCCTTAGACAGCAGTGGTATTCAGACTGATCATCTGCTGTTATAGCCCATTTGTGCTTAGGAATAATGAGTTGGGCATTTGGACATATTTGAGCACCAGCATTGTATTTGATCGCAGTTTGTTTGACTGTGCACCGCGGTTTGAAACATTCTTGACATCCTCCTTTGATTTCTTTCATCAATGAGTTTGTTTATGGCTACAGGATTCCCTTTCGCTGGATGTTTTTCCTTGATCACACTATTCACAGTATAGTCTCCGCACATTACATGAAAAACTCCTACAAGATTGGCAGTTTTTGAAATCCTGGCCCCAGCTAGTCTAGTACTGATGACCAAACTTTGTTCAAAGTGACTCGACATTTCCATTCTAACGTGGATTCACCCTGAAACTGATTTATGGCAATAAGGACTGTTTTCCTGTTATAGTGTTGCTATATAAGGCTCAGAGCTTAATTAAGATTATCTGCCGTCAGATCAGACCTCTTCCAATTAAAGCATCAGTATGATGCCTTCTCATAGCTAAACTCAAAGGGACAATTACGCTCACTGAATGGATCCTTGAAGTACACTTCTTGGCCAATAAGTAGCATAAATAAGGGATCATATAACTCCGTAGCTGCAAAGACGAATTCTTCTTCTTTGAACTACTTGAGAAGAATCTTAAGAAATTCTCTGTGCTGTTGACTGAGACATGGTACTGGTTTTAGATAAAGCGTGAGAAAATCAAAAATGAGCCCCAAAATGCTAAACAACACAAAACTCTCTCTCCCGCGAAGACTCAGAACACATATATCTAACATCATCACGTGATGGACAAAAAGATACAAAACCAGACAGTCATGCACATACCAGACACTTAATTCTTTCAGTGCTGCAGCTATGCAATGAACACCATTCTTGCAATATGAAAGACACTGACAACACAAGACAACACAAGACACCATTCAGGAGGGGCCCCGTTGCACGGGGCAACTACAGAGACTGCTTTTACTCACAATTCATCTCTGCATACTCTCCCTATCATGTTGCTTCCCCCAATGCCTTTTTCAGTTTCTCCCATAATATAGTGTTTTCAATAATACTAATGCCCCTTCTTGTGCCCTACAAATAGTGCCCCCACAAAAGTAATAATTTGCCCACAGTGCCCACCGCAATGAATAATTTCTGCTTTGTGCCCACAAAGTAAATAGTGCCCTCCTTTGTGCTTCTGCAAAGTTACTATCCCCACAAATAGTGTTCCTCTGCACTCTCAGAAGGTAATAGAACCCCTCTGAGCCGAGTGAAAGTAATTATGCCCCTACAATTAGTGCCCTTTCTGATCTTCCTCAAACTAGTTTTGCCCACAGAAATCTTGCCCCCCTCTGTTCCTGCAAAATACCTGTGAACCATTGTGTTTCCACAAAGTAATAGTGCCCCTTTATGCCCCCACAAAAAAAATGTCCCTCTACGTTCCCGCAAGCAAATAGTGACCCTCCGTGATATGCAAATCAAAGATCCAGCATAACCCAGGAATTAAAATTCGATTTTCTTTATAGTTACCATATCTTTAAAAACATGCCCTTCTGTGCCTATAATAAAGAAATAATGTACCTCCATGCCCCCTCAGAATAACTTTGCCCCTCAAAGTATCAAATGCAATCTGCAGCCCCTTAATTCTGGAAGCTAGCAGAGCCTGTCTGCATCACTCAGTCTGCTGTATGACCAGAACACCGCGGACTGAGCATAACAAGCCCGACTCTTCCCCCTTCATCCTTCTCTCAGAGCGTCTGTATACTGAGGCGACAAAAAACAGGATATAATGGGGAGAAGTCGAGCTGTGTTATGCTCGGTCCAACGGCGCATGTAGGCTGAGTGATGCAGAGAACCTCTGCTGTTCCCCCAGCGCCATATACTTTGGGGAAGGAAGATGGGGCAGAAATGTCACCTCGGTTGCTGCTGTGGTGAGGGTCCTTGTGGACCCTCCTAGTTTGAGGCGCAGTCGGAATTGGAAGAGACTTCCATCTGTAATTTCAAGAAAAGGTGGCTCCACAAAGTATTGACTTTCAGCAAATCACAGTAAAAAACGATTTTGCACCTTCTAAGTAGTCGGCATGTTCTCTAACCCCTTAAGGACCAGGCTGTTTTACTCCTAAAAGACCGGACACTTTTTAGGAATTTTACCCATGCGGTGGTTTTACTGCCCTATTTTTTTCCTTTAGCTACAAAAACTATTTTTGCTGCATTCATTTCCATGACATATAGTGATTTTTTTAAATATCTTTTTTCACTGGCTTTTCTCCCCATTTTTTTGTTTTATTCAGGGTAAAAAGCTTTAAAAATATGTTTTTCTTTTATTTTTTTGAGTTTTTTTTTTTAAATTAGTATATTGTTCATAAAATAAAGTATGGGAACGGGTTCCTCATCTTCTTTTCAGACATTTTGATATATAATTTGTGTAGTTTGGGATTACAGGACGCATACGGCAACGGTTTAATTGGCGTCGGCAGTGGGTCATTTTCCTTTTTATGGATATATTTTTATTTTATTCTGTAACTTTTCTAAACTTATTTTTGTAATTATTTTTTTTTAACCATCTATATTCCCCATAATGTAATATAAAACCTCTAGGGGTCATTCACATTGTATTTGTTTTGTTTTTTTTATACCACATTTTGCAGGAGCAGAGGCTTCAATACTGTGCTACTATCGTTGGGGATTAAGCCCAGGACCAAGTGCCGTATATTTACCGTGCTTGGTCCTTAAGGGGCTAAGTCAAAAAGTACAAAACCCTTAGGGTTTGTCATAATGTGGCAAAACAGGGAAAGCACAGGGGGCTGGGAGGAGGGGAGGTGGTGTATATGTTCGCAAAGCACTGTATACAGTTACCATTATATTGAATACTAGTTGTAAAAATTTGTATGTAGTTAGCTAAGCTTCTTCAAATGGCAGCTGCAACATTGACCTGCATTGATTACTATTAGATTAGGAGATCACAAGGCTGAGCTACTTGTGCCGCAGCCAAAGACACCTTGTAGCCCTAAGGGCCCTTTCACATGGCCGTAGGCATTTTTACGTGCGCCCGCCAGCGCCGTAAAAAAAAAGCATGAATGGGTGCACAAATCTAATGTTTGTGTGCCCTTTCAGATGGCATGGGTCCGGCGCATATACGCTGAGGCTGCCATGCCGTTGACCCTCGCTCCCCCTCGCTGGCTCCCCTCCTCTCTCCTTCCCCCCCCAGGATGTCTGCAATAGGATGGGCGAAGCTAAGCTCCCCCCTCCCTGCCCCTTGTCAGTAACCAGCAATGGAGGGTACAGGACAGGGTGGCACTTATTTCCGCCCTATCACTCCCGCTCCCTTTGCAAACAGCCGGAGGGGAGGAGTTTAGCAGTCACGCTGCTAAACTCTCTCCCACCTCCCTTCTCAGGCCGCTGTCATTGGCTCCCATAGGAGCTCATGCAGCGGCTGACGTATTCTGTCTGGGAAGATAGTTCGAGGACTATCTTTTCGGCCCGATGTAAAAGCACATGGTGCTATATCGGCCCAGCCGGGCATTTTTATGCAACGGGAATACAGTCATGTGATCTGATGCATTAGAATCCAATGCTTCAGATCGTAGCGTATATATCGTCTGGCCGTGAAAACGGCGGACGATATACGCTGTGTGAATAAGCTTAACAGATTTACTCAGTTCTGGGCAGTTATTGTTATATATTTTTACAGTTGAGTCAGCAATATGCGGGGATGAAATACTTCTCACCTGCTAGAAAACAGCTTAATTGGAAACATTTTTTGGTTGCATTGCAGCCGCAGTCAACTTTTTGCAAGGGTTTTGTGTAATAGCAGAAACACCGCAGTGAGAACTTCCAGGTCCTTTTTTACATTTTTTTATCTTGATGTAGAGCATAAAACAATAAAATGCTATGTAAATAAACAAATAAAATGTAGTCAAGACAAGACGACGGGTCGGCTGTAACATGGAGAAGATCAGTCGTAGACTGTGGAAGAGTTGGAAATCCTTTGGAAGGAGCATAATCTATATTTATGTGCGGCTGCAGACTGATATGAATGTTTAACGAGAGTCATTACCTGATGATTGCCCTTGTCACACTCTTATGTTCTATCTATTTAAACATGTATATATTGTAATTATAAGCTACACTGGTAATTGCTGGTATGTATTTCAATTAAATAAGCTCTATTGCTCAGTTGCATAGTAATGCCAGGAATTACTGGTGACTTTAATATGCATGACATGTTTACTGGCCGAACGCCTCTGCAGTTTATCATGAAGGCAAAGTGGTAAGGAGGGTTAAACTGACTCTAATTTATCAAGGTCAATTAAAATGGGAATAAGAGGTGGTGCAAGCTGAATTTGCTAATACTAGCTGAGAGTTCTACTTATCTAGAACCCCTGGTTATACAGATATTAATAAATTACGGCTCCTATCGAACTGCAAGCTTATCAAAAACTGAAATTGGCCAAGACTCTTTTGTTTCAGATGTATAGAAAAGTGTAGTTGTCTACAATTTTCAATATATATTTGTATGCAAAAGAGTATATCTCATGGTGTATTATTTCTTTCGTCAATGACGTTCATTGGTTGCCATATGCTACACTACTGGCACACGGTTACATGCATCAGGGCAATAAGCTTGGAAGCATTATTAAAATGTCTCTGCTGAATGTAAAGCCTGATCTCGGTGTGAATCTAGCCTAATTGTGAAAAACACAGCATACACTTACTCCACATCTGAGGATGGATGTCAAGACTAGCTCATTGTGAAGAATAAAACCTATTTGATTTTGGAAGGTATGAAAAAGACCCCTTATTAAGGGGTTATGCCAAAATGTTAGAAAAGTTAGATGGCAGATAATGTAAAAAATCAACTTTTAAGCCCGACTTCCTCCCGATACACAGCTGCCAGTCAAAGTGTGAATATACACATGTATGCTTTTAGCCACATTTAAATCAAAAACAGTGTTGGAGAGACAGTTCGTAGAAAATTGTACCGCCACTATTGGTATAATTTGTTAAAAGCTGCTGGTAGTCTCCAATTAACTATTCTTAAGTCTTGTGCATAAGAGTATATTACAGCTCTGTACAACTTCTGAAGCAAAGTTTCTAGGGGAGAATATCAAAAAAGAAAGACCCTGCAATACAGTGCCATAATGAGCGCTACCATATATAGCGGTACATGGAGTGCTACAATTCTATACAGCCTCTGTACACATGGCTTTTCTGTGTGCATGAGGCCATGTGTAAAAAAATCATGCAGGGAGGAAAGAGGCTGAACTGGATGGACATACATCTTTTTCCAACCTAACATGCGTACAACAAGATATTCTTAGGCTCTGTTCACACTGCAGATCCGGTCCAGATTGCTGGACATAACAACTCAACATGCTGCTCTGTTTTGTCCAGTCCAATGCCAGGCAACGCAATAAAAACCTCATTACGGTCAATGGAATACACAGAAAAAACAAACAAAAAAAAAAGGATCCAGCACTCCAAAGCTTAAAGAAGCCTCTTAAACTAAATCAATAGTAGGCTCCTTAGATATCCAAAACATATGATTACTTTTATTAGAGATATGTCCGACGCGTTTCGTCGCATAACAGCGACTTTTTCAAGTGACATATACAAACATTTCTTAACCTTATATACTCTCATAAAATACACCTTACCTACATGACCACTACTGCTTGCACGAGACGCCGTTTCATGACTTCCGGCGACCGGGAGGATTCATGGAGAACTTCCGGTTCATGCATAGTACTTCCGGGTTCACTCCACGTATATAATTCTCAATGGTATGACGTGTCGCCGTGCCAGTCATGTGACTACAATGGTCACATGGTTCCACAGCGTACTGCCGTCATTACGCTCCAACTAAGTCCTAGCAACCTTTACGTGGAGGGTGCGTTACCATGGTATTGTTTTTTATTTCATTACGGTCAATGGTGCCAATCGGGTGCCATTCATGTCCATGATGTGCCAGATCAGCATTGATCACGACATGTAAGGTGTTAACAGCAGGGATCGGAGCTGAAACTGGGTGTCAGTTACAACTACCTCCCACTGCGAATGGTGCGAGCTTAGCTACTGAGCCCACGCTATCTCCATACTGTGCATATACGGCATTTCACGCAAACCACTTCCCTCTTATGACATACATGTATGTCATGGGGTGTGAAGGGGTTAAACTGGACTATAGTGATCATTGCAGCTCCACTAATTGTCTTCGCGATAATCTAATCTTATATGATACTTTTGATTCACTGTATAACATGTTAATGCTATGTACTTCCACATTTACTTTAGACTGCTGTCAAGAATGAGTGAAACTACATCAACAAACATCTCGGTTGCTCAAGCCAATTCCACAGACAGCATACAGGTATCTTCCACACAACATTCACGAATGACAGATCCTGGTTTTGCCAAGAAAATATGTTTCTACAAAAGTGGAGATCCAAGGTTTAGTGGAATAAAAATGGTTGTCTCCAACCGATCCTTCAAGACATTTGATGCTTTGCTGGACAGCCTCTCTAAGAAAGTTCCTCTGCCTTTTGGAGTTAGAAATATAACAACTCCACGTGGAATACATCACATAACTGCTCTAGAAGAACTAGAAGATGGTAAAGCCTACATTTGCTCCCATCAGAGAAAGATAAAGCCTATTAACCTTGAACGAGCCAGTAAGAAGCCATTACTGTGGCAAAGTAGCCGGCCAATCAGTGCCCGACGCCGGGTCATGCAGCTTGCTCGACAAAATGAAGTTGCACCATTTCAGAAGGAAAACACTGTTGTGCTCGGAAGCTCGAAGAACTTTGTGATATTCAAAAATGGAGATAAAGAATGTAGACAAAATTTGGTGCTGAACAAGAAATCTATTCAAAACTTTGATGCATTTCTGGATCAAATTTCTGAACTTTTGCAGTTTCCTGTTTACAAACTCTACAGCACTGATGGAAGGAGGGTAAGTCCACAAATGTACCACCAAGAATTACTTTAGAGGGGTTGGTCCATCACAGACAACCTCTAATGAGAGCTGCCAGGCTTCCAAGTTACTTGACAGCCGATTTTGCACACAGACCTGGCAGCCCGTTGCTCTTACCATTATATGCACACTAGAGGGGAAATGCAGCCATTCAAATGAATGGCTATCTATAGATAGACTAATCCTGCCAGTTTGAGAACTGCTGCTTGTTAGGTTGGTTTTAGATGCAACGATTATTGTTCAAAAAATGGTTCAAATGAGCGAAAGTGAACGGTAATCGTTCGTTTTTGGGTCGTCGTTCATCTTATGCAGGTATAATAGTTATCGTTGGCTCGTTTGCTTGTTGTTCGGTTTAAACAGCAATCATTCAGTCCCTGTATTTGCTTATACATGGACTGAATCAGTCAGAATGATGCTCCTTTGAACGAGTCAACAATGTATTAGCTGTCTAAACAGGCTGCACAAGTGCGAACGAGTTAGCGGTGACGTCACTCACTCATTCACTCGTTCAAAGGGGGAATCGGCTCGCCTAAAAGGACCCTTAGTGACTCCTTTCTCTGGCTCATAAACTGGATCCCGAAGTGTATCCCGAGGATAGGTCATCAATAGTTTTTGCCTGGAAACCCCCTTTAAAATAAACTTGATCCTGATTCTGTAAATCCATAGCAAATACTGCTGAAAAAGTGTTTGCTAGAGATGAGCGAGCGTACTCGGAAAAGCACTACTCGCTCGAGTAATTTGCTTTATCCGAGTATCGCTGTGCTCGGGTCTGAAGATTCGGGTGCCGGCACGGAGCGGGGAGCTGCAGGGGAGAGCGGGGAGGAACGGAGGGGAGATCTTTCTCTCCCTCTCTCCCGCCCGCTCTCCCCTGCTCCCCGCTGCGACTCACCTGTCAGCCGCAGCGGCACCCGAATCTTCAGACCCGAGCACAGCGATACTCGGATAAAGCAAATTACTCGAGCGAGTAGTGCTTTTCCGAGTACGCTCGCTCATCTCTAGACTGTTTGTTAAGGCATTGCCTGTCTTTAATATTCTAAATCCCTACAGTTATATTTAAAAGATACATTTAAGTTAAACATTTCCAATAAGGGACTGTCACAATCATCTCTTTTGTCTTATCATGTTATAGAGTATTTGTAGCTGAGCAAATTAATATATAGTTCTGAGGGAAGAAATTCTGTATAATTTGTGATTTATGGTCCTTTTAGATGGGACGAGCTGTCAGGCAAACAATACCGTCCCCATGATTCTCATGCCAGTGCTGTTTAAACAGTAGTAAGTATCGTTGGCACTGCTCACTGTGCTGCCGTAATGGAGCCGGAGCGGCCCGGGGATCGGTCTCCCCCCGCCCGCCGCCATTCACTGTAAGCAGACAGTCGTTCAATAGTGAATGACCGCTGTTTACACTGGATGGTTCAACATTCAGTTTTCTGCATGCATTTACAGAAGACGATTATCGTTCAAATTTGTCCAGGAGCACAGGAATCTGAACGCTTCTGAACGATAATCGTCCTGTGTAAAAGGACCAATACTGATTTAAATCCCCACTTCCTTTGGACTTGTGATTCTGGAGAGCAGAGTTTCTCATCGATTGACAGCCTTGAGTGTATTTACATCCATGTATGAGCTGTCAATCACTGAGTGACTCTGCCCCTCTGACTCATAAGCCTAGAGCAGTGTTTCCCAACTCCAGTCCTCATGGACCCCCAACAGGTCGTGTTTTCAGGATTTTCATAGTATTGCATAGGGGACATTGGTGTAACCATAGGCCACTCTTCTTCATATAGGGAGCCCACTACTATGAATAAAGCATTATAGTTGGGGGGCCCTGTTGCAGGTTTTCCATTGGGACCCAGGAACCTCAAGTTACACCTCTGCATTAAGAGAAGTTGGGGGATCCCAAGATAAACTTTTGCACCCAGGCCCATGAGCCTTTAGCTATGCCCCTGACAGGTGATGTAATTATTGCCAGCACCTCAGACATTATCACAGGTGTTCTCTCTATAGGATATCCAGAAAACATAACCTGTTGGGGGTCGTGAGGACTAGAGTTTGGGAAACACTGGCCTAGAGCGAGCAGGGATATAAACGTAAAGCAATAAGTGAGAAGTTATACTAACTCATTTCTTACTTCGCTTTATCAATCTGCTCAGCTCCTGTGGCTCAATAACATGTTGAATGTATAACATGGCTGATCCTTTTTAACCATTTATTACAGTATGTGCCACGACTAATGATTCTTGACTTCTGCTTGCTTTTCTAACAAGTCCATTTCTTGGGTTTTACTCTTTAGATTCTTAGCACTCACGCTCTCCTGCTGAGTTCCGGAACGGTAGTGGCAGCAGGAAGAGAACCTTTTAAGCCAGGAAATTATGAGTCCGAGAGGGAATTTCTACCTGCTAAATTACCTGGGATCTCCCATCGTGTATTTCCTAAACCAAGATCAAAATCAGAAATGAAAAGCCGTGAGTAGAATAAATCTAACAACCCCTTTCTAATCATTCACCATCATTTCTGTATTAACTGACATTACGCTTAACAAATATGGACAGATCAGATCAACCTACACCTTAGCAATTATACATAGCTGAGTATGTTCTTCTTAACAAGACAGTCATTGGAAGTGTACCAAGAAACTGTCAGAAAAACCTCCTCAATAATCTACACGATTTAGCTACGCAGATGCAGCATACTGAGTATGTCATTGCAGAGGAGTCAAAGTCGAACTTCAGACAATTCATCCTGATATCACAAGACTCTAACATTATCTGCCGCAGTACCACAATATCCGTGGTTTTGTAACATATTACCAGCAAGGGTACTTTTACACGGGCCAACCATCGGACAAAAAATTGCTCAAATAAGTAATTTTAATCAATAGCTTTTCCGTGTAAACGCGAGACCCGACAGGATACTGAGTGAGAAATCGCTCATTAGTCACTTTGTTTCAGCTCACTGAAACTAAATGACTAGGGAGTGACTTCTCGCTGATTGTAAAACAGGCAATTGCTCATCTTTGAGCCACTACCTGTTCATAGTGAATGGAGGCAAGTCGCCGGAAGAGATCTCTGGGGTGCTCCACCTCTATTCACTAAACGACTATTAACCCTGTGTAAAAGTACCCCAAGTCTACTGAGTTGTGAGCACTGCATATGAATGTTGTACCTGTAACCTCCACTGACAAACATGGACCGTGAGTCATACTCCGACCATGGACAATAACAAAAACATTCTATGCAAAATCAATCTTATCATCCATTTTTTAAAAGTTTTGGCATATGCTCATAAATAAACACAAAAGTTCACTCCAAAACTTTTTGTTAAGTGCCTTTTGCTTGCAGACTGAAATAGTTCTTAGTACATTAGTTCCAAGAATGAGTAAAGATGTTTAGCCGGAAAGATATATATCTGTTCAAGAACACATATCAGAACATTTTTCTCTTTAAACTAAATAGAGTAGAGAATACTGGACCACTATACCCACTATGCAGTGCTAGAGGTTACTTAGGTTATCATTTTATAAAAATGTCTATATAGGGCAGATGAAAGGCTTAGATTTTTTTTCTGTTTCCAATGTAAATCATACTTGAAAGATTGTAGTTAAGAAAAAATGCCAGTACTTCTTATGTGATGCCTTATTTTTCAGTCTTAGTGCCCTGTAAAGAAAATGTACCTAGCGAATGCTAGAACATCCTGCATAAAAACGTCTTCTAGGCCAGTGTTTCCCAAAACTCCAGTCCTCACAAACCACCCAACAGGCCATAATTTGAGGATATCGTGTAGAGAATACCTGTGGCAATGTCTATGGCATTGGCTATAATTACATCATCTGTGCAATATTGAGGAAATCCTGAAAACATGACCTGTTGGGGGTCCCTGAGGACTGGAGTTGGGAAACAATGTCCTAGACCTACCTTCAGCTACACTACAAGCCAGCAGGCTTAATTTTCCCACCAGATTATTTCCCTCCAACTCTGACACCATTTTCTGGCCTATCCTACCTACATCTCTTACACTAATAATGCCCTTATTTGCTTAGAAGAAAGTGGAGGAAACATGGATCCATTATGACTGACTATTGGGATCAGCCGACCCATTGCTTTTTCAATTTCACTCTTCATATACTTAATCATTTCAGTGTTTAGGTCAATACTAACAGTTCTTGTTCCTTCCCTTCCTACCTTGTTCCTCTGTAGTATACTCTGTGTGATTCAAGTTGTGTCTCCTTGACTTTACATCTTACACAAAGAACCTATACCAAGAGACTGACAATATTTGTCGGTCTCTTGGTATAGGTTCAGGCATAATAGTGCATATTTAAGTACTGCTTACTACTGTGCTTCGCTGAATCCATAAGGTTGAATAGAAAAAGAGGATGTATTAACTAAATCCCATGACTTGTCTAGCTTTCATCCCTGAACTCATGAAATTGCCCCTGGATCATCATTTATGTAGTTTTGTTTATTTTTGCTACAAGATCTTCAGCCCAGTTTTATTTTTATCTCTATTATTACTGCAAATGCCTATCAAGATGTTTTGCCCTCTTATATGATAGATAGACTTGATGTGATTTGCCAGGTAACACGTGTGAGGGGTGCTTTAGGATCCACAGTTCTAGATTCCAATGGCCATTCCTCTTTGTATCAGCCCAACTACTGGTCTTTATGCCATTTATATTCTCTTATGCTTTCTATTTTTGGGGGTAATACAGTATTATTTTATATTATGTTGCCTTGCGGATTTTCAGGTGAATTACCTCTTACTTTATTCTGTATGTGAGCCATTTCTCAGTAACTTTTACTTTGTGGCGTAGTCTAAAGAGTTGACTTATATCTAAATGAGTCTAAAGGCTGAGGACTCTTACCAATCATATTCATTTCAGCTCATCATCTTTGAGGTCAACCAATCAGCTACTTAATCCCGTATTTTAAGAGGTTTGGTCAAGAACAAAACCCATAATAAATATTCATCAGCATCTTCTTTTTTAAAGACAGATAGATTAATTCAGGATAGGTTCAGCAAGCGCACAGCTATAGATGCAGAGGTAGCAGTCACACGCAGGCTCAGGTGACTGCAGAGGTCCAAATGCACCTTGGCCATATAATAGTACATAGAAGAGGGGTACTTGCTACAGATTTTGCATTGGGCCTGGGAGTTAAACGATATACATGTGAGCTGCAGTGGAACTTACTGCAGGAAAATCACAGCCAGATGGTATACATCATATAATGCTATCTATAATGATTGCTCCAAGAACATAGAGAAAGAGCATTATGCAGACTTTTTTAAATCTAACATTTCTCTAATATTTCTGAGTCTGCAAATTTATAAAGCATTAAATACCTTTTAGCTTGTTATCATGATAATGCCTTTTGTTGCATAGTAATAACAGTAACATTTCTATCATGAGCAAATGCTACAATAATAGATTTTCTCTATGCAATTCTCATTTTATTCACTTTATACTTTGTTTCACTTATCCTAATTCTCAATTTTATCTCTTCCCCTTTGTTTTCCTGTCTTCTTCTGCCTACTGTCTTCACCTGGAAATATCTGCTCTACACCTCCTTTCACTACTCAACTATTCTTGACTTTATGTGTTATTGTTGAACATTAGAAGTAAAACCTCATGAATCTGTTTTTACAAGTCCGAATAGTCAAGAACACCTCCATGAATCAGTCAATGTATGTACTGTAGATAATAACATTATAGATTTTGCTCAAGTACCCAACGATGAACTACATATGACACAACAGTGGCCACAATGTGGAGAAGAACTACCAGTCATTTCTCCCGGGGACAATATTGAAAAAACTGTCCACCTTAATTCTGATGGCACTATGACTGTAGAGATGAAAGTTCGCTTTAAAATAAGAGAAGAAGAAACCATTAATTGGTCGACTACAGTAAGCCGAGCTGAACTGTGTCTTAAGAAGAACAAAATATTTTGTTCTTCTGTAAATCCAGAAGATCAAACCATAAATGTTATAGATTCCCCTATAGGAGCAACTAGCATGAATTGCAAATGCATCGATGAAGACATAAATGCAATGGCAATTAAACAGCATAGTCATATTGATCAACTCAGCAAACAGATACAAGATAATGACATTAATATTAACAAATACAAAACATCTTCTGTAAGAACTGAGAAGTCTACTTTTTACCGACCTCCAACACCTGGGATTAGAAAAGGCCAAGAGAGAAGGTTATCAATTAGAAGAGCATCAGAGGTCACCCTCCAAGAAACTAGGAAGCAGATGTTCTGTTTTAATGAAATGGATAATGAAACAACTAAATATGGAAATGATGCCGAGGACCAGTGTAGTAGACAAGAACAGGCATTGACTGACCATGAAGATTCTAAAGCAAGTGAAACTAGTCTGATGCAAAATGAGATAGATCAAACAAATGAAGACAACTTTGAGATGTTAGAGACCACTCACATGGAGCTGTTACAGAAGAATACAATATATGAAAAAGGTGTGAGGAAAAGTGAAAGTAGTAATTATATGTCGTTTACAGGAACATCTAAGACAGATAGACCATATTCAGCAGGAAGGCAGAAGTTACAGCAAGATCAATTTAAATTTAAGGAAATCAAGAGGTCTGTGAGTGCCTCTGTTACAGTCTCTGAACAATCTATATTAGAAGAGGAGGTAAAAAATGCAAATATGAAATTTGATCATGGAAATTGTTTGGATGTAATAACACAAGAAAATGAAATGGCACAAATGGTGGATGTTCCCTCTGAAAGGTTTTCAGGGGATGACCATAGCGCCACAGACTATACATCAGCCATTTCTGTAAAGAAAATAGAAAAGGTTTCTGAAAATGACACTGGTATTAGCAATGATAACCAATCTACTACATCATCTTTGGGAGCAAAGAAGAAAAAAAAGAAAAATCTGAATAACCCCAAAAAAGATGCACAGGCCAAAATTCCAAAAGATGATAAAATCTGTCTGAATTCTTCACAAGTAGAACATGAAACATCTTGCGGAGAAGCAAACCCTACAGCAAAAAATATTATGTTTGAAGAAATATTTCCTCCTCAACTTCATCCACTTCCAAATGGATCGGAATTAGGTACAACACGAAAATTAAAGGGCAATAAGCAAATGGCAAAAGTGAAACCTAGATCTCTAAAAGCAAATGATGAATTTATACACAATAATAATCAAAATACTGAAGATAGAGAAGACAAGAAATGTAATGTTGTTGGACTTATCTGCAAAGAAGACATAGTTGATCATGGCAGCAGCATTAACTCAAATGAAGAGCTACTTTATAATAATGACCAAACACAGTGCTCTTTTACAGAGAACAAATCTGTTCCAGAAGAAGTAATGCCTAGAAAGAATTCAAAATCTAAAAGATCACAAAAAACATCAAAGAAACCAAAAAGCCCAAAGAAGAAGAAAAGTAGGACAGAAATGGAAAATAAAGTCACAAATGGTTCAGATGGCTTAGATTCACAAAATAATAACTCTCCTGCTCTCCAAAATGCACTTGAAAGCTATGTTCAAGGCTGGTTAAAGAATATATTTCCAAATGTTGCCTTCCCTGTTCTTCAACCATTTTTATCTTCGAGGTTAGAGGAAGACAACACAAATTCTATCACAAATTCTAGTAATGGCTCATGTACTGAGTCATATGTCCAAATCAGTAATCTCATTAGAGGTTCGGAAGTATGTGAAATTGCTAATGGTTGCCAGAACAAAACGGGATCTGAAGAAAATCAAGTCAGATATGCAGATACAAGAGAAAAGGAGATACCTATCCAACAAGTCCAACCATTCGATGAAGATTTTGTCTCATCATTTATGGAAAAAAGTAAACATTTGACAGAATTATTTGCCCAACAGTTTAATAATTTTGGATGCAATACCTTTACTGAATGTAATAAAGGTGAGGAGGTAAGCATGGGGGCGGCAGGCCATGGACTTGAACAAGATGCCCCAAAGAAGTTGAGTATTGATGCTGCAGTTCAGGTGGAAAATAATAACTCAAACTATAGTAAATGTGGGTTTATAGAAGAAATGTTGGGAGAGCAATTTGGAATGTCCCCCCAAAACATGTCAGTACCTAAATGTAGACGATTGGAGAAATCCTTTAGTCTTCCAAATTCTCCATATAGACGAGAGTCTTCATCACCTCAGATTCTGCTAGCCTGGTTGATAGTGCTACAATTAAAACAGAGCATATCTAAGATTGTAGAAAATGTACCTAATGAGTCTAACAATACTCCTGCAATACTTACTGTACTTCAATTTTTGAAAAAAATAGCCATCGTAGAAAAAGCAGATGACTTAAAAGCTGTTGTTCAAAGTTTGCAAGAGACAGCACTGAAATCTAACTCACCCATGAAAAATGTTCCATGTGTAAGAGAACCAACACTAATCGATCAATTCCCAAAAAATAGTACAGAAGGTACAACTGAATGTATTATGGAAAGTAATCATAACATACCAAGTATTAAGGAAACCTCAGCAACATCTAATGTATTGAAAAGTGAGGTTTTAATTGATGACATGGATGACTTCAATTTTTTTGCAGCTCAACCATATAGAATGCTTTCTGGTGACTGCAGTCAAAATGAAAATGATAGAACTTTAGAAGAACATAGTCTCTCAGAATATCCACTGCAAAATACAGCAGAGAGAGTAGAAAAAATACAAAATGACAAACAGAAGGAATATCCTTTAGATCAATCACCAAGACATTCACCTTCATTGACGTCTGAATATAATGTTGACCACACTGTTGGAGCAAACCCTGTGTCGCCCCAAAAGACATCAAGAGTAAAACTGATGGTGCAAGAAATGGAACAAAGGAGATATTCTTCTCAGTGTTGTGAACAACAAAAGTGCTTGCAAAGTCCAATTTCTTCTGATTCGTCAGACTACAGACAAGATAGTGAGGAGAGTCCCAGTGATACTTTGAGGGCATCTAGTGAAATCATGACAGAGAGTGGAGAAGAGCAGATCCATGAGAAGCCTTTCAAAACAGGACATGTTAAACGAGCAATTGAAAGACTCTATGGTAAGGCAGAATCTAAAATTCAGCCTTGCACAGGTCCAACCACTATGTCATCTAGCAACAAGTCACAATGCAAAAATAGTCCAAATAATGAAAATAATGAATATTTGACTTTCAGCAGTCAAAAACAACAATGTTTATCTAAAGAAAACATATCAAGGTCAGTATCTAGTCCAACGAATGCAAGAGTAAAAGTGGGCAGCTCAGGGAATGTAAACAGTGTCTCACTACCACTACTGGATGCTGATGGAGATCATGATGGTACAAGCTGCAAAAAGCCAGGGCTTTCTAAGAGTAATAAATTACACAAAGGTGATCATATGGAAACATGTTCTCACAAAGATACAAGTACAAAGAATGGAGTACTCATAGATAAAGGACGATGGTTGCTAAAGGAGAACCATCTGATAAGGAGGTCACCACCTGAAGCCACTGGAATGTATGTTAATCTGGATACAACATCTGGGGACACTTTACTTGACAATACTAGTGATGAAGTTCCCTATATGCACTCTGCCTGCAAAATGAATCAACCATTAACTGAAATATCATCTTCAGAAATTGAAGATATGACTAAGCCTCACCATTACACCTGTAATTACTTCAACATGCCCCATGGCAGTGATTCAGAACACTTTAACGATACATTAAGCACAAAGTCGAAAGTCAGGTCTAAATCATTTGGTGCTGTAGTTAAAAGCCAACCACATGACTCTGGCTCATTGAGGTCTGTAGATAAATGTGGTGGAATAAGTGAAAGTTTACCATCGTTTGCCACAGTAGATTTCCATATGTCTGATAACAAAGTCCATCCCTTACCACATCCTGATAAGAATAGAGAGGAGAAATCTCCTAATACTGATAGCGGAAACCGAGGACAAATAACGGAACAGGATTCCCTGGACAAGCTTCACTTCATTTGTGGTCAACATTGCCCAATCCTAAATGCAATAATTCTTCCGGTAAATGAAGGGAATAGAGGGTTTGCTTACTGCAGCCCAAGTGATATAGAGAATCTTCTGGTTCTACGAACCGTATCTACAAACACATCAGACACTGCCTTGTTAAACAGTTGTGCAATTATTGATGAGAACAACAATATGCAATACAAGCGGATGAAAGGTCCGGTCAATAACTGCGGTGACACGGAGAAGATTTCTTTTGAGGATAGTTGCAATGAAGATTTCAAGAGGTTAAGAATCTTCATCAACTTAAAACAAAGAAGTGACTACTTATCAGAAATATATCCAAATACAGCAAACAGAATTGCCAGAATAGTCAATTTGTACAAAGATATTCACACCAGAAGCTTGTCCCAAGAACTGACATGTGTGAGAAATGATGAGAATAACAATATTCTGTATTATCATACATAAAGCATCGAAAAGGAAATTGATATGTTGTCAGTCCTCTAATAAAAGCTTCCTATTTACCCCTTGGCTAAAAGCAAACATCAAAATATGCTACTAAAGGGAAAAATAAAATCGGGTCCTCAATAAACAGTCTCTAAGAGCCATTTTTTTTAGAAAATGGGGTGCTGAAAAACAAAGAGCACCCTTGCCATTTTAATAGAGTTCTTATAATTTTAATATCTATCTATCTGCCATTTTTATCCCCTTCTAGTGGAAAGGTTGGTAATAATAAACTACATACATTTATGGTGCTCGCTAGAGATGAGCGAGCGCACTCGCTAAGGCAAACTACTTGAGCGAGTAGTGCCTTATGCGAGTACCTGCCCGCTCGTCTCTAAAGATTCGGGTGCCGGCGGGGGAGAGCGGTGAGTTGTGGGAGTGAGCAGGGAGGAGTGGGGGGGTAAAGTGAGAGAGAGATTCCCCCCCCCCCCCCCCCCCCTGTTCCTCCCTGCTCTCCCCCGCCGGCACCCGAATCTTTAGAGATGAGTGGGCAGGTACTCGCATAAGGCACTACTCGCTCGAGTAGTTTGCCTTAGCGAGTACGCTCGCTCATCTCTAGTGCTCGCATGATGCACACTCAGGAGTTTAACCTGCATTATACCCAATGGTAGATGGCTGTACTATGCAGAAGCAGGCTCCCCCTGTCAGTCCAACCCTTGTGACATGATTGCAGGGTGCTAATGACAACTGGAGGCGTAATAATGGCTTCCAGGTCTACCATATATAAAAACCTAGTAATAGAGCAAGCAATAATACATTGCACAACATAAGTAGTGTAGTGTTTTATGTACAGTAGATAATTTAAAGAATTGCATCTAAAAGTTCCTATGTGTGACTAATAAATATTGTAAATAAAAATATATTTTAGAGCACTGCAAAAAATCCAAGGGGAAAAAAAACACAAAAAAATAACTTTTTTTGCAATAAAAGATGCCTTATTATGGAAACAGCAAATAAAAAAACTATACAAAATTGCTGTAGCAGTGTACTGTAAAAGGATCATGTTATGTCTCCCACACTAAACGCCCTACATTTTTTTTTTTTACAAAATGCCAGAATTGCTGCTTTCGTTTATCTTGATCCTAAAAAGGATAATCAAAATTATCAAACTCTGGTACCCAATGTGTTACCAGTAAAAAAACACAACTCATACTGCAAAAAGCAAGCCTTCACACAGCTCCATTGATGGAGAAATTAAAAAGCTCTGAGTGCAATATGGTATCACAATTCTTTAAGCATATTATATATTTATTGAGCAAAAGCAGTAAAATATTAAAAAAATCTATACATTTGGTATCACCATAATGGTATCAAACCACAGAATGAAATCTAAGGGCTTCTTCACATGTCAGTATTTTTCATCAGTATTTTCTGAGCCAAAACCAGGAGTGGGTCCAAAATACAGAAGAAATTCAAATCTTTCCATTATACTTCCTCTCTGTAGGTTTAACTCCTGATGAAAAATCCTGACATGTGAATAAGCCCAAGACATCTGTTATACTGCAAAGTGAATGTGATAGAAAAAAATTTAAAAAAAACTATTCCGGGATTGCTGGTTTTGTTCATGCTGCCCTCACCAAGAAAAACATTTAAAATGATCAGAAAGTCGTATGTACCCCAAAATGGTATCGGTGATGTCCTAGAACTTGTCCTACAAGAGAAATCCCTCGCACAGCTTCATCAATATAAAAATAAAAAAAAGTCATGGCTTTCAGATGATTCAACACAAAAAATGAATTTTTTTAAGAGTGATTTTATTGTGAAAAAGTAGTAATAGCCGTAATTATATCAACCCCCAGAATAAAGGGAACATGCTAATTATGATGCATGCTTAACGATACAAATATTAAAATTAGAGATGAGCGAACGTACTCGGTAAGGGCGATTTCGCAATTGAGCACTGCGATTTTCGAGTACTTCACTACTCGGGTGAAAAGTACTCGGGTGCGCTGTGGGTGAGCGGAGGGGTTGCAGCGGGGAGTGGGGGGGAGAGGGAGAGAGAGAGGGCTCCCCCCTGTTCCCCTATGCTACCCCCCACTCCCCTCTGCAACCCCCCGCCCCACAGCGCACCCGAGTACTTTTCACCCGAGTCGTGAAGTACTCGAAAATCGCGGTGCTCGATTGCGAAATCGGCCTTACCGAGTACGTTCGCTCATCTCTAATTAAAATGTAAAAAAAAAACTGTTATAATAAAAATTAACAAGTCCTAAGTACCCCAAAATATTGCCATTTCAACTCATTCCGTAAAAAACAAGCCTGCATATGACTATGCAAACTGAAAGATAAAAAAATTATTACTTGTGGTGACACAAATATGAAAACGAAAATCGCTATGTCCTTAAGGCCAAAACTGGCTCAGTCCTTGAAGCGGTTGTTCAGGTCTTAACCATTGATGACATACCATATCAATAGCTGATTGATAGTGGTCAGTTGTTATCCGACCGGCTGACCGTGTGGACGGAGCCAGCAGCTGACAGTTCTGTACACATTGCAGCAACTCGGATTGGTAATAAGATTAAGAAACACACAGCCGTATGCGCGACTATGCTCGCTGCTATGGAGCGTAGTTGCTAGGGTGGCCCATAGAGATATGGCAAGAAAAACAGTGGCAGCTATACAGCAAGACACCTTCCCAATTTGTTACATCTGCTAATAGTAATATTAGGGTAAAGTTTCAGCTTTAAAGGGGTTGTCCCGCGAAACAAAGTGGGGGGTATACACTTCTGTATGGCCATATTAATGCACTTTGTAATGTACATTGTGCATTAATTATGAGCCATACAGAAGTTATTCACTTACCTGTTCCGTTGCTAGCGTCCTCGTCTCCATGGTGCCGTCTAATTTTCAGCGTCTAATCGCCCGATTAGACGCGCTTGCGCAGTCCGGTCTTCTTCCTTTCTGAATGGGGCCGCTCGTGCCGGAGAGCGGCTCCTCGTAGCTCCGCCCCGTCACGTGTGCCGATTCCAGCCAATCAGGAGGCTGGAATCGGCAATGGACCGCACGGTGCACCGCAGGGTGCACCGTGGGTGAAGATCCCGGCGGCCATCTTACTTAGGTAAGTAAGAAGTCGCCGGAGCGCGGGGATTCGGGTAAGTACTGGCCGTTTTTTTTTTTTTTATTCCTGCATCGGGTTTGTCTCGCGCCGAACGGGGGGGCTATGGAAAAAAAAAAAACCCGTTTCGGCGCGGGACAACCCCTTTAAATTTCAACTGCAAGATGGTGCTCAAAACCGATGTATATTATGAGAAATGGCGCTTACGCACAAGATTTCCAGTTGCACAAGCTACAGCATTAATATTAACAATTTGCTTTTGCAAAAGATCCACTATACTATACTATAACATTCAGTATTGACAATGGCATTTGTCCTGACAAGCTGCACTTTTGTGCTGTTCCTACAAAAATACCTCCAAATATATGAAAGTAGTCAAAAGTACGACACAAATACTTGTCAGTCAGTGCTTAAAGGGGTTGTCCCGCGAAAGCAAGTGGGGGGTATACACTTCTGTATGGCCATATTAATGCACTTTGTAATGTACATTGTGCATTAATTATGAGCCATACAGAAGTTATTCACTTACCTGTTCCGTTGCTGGCGTCCTCGTCTCCATGGTGCCGTCTAATTTTCAGCGTCTAATCGCCAGATTAGACGCGCTTGCGCAGTCCGGTCTTCTCCTTTTGTGAATGGGGCCGCTCGTGCCGGAGAGCGGCTCCTTGTAGCTCTGCCCCGTCACGTGCCGATTCCAGCCAATCAGGAGGCTGGAATCGGCAATGGACCGCACAGAAGCCCTGCGGTCCACCGAGGGAGAAGATCCCGGCGGCCATCTTCAGCAGGTAAGTAAGAAGTCACCGGAGCGCGGGGATTCAGGTAAGCACTGTGCGGTTTTCTTGTTTAACCCCTGCATCGGGTTTGTCTCGCGCCGAACGGGGGAGCAATTGAAAAAAAAAAAAACCCGTTTCGGCGCGGGACAACCCCTTTAAGGGCCAGACCGCAGACTTCTTGGTAATCCATGTTGGAACAGGCTTCCGATTTGCTTCCACGACTTGAAGCAAATTGCAACAACTTCCAGTTGTTTTTCTTCTTCATCATTAATAAAAAGTCTGAAAATTCATGTTCTTTGAGCCTAACCCTGTCGCAGACATAAGAACCTGAAACTCTGCCCTAGATAAAAGTTTGTTAAAAAGAAACAAATTAGAGGGTGTCTTGCTTTGTAGTTGAAAGTTGAGTTTTTTGTGCCACCCTAGTAGTTGCGCATAAAAACAGGCTTTTCTTTTTTTCTTCTCGGGCCATTCAAACTCTGCGCCATAGCGGGACTAAATCCTGCCCATCTGAAGAAGCCCTAGTAGACCATCTCTTCTAGATAACTAGTTACTGGTATGGACAAAAAAAAATGAAAAAGGCAGGTAGTTTCTTGTAAGTGTATCGCTTGTACTCAGGTTTGAATAAGATCTAGTACACTGTCATGTATCATTATTTTCTATAACTTTTTATGTTAATGTCTAAAGAACAATTGTTTTAAGTTGCATCTTTTTTTTTGTATCTCAATTTACTTTGTATTATGCTGGGCATGCTCATGGGTGCTATATGTGCATATGTGCACATCATTTAAAGGCTATGAACACCTTTGAAACTTTTTTTATCACTGCAATGCAACTAAATTAAAAGATGAAGCAACACTCCAAAAATCTTGATTAAAACTCTACCCTATCCTGATCAGAGGCGTAACTTGAAGCTCCTGGGCCCCAATGCAAAACCTGGAATGGGGCCCCCAACTATAATGCTTTATTCATAGTACTGGGCTTTCTGTATGGAGAAGAGAGGCCTTATGGGCCCCCTAAGGCTCCTGGGCCCGGGTGCAACCGCATCCCCTGCATCCTCTATAGTTATGCCCCTGATCCTGATATACGTATGTGTCTCCATGTTTGAAAACGACAAACCGTGCAGTTACACTCCCTTTCCCATAATTACTAGACTACTACTTTTTTGTTTAAATAAGTAGTTAAAAGTGGAGGAAAGATGGGAGTATGAGTGCAGAATCAGACTGCACAGGGTTTGTTTGCAGTCTGTAACCATGGAGATCTGTAGGTCTGCATAAGAGCTGTAGACACAAGATGTTACAATACTTTTCCAAGACTATTTGTAACGTTACTTCATTGCTTATTTTCAAAACGTTTGACCAGTAAAATATGGCTCCAAAGGTGTGCATACGCTGCATTTACTTGAACCTCAGATATTTAGAGTAGAACAATTATTGTATGGAAGGTGCTTGTTCTTTACATTTATGATATATTTCATGATTCATCATGTATTACATTAATTTTTCTTCATAATAGCTGCATTGATAAAAACTTACTTAGTATTTGTAGCAGAAGAAAACTCGTGCTTTCTCACAAGGCATTAAAACACTGATTCCAATTACTAGCCACCTTTGCTTCATATCAGGCCTCCAGTGGTAGACTGTCCAACTATTGGACATGTACAGACTCTTACTGACATTGTGTACCATCATGTACCAGTGAAAGTCTGCGTTAATTGACAGGGTTTGAATGATAATGCAAGTGATGTATTAAAAGGCTTATTACACAATAGATGTGTCTAGCTACAGGATAGGTGGTAATGTCTAACCATTGAGGGACCCACAACTGGGTCCCCCACCAATCGCTAGAACCCCCCATTTCTCCACATTCCACAACAATCACAGTAAGCAGACGTTTGAATGGAGCAGGTTTAGTTTGCAGTCTGTAGCTCCATTCAATGTCTATAGGGCTGGCAGATACATCTGAGTACTGTGTTCTATACTGTGCTGTCTCTGTCAGCCCTGTAGCTTTTCCAGAGAGCTGCAATGCACATACTCCACTGGTGCTCCATTCCTTCGTTCTAGTGTTTGGTGGAGTCCCTAGTAGAGATAAGCGAGCATACTCGCTAAGGCAAACTACTCGAGCGAGTAGTGCCTTATGCGAGTACCTGCCCGCTCGTCTCAAAAGATTTGGGTGCCGGTGGGGGTCGGGGAGCGGCGGGGGAGAGCGGGGAGGAACGGGGGGCAGATCTCTCACTCTCTCTCCCCCCCCCCCCCGCCGGCACCCAAATCTTTAGAGATGAGCGGGCAGGTACTCGCATAAGGCACTACTCGCTCTAGTAGTTTGCCTTAGCAAGTACGCTCGCTCATCTCTAGTCCCTAGCAATCAGACATTTATCATCTATGCTGTGGATACTGAAGATGTCAAAAGTCAATTACAGAAAAACCATTTTCATGCTATATAGCATTAGAGGTACCAAGTCACCTTCTGTCATCTCAGCTTAATAAAGTTGAAAATGCCCAACTGACCAATGCTCTAATATGTACTAGGGTATTCCTATGTCTGCTGGTGGAGAAAAATGAAACACCTGGATGGAACCATTCACTTGTATTACTGAGACGGAGATCAATATTTATCCCTTTCAGCAGGGTTCCATTTCAGTCCACCACATTATTCTCTTTGGCACAAGATGCAATACACATGAATGATTTCATCCTTTTCATGGATTCAGACAGAACCCTTCATGTGAACCCAGAAACATGATGTGAATGCCCCCTAATTCTTGATTGTAAGCTAAATGAGGTTGATGTTATCTGAATCTATAGTACATTCAGTAACATTTGCTATCGTTGTATTGTATACATTATAGTTCCCCTTTGGTAGATTATACTATACAGCATTTTTGTTATTCTTCCCGTACATACTGTATTTTTTACATACCAATACCAACAAAAACCTCTAAGTTTTCTCCAGTTTGGTATATCATTGTAAATATTTGTTAATAAACACAAATTGAAATCTTCATTGTTGTCCACGGTCTTTGAATATATTTTTGTTTTTGGATAATCACTCAAATCAAGATTTTCCCTGAAGAGTCCTTGTTGCAATAATAGAAATAATCATTGGGTGGGACCCCTAAAATGTAACCTTTATTGATTTATTTAATGATTTAAGGTCCTATATTTGGGACCAACATGAAAAGACCACAAACAAATATACTTCTCCAATTTAGGCTACAAGCCAGTATTGAAGAAATGTCCAAAAATACACAATGGACCCACCCAGGGAAAAGTGGTCCTGTGTATTTGGATTAGTATTAGAGTGATAAACGTGTGTCAATTTAAGTCACTATAGAGCGAGACCAGACCAATACCCATCAGTGATAGTTCTCTATCTATGATGCTGCGATAGAAATATACCAGTTGCCACATAGAGTACTGATATTTGGGTAAAGTTGTGTATACTCTTAGCACAACGGCTGTTGTACACGTAGCTCTGTTCTGTGAGTATATCGTTTTATATAACAAGTTCTACGCGTTTCGTCATGTATGGCTCATCAGGAACCAAAATTGGTTTCAGAAACAGAACTGGTCATGAGAAATGGACACCAAAAATGGCTCAATATAGCCTATGAGATGCCCACATATGGCGAACCTCCACTGCTCTGTACTATAGCTATCTAGGTATAGGTGGGGCTTATCTCTGATAGTTGCCCCAGGTGCTAAAATAGCTACCAACCTAACCTGTAGCTAGCTATCTAAGTTTAGATGAGGTTAGCTGAAGTGGCTATCTATGATGCATGTGGTGCATCAAAAGACTGCTTGATCTAATAACCCCAAAAGCCCAAGGCCCAAAATAAGAAATCAGTAACAGCAAAAATGGCTCAATATAGCCTAGGGTTTTGCCCACACGGTGCGAATCTCTACTGCTCTGTACTATGGCTAGCTATCTAGCTATAGGTGGGGTAATCTCTGATAGTTGCCCCAGGTGCTAAAATAGCTACCAACCTAATGTGTAGCTAGCTATCTAAGCTTAGATGGGGTTAGCTGAAGTGGCTATCTATGATTGCCCTAATAACCCCAAAAGCCCAAGGCCCCTGGCTTTCAGTTTTTGTCCTGTTTCTCAAACATAAAGGCCCTCGAACAGGACACTTAGGCCGCCTGCACACGGGCGGAAATCCCGCGGGATTTCCGCCACTGAAAGTTTGCATAGGAGTGCATTACAATACGCACTCCTACGCAGACGGCCGCGGTTTGGCCGCGCGAAATCTCGCACGGCAAACAAACCGCCGCATGTCCTATTTTTGTGCGGGGCTCGCACTCACCCGGCTGCCGGCTCCGGTCTGTGCATGCGCCAGCTGCGCGGCAGCCGGCACATGAAAGAGCCGGGGCCGCCAGGCGCGGGTGAGTACGCGCTCGTCCCTGCAGGCTCTCGGGTCGGGTCCCGCGGCGAGAATTCTCGCTGCCGGATCCGACCCGCTCGTCTGCAGGCAGCCTTACTGTACAGGATCAGGTACACAACATTGGACATGGAACATGTGAATGTCCTAGGGATATTACAGTCCTGTTGTGTCTTGGTCAGTATATGTGAGGATGTTCTGCAACTCTTTACATTGCAGGAATAAGTTCCTACTTTGTGTGTTGGATGGCAATCCACACTTAAAGGGGTTGTCCTGCGCCGAAACGGTTTTTTCTTTTTTTTCAACCCCCCCCCCCCCCCCCCCCGTTCGGCGCGAGACAACCCCGATGCAGGGACTTAAAAAAAAAAAACGCACAGCGCTTACCTGAATCCCCGCACTCCGGTGACTTCTATACTTACCTGCTGAAGATGGCCGCCGGGATCTTCTCTCTCGGTGGACCGCAGGGCTTCTGTGCGGTCCATTGCCGATTCCAGCCTCCTGATTGGCTGGAATCGGCACGTGACGGGGCGGAGCTACACGGAGCCGGCATCCTGCACGAGCGGCCCCATTGAAGAAAGAAGAAGACCCGGACTGCGCAAGCGTGGCTAATTTGGCCATTAGACGGCGAAAATTAGTCGGCTCCATGGGAACGAGGACGCTAGCAACGGAGCAGGTAAGTGAAAAACTTCTTATAACTTCTGTATGGCTCATAATTAATGCACAATGTACATTACAAAGTGCATTAATATGGCCATACAGAAGTGTATAGACCCACTTGCTTTCGCGGGACAACCCCTTTAATCATAAAGTTACTAAAATTTGAAGGTTGCTTGTAACATAGCCCGGGAATATGGTTTTGAGACGGTCATCCTTGTATAGGGTATTATGGAGTTTCCTTGCAATTTTCTTAGAGGTACACAACCGTTTTCTTCCTTCTTTGTGTATCGGAGTAGTTGACTTCTGGGTATCCTGGTGGCTCTGATGATCTGATCATTTATTGAGGTAAGTCTGATCATACACTTTCAAGAAAAAGTAAGAGAACCTTTTGGAATACCTTTTTTTCTACATAGATAACTAATACAATGTGGTCTGATTATTATCTAAGTCACAATTTTACACTATAACACACAAACAGCTGTAAATGTCTTTTCTTGAACATCTCTGGTGCAGACCCAATTGCTAAAAGGTGCTTAAATTAGGGAAATAAGATCAGAAGTGTGGGTTTGACAGGCACTTTATCCATTAAATAAAGGCACACAAAGCCTAGTTATTGACAACTCCTTTCATTTCAGGAAAGATTGGTTAGTGGGATCTATGCCTTGATGCAATCATCTTTCAGGAGGCTTAGAAAAAATGTGTTAGAGAGACGTATAAAGCTAGAAAATTGTACAAAAGCATTGCTAAAGGCATAGGCATACACATTACTTCACAGTTAGGAAAATGATGTATAAATTAAGAAAATAAAGGACTGTTGCTATTCTCCCGAGGAGCCGATATTCTGTTAAGATAGAACAGTAAAACGGAATACAACTGCAGATGTAAAAGAAAATGTACAGCCCTATTCTAAAAGTAATGGTGACCAAGCAGAATTTGCAATAATGACCACAAGTAAAGTATTAAAGCTTCATAAACTGTGTTCTAAATACCTGCCGAAGACTAGATCAGGGACTGAAACAGAGGGGATTTGTGAGCCAAAGACAAATAGTTCAGCTATGTCAAATGTCCTTACACTGGCAACAATTTTTTTGGGCCAAGTATCCGATTCTCAAAACTGCATTGGTAGCTGGTGTAATAAAAAGCAGCAGAACATGGTTTATCGCTGTCTATACATACCAGCTAAAAGTCCTAAACGTTTATTGTGTGCTAATAAAACGAGAAGTGCCATTTCATCCCGCTCACTAAACTCTGATTAATTTTCCTAAAACTCTCCATAGTGCATGCAGTTCCCAAAGATAATGTGCCTTATTTTCTTTTGATTATGGTTTGTAATTAATCTGGTACAGCCTGTTAATTTTACACATGTATCCTGAAAGTTTTTATATCCCCAAATAAATGCTGTACACCAGCTCGTTTACCCCCATAATCGGCACGTATATTTCATCTGGTAAAATGGATATCATATACTTTTAATGACATCATTTGATGCCATTCCAATATAAAGCACAATGATATAGAATTAAACATTTTAAGTATTTTAATACCAACAACTGGTAGTTATAGATTCACATAGTAGGGTATTGTGCTGTAATGAAGATGATTGATAAAAAGGGATTATGAAGGGACATCAGCTACTTCCCTGATTCTTAGAGCCAACATCCCATTCTCCTCTCCACTATGTTATGCCTAGCGCCTTAAAGGGCTACTGAGCCTATGGCTGACATCTCTACTTATGGTGACTCGCCCCTATACCAGAGCAATAGGTCCTACTACCAATACTCTGCTATTGTGTTGTGTTCACTACATGTCTCCGATTTTAAATTGGCAGAAATCCAGACCTCACTTGTGTATGCTGCCTGTTACGAAACAGTGCCTAGTGACCCACATTGCAAGTAGGCTGCTTCTTCCGAACTCTACTTACTCAAGGCTATACCTCCATCTCCTATTTTATTAGTGTGCTAAGAATCTCATGCCTCTCTTCATGTCAGCTGTTGCTATAGGTGGAAAGTTGGGGACATCCATACCTCTGTGATGGGGGTTAAGAATGAGGAAGTAAGTATAATGCCTTAGACTCCACTTCCTGGTTTAGCCTATTCCAAACCCATGAACAGCCTGGTAGTTTAACTGCTGATCTGCCTCTTCACCACCATCATTAAAGCAACCCAGTCAGGAACTCAAAATTGATATGTATGTCAATACCTCTGCTGCTAGATGGACCAATGATGAGACAAAGTATGTCTCAGACTACCTCAGAATTCCTGTAGACTCTGTGGCTAATCTGTAGTAATAGATAACGGCTCTGTACTAAAGCCGCTAAGCTAAAAAGCAACCAAAGAGCAAACAGTGAGGAAAATTAGTAACAGGTAATGACCATCTATACGTACCAACATACCATTTTGATATCTTAACTGGAGGGTAACTTTAATAAGTGTAGGTTTATCTTTCTGTAGAAGAACTCATATATATATATATATATATATATATATATATATATATATATATGAAAATTAGACCTCTGACCCCAGAGTGCAGCATAACATTAGGTAAGCAAGTTTTCTGTGGATCACTTTCAATATGAATGGGAAAATTAAGACATCTAAGAGGCTTTAAACACGACATGGTCATTATCAGTGGTAGAATCATAAAATAGTAGAGATGGAAAGGACCTCCAGGGTCATCAAGTCTAAGTCTAACCCCCTGCTCAATGCAGGATTCACTAGATCATCCCAGACAAATGTCTGTCCAGCCTTTGCTTAAAGACTTCCATTGAAGGAGAAGTCACCACTTACCATGTCAACCTGTTCCACTCACTAGGTTAGCTAGGGCCAGTATTAAAAAAACTGCCAACCTTGTGGGGTTTTCATGTACAACTGTGTAGAAAGTGTAATGAGAATGGCTCCTTTTATCAATGCCCTTCTGTAGATGAGGTCTCCAGTACTGAACACAGTATTATAGATATGGTCTCACCAGAGCTGTGTACAGCGGGATCACAATCTCTTGGTTTCTACTATTTATACCTCTAACTATGTAATCATTCTACTAGTTTTCCCTATTTCATAATATATATGACCTACTGCCCTACTATATATTAAGGACTAAAGATGAGCGAACGTACTGGTTTAGGGCGATTTCGCACTCGAGCACCGCTTTTTTTGAGTAACTGACTACTCGGGCGAAAAGATTCGGGGGCACCGGGGGTGATCTGGGGGTTGCAGAGGGGAGTGCGGGGGGGGGGGGGGGGAGAGAGAGCTGCTACCCCCCCGCTCCACCACGCCGCTCCCCGCCCCACGGTGCCCCCCTAATCTTTTCGCCCGAGTGGTCAGTTACTCGAAAAAAGCAGTGCTCGAGTGCGAAATCACCCTAAACGAGTACGTTTGCTCATCTCTATTAAGGACTCACATAGACAATAATTTCCTAAAATGCTCTTTTTTTTAAAAGCTGGGATTTCGGACATATTTTTACTTCCATGTCAGCCTATGAAAAAGAATGATACACTAATTCATGCCCGTTGTTGCACAGTCACTACACTACAAATGTCAGCCTTCAAACTTGGAAGGAACTCTGATGTTAGAATCTAAGTCAGTAGCAGAACGTGGCTGTGTTCGTTGCAGTCTGGATCAAAGCCCAAATCATTGGCAGTGCATTTTAAACAATGTTTGCAGTAGTATATATACTATATTTTCCCCTGTTTTGCTGTAATTGTAACTAAATGATTAAGGACACGTTTGTGTGTCCTCACAATCTACTACATTGTCTTTTAAAGCTCAGCATAAATTTAGCCCTGACTACATTCGGTTGTGGTCAAAGGAGCCTTGTGTTCAAATAACTAGAACATTTTTATTGCCAAACATAAGATTATAAGGAACATTGAAAGCTGTATAATAAAATAGGATTACAATTTATAGCCGAGTTGTAAAACTGGACAAGGATCCTTGAAGTTGATCAGAATTTACCTGTACCTGAAAATTCAAGCAGAAGCAATGTTACCAGGAAACCCGAAGCAACTCGAGGCATATCTCTGCAGCTCGCTGTACATGCACTCATGTCTGGACTGGCCAGGGGCTATTAGAAGAGTTCTTTGGGAAATAAGAATAGATTTTTATTAGTCTTGGTACATGAAGCATAAACTGTGTGAATGTGTACCCACTCTTGAAGAAATACTCATGGCTCTACTAGTGTACTTTACCAAAATGTCGAAGGCCTTTCAGGCTCTTCATTCTAGACAAATATTGGGGGTATGTTTTATAGTAATGGAAATATTTTCTGGTTTGTGTAAGAGAAGCCTTCCATTTCTTATTACAAGAGAACAATTCCCTACTTAAAGGGAATCAGTCACCACTATTACACCCCTAAAACTCGCTTCACTGGCCAGCAGTGAAATCCTTAACCCTTTGCAATCCAATTTTGGATTCAGGGTTTCCTAGGGGGCCTTCTCTTTCTGCAATTATACAATGGCGCCATCTGCTGGGTAGAGCCAGTGGAGGTTATCCAATGGACAACAGCGATTATGTAAAGTAAAAAATATGTAAAATTTAGAAGTTTAAGTTTCATCTCCCCTCATGGATCATATTTGTGAGGGAGGGTGAAATTACGTACCTAAGGCCCCCGTATTTATCTGCAGACCTCACCCCGACTTCTGCGCATGCGCTCATTGCTGAAATGGCAGACGCATGCGCAAAAGTCGCGGATTGCCCGGGTAATTTAAAATAGCCCTGCTCCTGTCCACCAAACATAGCTAAGAGACTGGAGATTTCATGGGGGGGCCATGGTCTCTGGTAATATGATTGCCGCTATTCAATGGATAATGGCGATCACGTAAAATAAAAAAAAAGTTAGTTTCAGCTCCCGTCACAAATTTAATCCATAAAGGAAGGTAAAATTACTTATCTAAGGCCACTGGCAATGTCCCCAGATGAGTTCTTCATCCGTGGACATTTCCCCAACATCAGAGTATGGGCCTGTCCGGAAAGTAGTGGCTTTAAGCACAGAAGATTGGGAGGTCCCAGGAAATTTAAAATCTCCTTCCTCCTGGCTACTAAAAGTAGCCCAGAGCTTTTTGCAGTGACCGAGGGCCACCGGTGAGCGGTCTCTGGTCACGTGATCACCATTATCCAATGGATAATGGCGATCACGTAAAAGTTAAAAACAATTGAAGTGTAATGCTCCTTTTGGTTTGGGCCCCGTTGTGCTTACAGACAGAAGATTAGGGTGAAAATGGGTATGTTTTCTGAACACAGGACAAACAGGGGGATCTATTTTGGGGTGAAGGTTTTCATTCATATGTGTGCTGCACAAAAAAAACCTGTTTTTAAAATGACATAATTTTCAAAAAAATGAAAATTGTGTTTTTTTCCTTCTGCTCTGCTTAGATTCGTTCAAAAACTGTGGGGTCAAAATACACATTACACACCTAGATGAATTTATTAAGGGGTCTAGTTCTCAAAATGGTGTCATTTGTGGGGTTCTCCATCGTTTTAGCTGCTGAAGGATTCTACAAGTAGGCAATGGGGCCTAAAACACCTTCAAGCAAAATGTCTGTTGTGAAAGCCGCTGGCTGCTCCTTTCAGTTTGGGCCCTGTTGTGCATACAGACATAAGATTAGGGCCACAATGGGTATGCTTCTGAACGCAGGACAAATGAGGGTATCCATTTTGGGGTGTAAATCCTCATTTTCATGTGCACTATAGAAAAAATATGTCTTTAAAATGACATATTTGCAAAAATATGAAATTTAATTTTTTATTATTTCCTCTAAATTTCATTAACTCCTGAAAAAAAACGGTGGGGTCAAAATACTCCAGACACCCCACAGTGAATACATTAAGGGGTGTAGTTTTTAAAATGGGGACATTTGTGGGGGTATCTATAATTCTGACACCTACAAGCCTTTGCAATCTTGGCTTGGTGCAGGAAAACATAGCGTTCCTCAAAATCTTAAATAATATTAAATTTGTACATCTCCTAAATGGGTAAAAAAAAAACTCTGTCCCCCATAAGCTATTATTCGTTGTACTTTCAACAGCGCTGTCATTGTTTTTTGTTATGTATTTAACTGTTTATTTTATTTGTGATCATCATTGTTTCTTTTGATTTCTTCTGTAACCCCTCCCCATTTCTTTTTACCAATCAAAAATAAAGAATATATACAAAAAAACCTAAAGTTTTTCAAATGTGCGCCCAGAATGAAGTAAACAGATAGAAATATATATCTTATATTTAAGATATTACAGTTGACAATGTGAAAAATATGACTTTTTTTCAAACTTTTCCCAATTTTGTCACTTTTAATACATATACACAAATTCTATTGGTCTTTTTTTTACCACTAAATGAAGTTCAATATGTGGTAAAAAACCTATATCAGAATCACTTGGATATGCAAAGCCTTTATGGAGTTATACTGTGTTAAAATGACACGTCAGATTTCCAAAATTTAACTCCGTCACTAAGGCGCAAAGAGGCGTCGTCACTAAGTTCCTTGTTCATGCCTCCAAAACGCTTTTAAGTGAGCCCTTATAAGCAATGACTCCTGTACTGATCAAGCTTTCATAAGTTTATTGACCTCCTGCACTGACATAATGGTAATCACATGATCAGCTGATGGCATCTGTTTTCTTCATCAATCTCTACTGTCAGTGAAAAAAAAATTGAGTTGCTGTCCCTCTAAATACCATTTTGATCTTTGCTGTGGACAGTACTCGATTTGGGACTGCCTGGACATAACTGTTATATCCAAATTGAACGCATACCTACACATTCTATACAAACATAGAAAACACATATATACTACTTAAGCACCAAAAGGGAAAATAAGGAATTTAACCCTAAATTTTCTAATATAAGGAGACCCTACCAATAAGCGGGGCGAAAGCCCTGATGAGGGTGATCTCACTTCAGGAACCTGGGGTGACACTTACTTTACTTAGATAGTGACAGGGAATAGGGATGAAAGCAAAATGACATTCAATATTGAGACAGCCACTAGTAAAGGTAAAAGATGTACAAACACCTTAAAGCAATAAATAGTACAAAAGCAGATTTAACTTAACGGAGATGCAATTCAAACTCAGGAGTCACCAATAAGAGCAGAAATACCTTCAACATAAAGTATAACCAGCATCTTTTGTTCAGAAGCGCTGGTTTAAATAATCAAACAATACTGGCTGACTGCCTGAGCAGCCAATTACCCCAGCTTGTCAACCACTTAAAGGGGTTGTCCCGCGAAACAAAGTGGGGGTATACACTTCTGTATGGCCATATTAATGCACTTTGTAATGTACATTGTGCATTAATTATGAGCCATACAGAAGTTATTCACTTACCTGTTCCGTTGCTGGCGTCCTCGTCTCCATGGTGCCGTCTAATTTTCAGCGTCTAATCGCCCGATTAGACGCGCTTGCGCAGTCCGGTCTTCTTCTTTTCTGAATGGGGCCGCTCGTGCCAGAGAGCGGCTCCTCGTAGCTCCGCCCCGTCACGTGCCGATTCCAGCCAATCAGGAGGCTGGAATCGGCAATGGACCGCACAGAAGACCTGCGGTCCACCGAGGGTGAAGATCCCGGCGGCCATCTTCTCCAGGTAAGTAAGAAGTCACCGGAGCGCGGGGATTCAGGTAAGCACTATCCGTTTTTTTTTTTTTTAACCCCTGCATCGGGTTTGTCTCGTGCCGAACGGGGGGGGCTATTGAAAAAAAAAAAAACCAGTTTCGGCGCGGGACAACCCCTTTAAGGAATAATTACCTCCTTGCTGACCAGTACTGACAGAAAATAAACAGACGCTGAAATGGTGCATCATGTGGACCGATGCCAACATCTTACGCCACCCTCAACCCACAGTGATCACCAAGCTGCACCACAACAGAGACAGTCTTTTTGATGCAGCTAACTTATATATTAATTCCACTCTTTCTCCAAGATTTTCCATGCTGATCCTTTCAGTTGCTAGTTGTACTGTTTATTGCAAAATGAGAGTTTGTTATACGACTTAAAATGAACATAGATGTAATAATAATTAGAGATGAGCGAGCACGCTCGGTAAAGGCAGTTACTGGAGTGAGCATCGCTCTTCTCCAGTAACTTCATACTTGTCCGAGCAAATGCGGGAGGCGGCGGGGAGGAGCGGGTGGGAGCTCCCCTCCGCTCCCCCCTGCTGCCCCCTGCATTTGCTCAGACGAGTATGCAATTACCAGAGAAGAGCGATGCTCACTCCAGTAACTGCCTTCACCGAGCATGCTCGCTTATCTCTAATAATAATTCATTAATCATAATTAAGGTATAGTAATATACTGTATATGAATGACAGAGATACACATGTTTTCCCACATGGTATATCATTCCCATTTAACATCTCTTACAGTATATGCCATTTAACCCGGAGCATCCTGAGTTAAAATGATCAGATTGCTGGTTGCTAAATCTTCTATCGTTCAGGTTTATAGTACGGTATTTTCTGGACCACATCTGCCAGAAAAAATACATCTAAATACATAGGCGGATTTTTTTTCTTCTCTAAATTCCGGTCACAAAACATCTGATTTCACATGTTTACAGCAGGAGATAAAAATGACTTCAATAGATTTATAAGGACACACATAGCACTATAATGGCAGCTCCCATTCATCCAGGTGAAGGATCACTCCACTTATAGCAGATAATTGTCTATCTGTTTAGATTCACGTATCTTTATTTATCTTACCTTATCTTTTATTTATTCAGCTGGAAAATGGAAAATCTCTCTTTTCACTAGCGAAGTGCCATCTGCTGGGACCACATCGCAAGTTTACATCATATTCTATGGACATCTCAGAGCATCGGCTCCTGTGTTTCTGTATAGTAATGATGAAGAAATATTTCACAGTGGCCATGAAGATACATTTGATGTATGTATACATAAAGGCATTCTTTGTCAACTGAGAACATGATGTGAAGCTATCTGTACAAGCCTGAACTCAGATAGCTTATTAGTCTATAGTATTTTCTAGTGTCTTATTTTAGGGCGAAATGAATTTATAAACAGGAGATGTTACTGTATCTTCTGTGTGTTTTCATACCATTTTGCATACATTTTGATACACAGCGGACTTGGACCCATTGTGTCACCTGACTGATTTTACCTAGGGCTACTCCTGAGGGCAGGTCTTCACCCTTTAACCTCTTTCAAGGGGAGGTGTAGAGGGATCTGGTTTTTGCTGCAGGGAATCTCTTGCACGTTAGCTCAGGAGTCATCTCAGTACACTGACAGCTGACCCAGGCAGATCAAAAAAGTTCAATCTGCCTGAGTCTTGTACCAGGAGCATGGTACAGAGAGATCAGAAATGCTTACCTGTGTTCTTAAGTGCTTTTCTATATCTTCTGTTTTTGGGACTATGTTTGATTTCTGGAACGCGCACCATTACTAGCTTCCCCTTTGATGGAAAATAAGTTGTGCTGCTGTCTATATAGTTCTTTCGGGATGCAAGCTCTGGACTGTCAGGGCACATGCATCTCTCTCTTTACTACCACAGGTAATCACGGAAAAGCCATAGGCCTCAGAAATGCAGGACAGATGCTGAGGATGCATAAACTGGTGGGCTCAGAACTAGTATTTCTCTGGTGGCTCAGTGAGTAGACACCACACTAATATCCAATCACTACTTTCAGAACTGCTCTGGACCCAGGAAGCACGTGACCCTCTAGTTCTTGCCCACAGCCACCACACCTCCTCTTAGCCTGGCGTCACACGGGGCAGATTTGCCGCAGAATTTCCCTGCAGAATTTCGCTGCGCAAATCCACCTGCGGCCGCTAATCCCACCAGCCAGAGATTTGTCAAAAATCTCATCCACACGGAGCGGCGAATCTATTGTGGCAAAGTTGACAGAAGCTGGCGCTGCGGCGCGGACTCCCGGGACGCAGCATGTCCACTTTTTTTTTCTGCTTCGGCAGCGCTCTCCTCTATGAGAGAGCCGGCTACAACAGAAAAGCATGTGGCGAAGCCACTCCAAAGCCCGCCGTTAAGTGCCACGGTTTTTGAAGCTGCGTTTTCCCGGCGGAAATCTCAGTTTTTCACTGCGGCAAAACCGCAAGATATCCACCGAGAATATGACCCAATGTGACCCCAGCCTTAAAGTCACCATGGCTCATAAAATAGTAAACATTAACAGTCAACTATAAAATCTTTGAAAACAAGGGCCAGACAAAGGTACCACCAACCACCTTATAGGCTCAGATACAGGCCAAGGTGGGAACAGGCAGGGTTTGTGCAATGCAGTAAACAGGCAAGAAGTCAGAACAGGTGACATTCAAGCAAGCTTTAGTCAGTAAACAGGCAAAGGTCGGGACAGGCAGAGTTCAGGAAAGCTGGATATTTAGGCAAAGGGTCAAATTGACAAATTAAAGAAAAAAAGATAAGTCAATCCAAAAATTACTGTTAGCGGCTATACTTACTGATATGCTGATACAAACATACAAGGTCAAGTATGGACACCACTTCCTAACAGCATGCAGACAGGAAAATTGCTATATGAAGGAACATTGCACAGGTGCAAAATGCTGATGAACAACCACTCACACACTTTCAACATATAGGAGTGTGGTCCTGCTTAGTATTATTATTTTATATAGCTAAGGGTGCGTTCACACGAACGTATATCGGCTCGGTTTTCACGCCGAGCCGATATACGTTGTCCTCATGTGCAGGGGGGGGGAGGCTGGAAGAGCCCAGGAGCAGGAACTGAGCTCCCGCCCCCTCTCTGCCTCCTCTCCACCCCTCTGCACTATTTGCAATGGGGAGAGGTGGAACGGGGGCGGGGCTAATTCCCGGAACTTAGCCCCACCCCCGTTCCGCCTCCTCTCATTGCAAATAGTTCCGAGGGGCGGAGAGGAGGCAGAGAGGGGGCGGGAGCTCAGTTCCTGCTCCTGGGCTCTTCCAGCCTCCCCCCCTGCACATGAGGACAACGTATATCGGCTCGGCGTGAAAACCGAGCCGATATACAGTCGTGTGAATGCACCCTAAGGCATAGAAAGGATGCAAGTTCTAACTGATACATATGGTGAACCATGCAGGCTTACAGCCTATTTATGACGCTCCATATAATAAAGTCCGAAAGGAAGCCTTAGATCTCAAAAGTGAACCAAACCGATACTGACACCCTTGGCTCTCCCAGCATTTTAAAGTCAGACTGCTTACTACATAAATAACGTATTTTAATGAAATGATTAATGCATTTAATAAATGAATTATCACTATTTGAAAGGATGCTATTACAGGAGTGCTACCAGCTGCCACTAGTGTTTGTCTTTTCCCGACAATTGCTGGGCTGGACCTGCAATTACAAAGTCAATGTAGCTTGTGTAATAATACCCTTAGGGATTTCTAACGCCCATGTTACATCTGATGAACAAGTTACAACACTTATATATATTCAACCACCTGAGCAAATGTAATATGCCATTCAATTCAGTTATTCAAATTGGTTATGATTAGCAATTATTGGATTAATAGTGTTGGGAGTGATTGGCCTGATTTTCCAAAAATAATTGGGAACTGGGATGACCAGATCCCGATTCCCATTAAAGTCAATGGGAGTAAAAATTGGGTTTACTAATTTGGCAAATAAGGATTAGGAAGAGTAGCCACTTTAGTGAATGTGGCTCAGTGGTTAGCACTGTGGGCTTGTACTGCTGGAGTTCTAAGTTCAATTATCATCAAGCACAACATCTGCATGTACTTTAGAAAGACAAATGTTGCCCTTGGTCAGATTAGAATCTAGAACTCCAGCACTGCAATGTAGTAGTGCTAACAACTGAGCCACCACATGTCTTCTTTCTTCTGCAAAGGAGGAGAAGAACAAGAATAATAAACCCAAAGAGTACATGAAAACTACAAATAGATGTTGGTTTTGCTCTTTGAACCCAGAACTGCAAGGCAGCAGTGCTAACAACTGAGCCACCATACTTGTTTTTTCCTATTCAGAGGAGAAGGAGAAGAACAAGCACAAAGAAAGCAGAAAAACTTCATACAGATGAAGGACCAGGGGGAACATCTTTGTGACGGTTCTCAAAGTCTACGCAGATATTGTCCTTGATGATATTTTAATCTGGGACCCCAGGATAGCAGGATAACAGTGTTAACCACTGAGCCACGTGCATTGAAGAGCTTTCTAGTCCACTTTCCAGTGATTTTTGATTAAACTCAGGTCAGGCAGACCAGTTCCAATTTTGCAAAAATGTTATCGACAATTACAACGAGCAACACTGGTTATGATAGGAGAGAAGCATAGGAGCCCTTAGATCAACACTTTTTTTTCTATTTTCTTTTCCTCAGATTAACATAGGAGATATTGGAGAAGTGTATAAAATACGAATTGGGCATACAAATTCTGGAGATTCCCCAGGATGGCACTGTGAAGAAGTAAGCAATTATGTTTATTGTCAAAGCTTATGGAACATATCTAAAACCATTACTTAAGTCAATACTGAATTTTTTTAATGTGTTGTCTGACAGTTAAACTCTTAATATAAATTATAACACAAAATAAAACAGATACAGTATATTTCCTTACAGTCGATGCTACTAGTACTGAGATATCAACCTAGGTCCTCATTTTTTAATTTAGAGAAGCATAACAGGTTTCATTATCACTGCCCAAAGTAATGAGTGGATACATTGAGTAGGAACCTGCCCTTTTCTCTACCAACTCCAGCAACCAGGTCCAATCTCTGGGTTCTACCGACAACCCAGTACGAGGGGCTGCTGATAAGTCTTTGGCTTTGTGTTCTTTTTTTGTTTTTATGGTAACGAATAGAGATGAGCGAACACCAAAATGTTCGGGTGTTCGTTATTCGAAACGAACTTCCCGCGATGTTCAAGGGTTCGTTTCGAATAACGAACCCCATTGAAGTCAATGGGCGACCAGAGCATTTTTGTATTTCGCTGATGCTCGCTAAGGTTTTCATGTGTGAAAATCTGGGCAATTCAACAAAGTGATGGGAACGACACAGCAACGGATAGGGCAGGCGAGGGGCTACGTGTTGGGCTGTATCTCAAGTTCACAGGTCCCACTATTAAGCCACAATAGCGGCAAGAGTGGGGCCCCCCCCCCTCCCAAAAACTTTTACTTCTGAAAAGCCCTCATTAGCATGGCATACCTTTGCTAAGCACCACACTAGCTACAACAAAGCACAATCACTGCCTGGATGACACTCCGCTGCCACTTCTCCTGGGTTACATGCTGACCAACCGCCCCCCCCTCCCCCCCACAGCGCACACCAAAGTGTCCCTGCCCAGCCTTTAGCTGCCCTCATGCCACACCACGCTCATGTCTATTTAGAAGTGCGTCTGCCATGAGGAGGAACCGCAGGCACACACTGCAGAGGGTTGGCACGGCTAGGCAGCGACCCTCTTTAAAAGGGGCGGGGCGATAGCCCACAATGCTGTACAGAAGCAATGAGAAATAGAATCCTGTGCCACCGCCATCAGGAGCTGCACACGTGGGCATAGCAATGGGGAACCTATGTGCCACACACTATTCATTCTGTCAAGGTGTCTGCATGCCCCAGTCAGACTGGTAATATGTACCTTAACAGTAACCGCGTTGGTGGTAATGTGGTGGTGACTGCGGACCTAGTAGCGCGGTTTTATTTTGTTGGTTTTCGGAATGTGGCCAGGATTAAGTGGGCCGTGGCGGGGGGATGGTGGGGGGGCTCTCTTGTAGTGTCGGTAAAGGTGAAATTCTTGGACTGCCACCAGACGAACCAATGCAAAGGCATTTGCCAAGAATGTTTTCCCTGTTGGAGGAGGAGGGGGATGTTTTTGAGGCACTACGTGTCCTCTCCACGTGTCCGTGGTTATATGCACCTTAACAGTAACCGCGTTGGTGGTAATGTGGTGGTGACTGCGGACCTAGTAGCGCAGTTTTATTTTGTTGGTTTTCGGAATGTGGCCAGGATTAAGTGGGCCGTGGCGGGGGGATGGTGGGGGGGCTCTCTTGTAGTGTCGGTAAAGGTGAAATTCTTGGACTGCCACCAGACGAACCAATGCAAAGGCATTTGCCAAGAATGTTTTCCCTGTTGGAGGAGGAGGGGGATGTTTTTGAGGCACTACGTGTCCTCTCCACGTGTCCGTGGTTATATGCACCTTAACAGTAACCGCGTTGGTGGGAAATGGCCTCGCCGCCATCATGTCTTTGGGAAGCCTCTGTTTCCACACCCCAGAGACATACCATTAGCAGCGGTATAGGCAGAGCCCATAATTCGTAACATTTCAGCCGTAGCATTAGGACAGGCCCCACTAACATATCACTAGCAGCATTATAGGAGGAGCGCAGTCTTCGTTCCATGTCAGCAATAGTAGCACTCAAGACAGGCCCCAGTAACAATTCCAAAGCAGCAGTATAGCGGGAGCGCAGTCTTCGTTCCATGTCAGCAATAGTAGCACTCAAGACAGGCCCCAGTAACAATTCCGAAGCAGCAGTATAGCGGGAGCGCAGTCTTCGTTCCATGTCAGCAATAGTAGCACTCAAGACAGGCCCCAGTAACAATTCCGAAGCAGCAGTATAGCGGGAGCGCAGTCTTCGTTCCATGTCAGCAATAGTAGCACTCAAGACAGGCCCCAGTAACAATTCCGAAGCAGCAGTATAGCGGGAGCGCAGTCTTCGTTCCATGTCAGCAATAGTAGCACTCAAGACAGGCCCCAGTAACAATTCTGAAGCAGCAGTATAGCGGGAGCGCAGTCTTCGTTCCATGTCAGCAATAGTAGCACTCAAGACAGGCCCCAGTAACAATTCCGAAGCAGCAGTATAGCGGGAGCGCAGTCTTCGTTCCATGTCAGCAATAGTAGCACTCAAGACAGGCCCCAGTAACAATTCTGAAGCAGCAGTATAGTGGGAGCGCAGTCTTAGTTCCATTTCAGTAGCCTTAGTATAGCCAAGGCCCAAGTTACATTTATGTAGCTAAAGTGTAGGCCAACCCCACACACACTTCTGTACCATGAGTGCAGGCGAAGAACATACAAATTGCTATGATTACACTGTAGGTGAGGGCCCCAAAAAATTGGTGTACCAACAGTACTAATGTACCTCAGTAAATATTGGCCATGCCCAACCAAGATGGCAGGTGAAACCCATTAATCGCTTTGGTTAATGTGGCTTAAGCGGTAACTAGGCCTGGAGGCAGCCCAGTTTAACGAAAAATTGGTTCAAGTTAAAGTTTCAACGCTTTTAAGAGCATTGAAACATATAAAAATTGTTTCGAAAAATTAGATGAGTGAGCCTTGTGGCCCTAAGAAAAATTGCCCGTTCAGCGTGATTACGTGAGGTTTCAGGAGGAGGAGCAGGAGGAGGAGGAGGAATATTAGACACAGATTGATGAAGCAGAAATGTCCCCGTTTTGGATGGTGAGAGAGAACGTAGCTTCCATCCGCGGGTGCAGCCTACGTATTGCTTACGTATCGCTGCTGTCCGCTGGTGGAGAAGAGAAGTCTGGCGAAATCCAGCCTTTGTTCATCTTGATGAGTGTTAGCCTGTCGGCACTGTCGGTTGACAGGCGGGTACGCTTATCTGTGATGATTCCCCCAGCCGCACTAAACACCCTCTCCGACAAGACGCTAGCCGCAGGACAAGCAAGCACCTCCAGGGCATACAGCGCTAGTTCAGGCCATGTGTCCAGCTTCGACGCCCAGTAGTTGTAGGTGGCAGAGGCGTCACGGAGGACGGTCGTGCAATCGGCTACGTACTCCCTCACCATCCTTTTACAGTGCTCCCACCGACTCAGCCTTGACTGGGGAGCGGTGACACAGTCTTGGTGGGGAGCCATAAAGCTGTCCAGGCCCTTAAAGACTGTTGCACTGCCTGGGATGTACATGCTGCTCGATCTCCGCACCTCCCCTGCTACCTTGCCCTCGGTACTGCGCCTTCTGCCACTAGCGCTGTCGGCTGGGAATTTTACCATCAGCTTGTCCGCAAGGGTCCTGTGGTATAGCAACACTCTCGAACCCCTTTCCTCTTCGGGAATGAGAGTGGGCAGGTTCTCCTTATAGCGTGGGTCGAGCAGTGTGTACACCCAGTAATCCGTTTTGGCCAGAATGCGTGCAACGCGAGGGTCACGAGAAAGGCATCCTAACATGAAGTCAGCCATGTGTGCCAGGGTACCAGTACGCAACACATGGCTGTCTTCACTAGGAAGATCACTTTCAGGATCCTCCTCCTCCTCCTCAGGCCATACACGCTGAAAGGATGACAGGCAATCAGCCGGTGTACCGTCAGCAGCGGGCCAAGCTGTCTCTTCCCCCTCCTCCTCATCCTCCTCATGCTCCTCCTCCTCCTCCTGTACGCGCTGAGAAATAGACAGGAGGGTGCCCTGACTATCCAGCGGCATACTGTCTTCCACCGCCCCCGTTTCCGAGCGCAAAGCAGCTGCCTTTATGGTTTGCAGGGAATTTCTCAAGATGCATAGCAGAGGAATGGTGACGCTAATGATTGTAGCATCGCCGCTCACCACCTGGGTAGACTCCTCAAAATTACCAAGGACATGGCAGATGTCTGCCAACCAGGCCCACTCTTCTGAAAGGAATTGAGGAGGCTGACTCCCACTGCGCCGCCCATGTTGGAGTTGGTATTCGACTATAGCTCTACGCTGTTCATAGAGCCTGGCCAACATGTGGAGCGTAGAGTTCCACCGTGTGGGCACGTCGCACAGCAGTCGGTGCACTGGCAGCTTAAAGTGATGTTGCAGGGTGGCAGCGTCCGTGTGGGACTTGCGGAAATGTGCGCAGAGCCGGCGCGCCTTTACGAGCAGGTCTGACAAGCGTGGGTAGCTTTTCAGAAAGCGCTGAACCACCAAATTAAAGACGTGGGCCAGGCATGGCACGTGCGTGAGGCTGCCGAGCTGCAGAGCCGCCACCAGGTTACGGCCGTTGTCACACACGACCATGCCCGGTTGGAGGCTCAGCGGCGCAACCCAGTGGTCGGTCTGCTGTGTCAGACCCTGCAGCAGTTCGTGGGCCGTGTGCCTCTTATCGCCTAAGCTGAGTAGTTTCAGCACGGCCTGCTGACGCTTGCCCACCGCTGTGCTGCCACACCGCGCGACACCGACTGCTGGCGACATGCTGCTGCTAACACATCTTGATTGCGAGACAGAGGAGGAGGAGGAGGAGGAGGGTGCTTTAGTGGAGGAAGCATACACCTCCGCAGATACCAGCACCGAGCTGGGGCCCGCAATTCTGGGGGTGGGTAGGACGTGAGCGGTCCCAGGCTCTGACTCTGTCCCAGCCTCCACTAAATTCACCCAATGTGCCGTCAGGGAGATGTAGTGGCCCTGCCCGCCTGTGCTTGTCCACGTGTCCGTTGTTAAGTGGACCGTGGCAGTAACCGCGTTGGTGAGGGCGCGTACCATGTTGCGGGAGACGTGGTCGTGCAGGGCTGGGACGGCACATCGGGAAAAGTAGTGGCGACTGGGAACTGAGTAGCGCGGGGCCGCCGCCTCCATGATACTTTTGAAGGACTCAGTTTCCACAACCCTATACGGCAGCATCTCAAGGCTGATGAATTTTGCGATGCGGACGGTTAACGTTTGAGCGTGCGGGTGCGTGGCGGCGTACTTGCGCTTGCGCTCCAACAGTTGCGCAAGCGACGGCTGGACGGTGCGCTGAACTACACTGCTGGTTGGGGCCGAGGACAGCGGAGATGAGGGTGTGGGTGCAGGCCATGAGGCGGTAGTGCCTGTGTCCTGAGAGGGGGGTTGCATCTCAGTGGCAGGTTGGGGCACAGGGGGAGAGGCAGGGGTGCAAACCGGAGGCGCTGAACGGCCTTCGTCCCACCTTGTGGGGTGCTTGGCCATCATATGTCTGCGCATGGTGGTGGTGGTGAGGCTGTTGGTGTTGGCTCCCTGGCTGAGCTTTGCGCGACAAAGGTTGCACACCACTGTTCGTCGGTCGTCAGGCGTCTCTGTGAAAAACTGCCAGACCTTAGAGCACCTCGGCCTCTGCAGGGTGGCATGGCGCGAGGGGGTGCTTTGGGAAACAGTTGGTGGATTATTCGGTCTGGCCCTGCCTCTACCCCTGGCCACCGCACTGCCTCTTGCAACCTGCCCTGCTGATGCCCTTGACTCCCCCTCTGAAGACCTGTCCTCCTGAGTAAGCGTTGCACACCAGGTGGGGTCAGTCACCTCATCGTCCTGCTGCTCTTCCTCCGAATCCTCTGTGCGCTGCTCCCTCGGACTTACTGCCCTTACTACTACCTCACTGCAAGACAACTGTGTCTGATCGTCATCGTCCTCCTCACCCACAGAAAGTTGTTGAGACAGTTGGCGGAAGTCCCCAGCCTCTTCCCCCGGACCCCGGGAACTTTCGAATGGTTGGGCATCAGTGACGATAAACTCCTCTGGTGGGAGAGGAACCGCTGCTGCCCAATCTAAGCAGGGGCCCGAGAACAGTTCCTGGGAGTGTTCCCGCTCCTGAGCAGGTGTCATTGTAGTGGAGTGAGGAGGCTGGGAGGAAGGAGGAGCAGCAGACAGAGGATTCGGATTTGCAGCAGTGGACGGCGCAGAACTGTGTGTTGACGATAGGTTGCTCGAAGCACTTTCTGCCATCCAGGACAGGACCTGCTCACACTGCTCATTTTCTAATAACCGTCTCCCGCGTGGACCCATTAATTGGGCGATGAATGTGGGGACGCCAGAAACGTGCCTCTCTCCTAATCGCGCAGCAGTCGGCTGCGACACACCTGGATCAGGAGCTCGGCCTGTGCCCACACCCTGACTTGGCCCTCCGCGTCCTCGGCCGCGTCCACGTCCTCTAGGCCTACCCCTACCCCTCAGCATGCTGTATTACCAGTGATTTGATTTCACAGGCAGGAAATAAATTGGCGCAAGACTGCAGGCCAAATATAATTTTTACCCTTTTTTGAAAACGAAAGGCCCCACTGCCTCTAGTGAATGAATAATCTAAGTTTAATAACTGTGCTGTGGCCCTGCTAATGTGTCACAGAACGTGAGGGTAGCAGAGTTATTATAACTCTGGCAGAGCAGGTATTTTTTTCAGAATTAAGAAAAGCAAATGGCGAAGCCAGCAGTAAAACGTAGCTGGGTGCGTCTGATTTTTAAACGTTGCACACGCAGCCGACACGTACACTCAGCCCTTAGGACGGACAGAGGCAGGACAAATAGTTTTTTTTTCAGTTTTTTTCCACCAAAAGGCAGCACTGCGTATATTCAATGAACATGAGAAGTTTAATAACTGTGCTGTGGCCCTGCTAATGTGTCACAGAACGTGAGGGTAGCAGAGTTATTATAACTCTGGCAGAGCAGGTATTTTTTTCCCAATTAAGGAAAGCAAATGGCGAAGCCAGCAGTAAACCGTAGCTGGGTGCGTCTGATTTTTTAACGTTGTACACGCAGCTCACACGTGTCCACACTCCACAGGACGGACAGAGGCAGGTCAAATAGAATTTTTTTCACTTGTTTTACAAGCAAAAGGCCGCACTGCGTATATTCAATGAATAATAACTGTGTTGTGGCCCTGCCTACACAATTCTTTCCCTGCAGTATCAATGGAGGGTGCAATGCTCTGCAGAGGCGATTTTGAGAAGAAAAAAAATATGCAGCACAGCTAACAGCAGCCAGCACAGTACTGCACACGGTTAAATATGGCCCTAGAAAGGACCGTTGAGGTTCTTGAAGGCTACACTCACTCCTAACACTCTCCCTGCCTATGCAACACTTCTGTCCCTAATGCCGGGTGCAACGCTCTGCAGAGGCGATTTTGAGAAAAAAAAAAATTGCCACTGCTAACAGCAGCCAACACACAGCTATCAGTGGCCCTAATAAGGACCTTTGGGGTTCTTGAAGCCTACACTAACTACCAATTCTTTCCCTACAGCAGCTCCGGTACAAACAGCACTGTCCCTCATCTAACTCACAAGGCATCTGAGGCGAGCCGCGGGAGGGGCCGACTTTTATATTAGGCGGACACCTGATCTCGCCAGCCACTCACAGCAGGGGGGTGGTATAGGGCTTAAACGTTGCAGGGGGAAGTTGTAATGCCTTCCCTGTCTTTCAATTGGCCAGAAAAGCGCGCTAACGTCTCAGGGAAGGAAGTGAAAGTAACCCGAACACCGCATGGTGTTCGTTACGAATAACGAACATCCCGAACACCCTAATATCCGCACGGATATCAAGTTCGGACGAACACGTTCGCTCATCTCTAGTAACGAATGTTATATCACATGAAAGCCTTATGTGTCTAATATATGTTTTCCAAATGTTGTCTTTGTAGCTTATGGCAACAGTGATCTAGGGAAAACAAAATGGCGGAGTCTAAGGCGATATTCACAGCAAATGAGAGCAGAGGAGTGATAAAATTCTTGTTTCTGCAAGGAAAGCCCGCGAAGGATATTCATGGTGATATGTGGCAGTCATTGGGGGATCAATGCCCTTCATATTCTACAGTTAAGAACTGGGCTGCCAAATTTAAAATGGGCCACTTCAGCACCAATGATGAGGAACGTCCTGGACGACCGAGAGAGGTTGTTGTTCTGGAGATCGTCGATGCTATGCACAACCTCATACTGGAGAATCGCCCAATTTCAGCTAAAGGAATAGCAGACATCATGGGGATCTCTGGTGAACGTGTTTGTGTCATTATCCATAAACATTTGAACATGAAGAAGCGATCTGCAAAGTGGGTCCCCAAATGTTTGACAACAGATCAGAAAAGCATGCGAGTGAAAACTGCCCGGTCCATTTGTCAGCGTTTCCGGACCGATAAGAACCTCCTGAATCGACTGGTCACTATGGATGAGACCTGGATTTATTAGTATGACCCTGAAACCAAGGAGCAGTCAAAAGAGTGGAGGCACAGTGGTTCTCCTCGCCCAAAGAAGTTCAGGGTACAAAAATCAGCCTCTAAGGTGATGGCGTCTGTGTTCTGGGATAAGAAGGGCTTGCTGCTAGTGGACTACCTTCAAAATGGTTCCACCATCAATGCAAGGTATTACATTTAACTTGTGGACCAATTGAAGGCAGCTCTGGAGGCCAAAAGGCGCAGCAAGCTGTCCAAAGGAATCTTGTTCCTGCAAGACAACGCCTCTGCTCACACTGCACAAGTGGCAGCGGCAAAACTTGTGGAGCTAGGCTTCCAGCTGGTTGACCACCCACCTTATTCACCAGATCCAGCTCCCTCCGACTATCATCTGTTTCCAAACCTGAAGAAACACCTCAAGGGTACCAAATTTCACACCATTTCTGATGCCATGGCTGCTACGGATGACTGGTTTGAGGCACAGCCGAAATCCTTCTTTTTGCAAGACTTACAGAACTTGGAATACCGATGTAAGAAGTGTGTTGGCATCAGTGGAGAGAATGTGGAATAAATGTAAAGTTTCATCTCCCTATCTCGTTTCTTTCTGGGTAAAGCCAAAGACTTCTCAGCAGCCCCTCGTACATACCTAACACAATATGAAGTAGTATGGGTCAGTCACAACCCGTGAGCATAATATTATTTATTCATATCATACGGAGCCGTAATTCATGTGACATTTTACATAATTGTCAAAATGGTTTTAATGCTGAAAGAACCAATTAAATATGATGTATGAAGCGGGAAGGAGTATATAATTCTTTATTGTTGTGGTCTTTATAGGTACAACTGTTGAATATTTTTTCAAATGAACAATTCTGCATCAAAATAAATCGCTGGCTTTCACGTGACGCGGATGATGGGGAAATCTGCAGGGAGGTTCCCGTGCCAAGTCATGGTCATTTCAAACTGCCACGTAAGCGTATTTTAATAAGCATTCTCTTTGTTTGATACATCTTGCTTGCTTATTTTCATCAGTTCCAGTGTAAGGACTGCAAGTATAGCCTTGTTCACATTTTTGCTCAGTTCTGTCATACGAGATGAACAATGAAAGTAACAGATGTTCTGGAGCCAACACTTCAGTATAATAATGAGCACCTAATGAACCGCAGTGACTATTCTGGGACAGTTGTGACTCTTTCATGCCACCCAGCTTTTTTCCATATCTGTGCTGCTCTCTTCGGAGAGCAGGAAAGGGGAATCCCCTGGCCGAACGGGTCCGTATAACAACTATTAACTATAATGGTTCCGTTCGTTTTCTGCTCAGCTTACATGACATTATATTAGAAGAAAAAGTGCTGAATGAAGCGCTTTTTCTTCCAGTATTTTCCCCGGCGTCATCCTGACGGCAGACATGGAGGTTGCACCTTGACCTTGTAGGGACAGGAAGCAAGAGACTTCAAAAGGCTCCTCCTGCCTCCCATTCACCAGTGCTTCCTGTCCCTACAGGGACATGCAAGAGGAGCTCCCTGCAGGGAGCCGCAGGATAACAGCTGGGGGAAGGTCCACAGGGCTGCTCCCCCCCCCCCCCACCTCCATTCCTAGCAGGCTGACAGGAGGGTTGACGGTCCACAGGGCTGCTTCCCTTCAGGTGTCAGCGCGGTCCGGGAGCACGGTGGGCCACAGGTCTGACCGCCCGGGGTTCACCACCGCAGCGGTCGGAGCGGCGGACCAGAGGTCCTTGAGTACCCTCCTTTCTATTGCCACAGCTCTGTGTAGCATGTTTCGGCCGGGGAGAGCGGCGGGCCACAGGCTCAGATGCCTCTCTCCTCCAGGCAGGCCGGCGCGTCCGCGCGCGGCGTCGGGGGGTGGAGCCAATGACGCGGCGTGATGCGGTGACGTCAGACGCCGCCGGCAGATCCCGAAATTGGCGGGAGATTTAAAAAAATGCAACCCCCCGGCAAGCTTCCACTGACAGCACACCTTCAGAGAAGGATTTATCTGTCTAATCTGGTTCTGTCTGCGCTTTCTGCATCATGACTACTAAGGAATCAGAGATGGAAGCCCTGCAAACCGATAGTGTGACCTATTGCAGGGATGATATGCTCGGGGATTCATTGTTGTATGGGGGTTTTTCTTTCCCTTACGTGCATGCATATATCTTTGCAGGACAGGGAATCCACCCGGTCTAAACAAGACCCTAAAAAGAGACACAGGAAATGCGCCCTGTGTCTTAAAAAACTGGGGGAAGCGTATAAAAAGCCGCTATGCCCTGATTGTACCTCCAAGATCCTTAAGGATGAACAGGCTGCATTTAGGGAAGATATTAGATCCCTGATCAGAGAGGAAGTCCAGGCATCGATCTCCAGTCTCCCCCCAACTCAGCGGGAAAAAAGGGCCGCCTAAAAGGCCTAGCCACATACCGCTATCGAGCTCAGAATCTGAACAATCCCTGGGCGACCTGTCAGATGGTGAACTCTTTGACCGTCCCCCGGACACTAAGGATGAGAATAAAAAATACTATTTCTCATCTGGGGACCTGGACGACCTGATCAGAGCAGTCAGGGATACGATGAAGGTCGAGGAGGTGGTCGAGCCTAGGTCCGTACAGGACGACATGTTCGGCGGGCTCAGACCAAAGAACCGTATCGTCTTTCCGGTAAATGATACCCTAAAGAAGGTGATCACGGAAGAATGGGCTTGCGCGGACAAACACCTCTACTTATCCCGCGAGTATAAAGAGAGACTCTGCTTCGAGGAGGATGACGTGAGCATCTACGAGGATGTTCCTAAAGTGGACGCACAGGTAGCCAGAATGGCTAAAAAGACAGCCCTACCATTCGAGGACTCCTCCCACCTTAAAGACCCAATGGACAACAGGGTAGACGCCTTGATGAAACGGGCCTGGCAAACAACGGCCTATACGCTGGAGTCCAACATCGCAGCGACTTCTGTGGCCAGGTCAATGTTCCTCTGGTTAGGTGAACTCGACGAACAGATCAAACAGAAGGCCACTAGAGACGCATTACTGGAATGCATGGCTCTACTGAGATCAGCGACAGGCTTCCTGGCAGACGCATTTGCCGAATCCATGAGGCTGGCGTCCAGAAGCGCCGCATTGTCTAACATGGCCAGGCGGGCTGTCTGGCTGAAAACGTGGAAAGCAGATATGGCATCCAAAGGAAGGCTGTGTAACATTCCCTTTCATGGCCAGCACATCTTTGGCGCGGACTTGGAGGAGATTCTTAAAAAAGCTACTGACAAGACCCATAGTTTCCCGGACCAGGCGAGAACAAGTTTTCCCCACAAATGTCAGCCATCCTTCAGGCCATATCGGGGCAAAGGAAAGACGGGGCGCTGGTCCTACCCCAAAGGAGGCAGGGGTAAGACAAAAACAACCCCTACCCCCATAGAAGAGTACCAGGTGGGGGGCAGCTACTGAATTTTTCCCGGGAATGGCAGGAGATTACAGATAACCCGTGGGTCCTGCAGCTCATAGCCCAGGGGTACAGAATAGAATTCTTCACCCGGCCCCCCAATTTCTTCAGAGTAACCCCCACACAATCCCCTGCCTTGCAGGATATCTTTAAAAACGAAATCTCTAAGCTGCTGCAAATGGGGGCGGTAGTTCGGGTCCCCACAATAGAGCAGGGCCTGGGATTCTACTCGCCTCTATTTCTGATAAGAAAGCCAAATGGCAGTTTCCGGATGATTCTTAATCTGAAGGGCCTGAATAAATTTATTACCTACAAAAGGTTTAAAATGGAAACCGTCAGGTCAGCGGTAACTCTGATCGAAAGAGGGGACTTTATGAGTACCATCGATCTAAAGGACGCATACTACCACGTCCCAATCCTGCCAAAACATCACAAGTACCTGAGGTTTGCTATCAGGATAGGGAGCCGGGTATGCCACTTTCAATTCCAGTGCCTACCTTTCGGCATTTCTACGGCACCCAGAATATTTTCTAAAATAGTGGCAGAGATGGTGGCGCATCTCCATGTAGCAGGTATAAATATCATCTCGTACCTGGACGATTTCCTGGTGATTGCTTCCTCGCCGAAGATCCTAAGAGAGGATACTAGCCGAGTCATCTCCCTGTTTCAGAGATTGGTGTGGCTAGTTAACTTCCCTAAGTCTAGTCTTCTCCCCGAGACGCGAAAAACCTTCCTGGGGGTACAGATAGACTCAGTGTCGCAGACCTTGTCTTTGCCTCCACCCAGACAGGAAAGTCTTAGACTGGCAGCACAGAAGGGCGGCCAGAAGAAGCAAATAGCAATCCTGGGCCTCATGACCTCCGGTATCGGCATTATTCCTTGGGCCCAGGCACACTCAAGAACACTACAGAGAGCCATCCTGGGTAACTAGGACGGGGCATCCACCTCTCTGGACAGGAGAATGCCCATGTCATCATCCGTCTTAGGGTCCCTTCGCTGGTGGCGCTCAACCGACATCCTAGAAGCAGAGTCCCCATGGGTGGCAGAGCCCTTCATCACTTCAGTAACCGATGCAAGCCAGTCTGGCTGGGGAGCGCAAGTGGGGCAGCGCCTGCTCCAGGGCGAATGGGGACCGATGTTGCGTGCCCAGACATCGAATTTCAGAGAGCTTAGGGCCATCTGGGAAGCGCTTCACAGAGCTCAGGATATCCTAAAGAAGAGACATGTTAAGATCTTCTCTGATAATGTGACCGCCGTTTCACTTATTCGCCACCAGGGAGGCACCAGAAATTTTCACTTGCTGAAATTAACAGCCCGGATCTTCCGATGGGCTGAGACCACTGTACAATCCCTGACAGCGGTCCATCTCAAAGGGTCCCAGAACCGGACAGCCGACTTTCTCAGTCGAAGATGCCTGGACCCCGGGGAATGGTCCCTGAATCAAGAGGAATTTCGTCTTATTACAGAAACCTGGGGCAGTCCACAGGTGGACCTGTTCGCGAGCAGCAAAAATTCAAAATGCCACGCCTACTTTTCCCTAGATCCGAGGGACAGGGCCGAGGGGTTAGACGCTTTTTCCCAGAGTTGGGATTTCAGTCTGGCGTACGCCTTCCCCCCCATACCCCTGATCCCGAGAGTTCTTCAGAAGGTCCAGCAGAGCAACATCACGCTGATCCTAATCACCCCACATTGGGAAAAAAGGGCATGGTTTCCGGTACTCCTAAAACTCGCCATCACGGAGCCAATCCGCCTTCCATCCAGGAAGGATCTTCTAGCACAGGGCCCAGTTTTGTGCCCCAACTTAGAGAGACTGAACTTCGCAGTCTGGATATTGAGGAACAGACGCTACTAAGACAAGGTCTGTCCTCTAGAGTTATCGCGACGTTACGTCAGTCCCGAAAACCGGTGACCTCAGCTATTTATAATAAAATCTGGAAAAGATTCTCCTCCTGGAGGGGGTTGGAAGTCTCCAATCCCGACACTTCGGTGGCGGAGATTTTGGATTTCCTCCAGGAGGGTCTAGACAAAAACCTGAGACCGGGAACCCAGAAAGTGCAGGTATCAGCGCTCTCGGCCATTCTGGACCAACCCTTAGCGGATCATAGACTGATCCGCAGGTTTATGAAAGCGGCAGAAAGAATGAGGCCAGTTAGCCGTAGTATGGTCCCCCCATGGGACCTAAACTTAGTCCTCCAAAATCTCTGCAAAGATCCCTTTGAGCCTATCGATCAGATACCAATTAGGTTCCTCACGTTTAAAACTGTGTTTCTGGTAGCTATCACAACAGCGAGGCGCATAAGCGAGCTCCAGGCCCTATCTTGTAAAACACCTTACCTATTAGTCCAGGACGATAAGGTCATACTAAAAACGGATCCCTTTTTTCTTCCAAAGGTAGCCTCAAAATTCCACAGACAGCAAGAAATTATTCTCCCATCCTTCTGTCAAAATCCCCAAAACGATAGGGAAAGAGACTACCATAGCCTGGATGTAAGGAGGGACATTCTATGCTACTTAGAACAGACATCATCCTTTAGGAAGGCTGACTGTCTTTTTGTTCAATTCCAGGGGCCGGGCAGAGGAAGAGTGGCTTCTAGGAGATCCATTAGCCGCTGGATAAAATCCACCATCCAGCAGGCCTACTCTTCCTGCAACAGAACTATCCCGGAAGGACTCAAGGCCCATTCAACCAGGGCAGTATCCTGCTCCTGGGCAGAGAGGGCTATGGCGACGCCAGACCAAATTTGTAAGGCAGCCACATGCTCCAACCTGCACACATTCGCAAAACATTACAGGCTGAATACGGACCTCTCCTCCGATCTCTAATTCGGGAGAAAGGTCTTGCAAGCAGTGGTCCCTCCCTAAAGAGTTAATCTGGTATACTCCATGTCTGCCGTCAGGATGACGCCGGGGAAAAGGAGTGAATTTCTTACCGAAAATTCCTTTTTTCCGAGTCATCCTGACGGCACGTATTTCCCTCCCAAAATCTACACGTTTATATTTACGTTTATACGGGCACGAATCTGTAGCCCAGAGGCTCCTATGTTGGACATTTCCTTTTATACTGTAAATTTGTGCATATTTCCTTTAAGTCTGGGTAAGCTACCCTCTTCTTGTTTATGTTCAAACAGAACTAACCATGTTATTTTTGTTTTGGAGCAAATAAATATCTCCCTTGGTTAACCACTAGAGATGAGCGAACGTACTCGTCCGAGCTTGATACTCGTTCGAGTATTAGCGTGTTCGAGATGCTCGTTACTCGTGACGAGTACCACGCGATGTTCGAGTTACTTTCACTTTCATCTCTGAGACGTTAGCGCGCTTTTCTGGCCAATAGAAAGACAGGGAAGGCATTACAACTTCCCCCTGCGACGTTCAAGCCCTATACCACCCCCCTGCAGTGAGTGGCTGGCGAGATCAGGTGTCACCCGAGTATAAAAATCGGCCCCTCCCGCGGCTCGCCACAGATTTGTTCTGACATAGAGGAGGGAAAGTGCTGTTGGTGCCGGAGCTGCTATAGGGAGAGTGTTAGGAGTATTTTTGGCTTCAAGAAGCCCAACGGTCCTTCTTAGGGCCACATCTAACCGTGTGCAGTAGTGTGAAGGCTGCTTTTTGCAGTGTTGCACATTTTTTTTTTTTGTATATCGGCCGTGCAGAGCATTGCGCCCTGCAGTAATTATACATACTCCAGGGCCAGTAGTGGTGGTGAGGCAGGGACAGAAGACATATATTGTGAGGCAGGGACAGAAGACATATATTTATTGAATATAGGCAGTGGGTCTTTGCAAAAACATTTGGGGAAAAAAATCTATTTGGGCTGCCTGTGACTGTCCTCAGTGTTCTGGGTCTGTGCTGGGTGTAGTTGTCCTCCTAATTCATACGCAGCCAGCTAAGTGTTACAGCAGGCTTGCGCAAAATTATTTCCTGGCGTTCCGTAAGCGAAGTCAGCCTCCAACCACAGGCCAATAAGCGGCACATTTAATTACAGCGTTCTGTTTCTGCACTACTGGTAATACACCATGCTGAGGGGTAGGGGTAGGCCTAGAGGACGTGGACGCGGGCGAGGACGCGGAGGCCCAAGTCAGGGTGTGGGCACAGGCCGAGCCAGTGCGGTGGCCAGGGGTAGAGGCAGGGCCAGACCGAATAATCCACCAACTGTTTCCCAAAGCGCCCCCTTGCGCCATGCCACCCTGCAGAGGTCAAGGTGCTCTACGGTGTGGCAGTTTTTCACAGAGACACCTGACGACCGACGAACAGTGGTGTGCAACCTTTGTCGCGCCAAGATCAGCTGGGGAGCCACCACCACCAGCATGCGCAGGCATATGATGGCCAAGCACCCCACAAGGTGGGACGAAGGCCGTTCACCGCCTCTGGTTTGCACCACTGCCTCTCCCCCTGTACCCCAACCAGCCACTGAGATCCAACCCCCCTCTGAGGACACAGGCACTACCGTCTCCTGGCCTGCACCCACACCCTCACCTCCGCTGTCCTCGGCCCCATCCAGCAATGTCTCTCAGCGCAGCGTCCAGACGTCGCTGGCGCCACTGTTTGAGCGCAAGCGCAAATACGCCTCCACGCACCTGCACGCTCAAGCGTTAAACGTGCACATTGCCAAATTGATCAGCCTGGAGATGCTGCCGTATAGGCTTGTGGAAACGGAGGCTTTCAAAAGCATGATGGCGGCGGCGGCCCCGCGCTACTCGGTTCCCAGTTGCCACTACTTTTCCCGATGTGCCGTCCCAGCCCTGCACGACCACGTCTCCCGCAACATTGTACGCGCCCTCACCAACGCGGTTACTGCCAAGGTCCACTTAACAACAGACACGTGGACAAGCACAGGCGGGCAGGGCCACTATATCTCCCTGACGGCACATTGGGTGGATTTAGTGGAGGCTGGGACAGAGTCAGAGCCTGGGACCGCTCACGTCCTACCCACCCCCAGAATTGCGGGCCCCAGCTCGGTGGTGGTATCTGCGGCGGTGTATGCTTCCTCCACTAAACCACCCTCCTCCTCCCCCTCCTCCTACGCAACCTCTGTCTCGCAATCAAGATGTGTCAGCAGCAGCACGTCGCCAGCAGTTGGTGTCGCGCGGCACGGCAGCACAGCGGTGGGCAAGCATCAGCAGGCCGTGCTGAAACTACTCAGCTTAGGAGAGAAGAGGCACACGGCCCACAAACTGCTGCAGGGTCTGACAGAGCAGACCGACCGCTGGCTTGCGTCGCTGAGCCTCCAACCGGGCATGGTCGTGTGTGACAACGGCCGTAACCTGGTGGAGGCTCTGCAGCTCGGCAGCCTCACGCACGTGCCATGCCTGGCCCATGTCTTTAATTTGGTGGTTCAGCGCTTTCTGAAATGCTACCCACACTTGTCATACCTGCTCGGAAAGGTGCGCCGGGTCAGCGCACATTTCCGCAACTCCAAGACGGACGCTGCCACCCTGCGGACCCTGCAACATCGGTTTAATCTGCCAGTGCACCGATTGCTGTACGACGTGCCCACACGGTGGAACTCTACGCTCCACATGTTGGCCAGGCTCTATGAGCAGCGTAGAGCTATTGTGGAATACCAACTCAAATATGGGCGGCGTAGTGGGAGTCAGCCTCCTCAATTCTTTACAGAAGAGTGGGCCTGGTTGGCAGACATCTGCCAGGTCCTTGGAAACTTTGAGGAGTCTACCCAGATGGTGAGCAGCGATGCTGCAATCATTAGCGTCACCATTCCTCTGCTATGCCTCTTGAGAAGTTCCCTGCAAAGCATAAAGGCAGACGCTTTGCACTCGGAACCGGAGGCGTGGGAAGACAGTATGTCGCTGGATAGTCAGAGCACCCTCATGTCTATATCTCAGTGGGTTGAGGAGGGGGAGGAGCATGAGGAGGGGGAAGAGACAGCTTGGCCCACTGCTGAGGGTACACATGCTGCTTGCCTGTCATCCTTTCAGCATGTATGGCCAGAGGAGGAGGAGGAGGATCCTGAAAGTGATCTTCCTAGTGAGGACAGCCATGTGTTGCGTACAGGTACCCTGGCACACATGGCTGACTTCATGTTAGGATGCCTTTCTCGTGACCCTCGCGTTACACGCATTCTGGCCACTACGGATTACTGGGTGTACACACTGCTCGACCCACGGTATAAGGAGAACCTTTCCACTCTCATTCCCGAAGAGGAAAGGGGTTCCAGAATGATGCTATACCACAGGGCGCTGGTAGACAAACTGATGGTAAACTTCCCATCCGACAGCGCTAGTGGCAGAAGGCGCAGTTCCGAGGGCCAGGTAGCAGGGGAGGCGCAGAGATCAGGCAGCATGTACAGCGCAGGCAGGGGAACATTCTCCAAGGCCTTTGCCAGCTTTATGGCTCCCCAGCAAGACTGTGTCACCGGTCCCCAGTCAAGGCTGAGTTGGCGGGAGCACTGTAAAAGGATGGTGAGGGAGTACGTAGCCGATCGCACGACCGTCCTTGGTGACACCTCTGCCCCCTACAACTACTGGGTGTCGAAGCTGGACACGTGGCCTGAACTCGCTCTGTATGCCCTGGAGGTGCTTGCTTGTCCTGCGGCTAGCGTCTTGTCAGAGAGGGTGTTTAGTGCGGCTGGGGAAATCATCACGGATAAGCGTACCAGCCTGTCAACCGACAGTGCCAACAGGCTTACAATCATCAAGATGAACAAAGCCTGGATTTCCCCAGACTTCTCTTCTTCACCAGCGGACAGCAGCGATACGTAAGCAATACGTAGGCTGCACCCGCGGATGGAAGCATTGTTCTCTATCACCATCAAAATCGGGGACATTTTTGCTTCATCAATCTGTGTATAATATTCCTCCTCCTCCTCCTGCTCCTCCTCCTGAAACCTCACATAATCACGCCGAACGGGCAATTTTTCTTAGGCCCACAAGGCTCAGTCATATAATTTTTGTAAACAATTTTTATACGTTTCAATGCTCATTAAAGCGTTGAAACGTTCACCTGAACCAATTTTTATTTTAACTGGGCTGCCTCCAGGCCTAGTTACCAATTAAGCCACATTAACCAAAGCGATTAATGGGTTTCACCTGCCCTCTTGGTTGGGCATGGGCAATTTTTCTGAGGTACATTAGTACTGTTGGTACACCAATTTTTGGGGGCCCTCGCCTACAGTGTAATCCAATTAATTTTTAGCCCACCTGCATTACAGCTGACGTTACATCAGCTGTGTTAGGCACTGCAATGGGATATATTTATGTACCGCCGGTGGGTTCCAGGGAGCCACCCATGCCGTGGGTCCACACGGAGTTGTAACTGCATGTGTCCACTTCTAAAGAGCCCCAGTCTGACTGGGGCATGCAGTGTGGGCCAAAGCCCACTTGCATTAAACATGACATTAGTTCAGCTGTGATGGGCAATGCAATGGGATACATTAATGTACAGCCGGTGGGTTCCAGGGAGCCACTCATGCTGTGGGTGCACACGGAATTCCCATTGCGGAGTTGTACCTGCCTGTGACTATTTTAAAAAAAACGCAGTCTGACTGGGGCATGCAGACACCTTGACAGAATCAATAGTGTGTGGCACATAGGTTCCCCATTGCTATGCCCACGTGTGCAGCTCCTGATGGCGGTGGCACAGGATTATATTTCTCATTGCTTCTGTACAGCATTGTGGGCTATCGCCCCGCCCCTTTTAAAGAGGGTCGCTGCCTAGCCGTGCCAACCCTCTGCAGTGTGTGCCTGCGGTTCCTCCTCATGGCAGACGCACTTATAAATAGACATGAATGTGGCGTGGCATGAGTGCAGCTGAAGGCTGCGCAGGGACAATTTGGTGTGCGCTGTGGACACTAGGTCATGCAGGGGGGGGTTGGGCAGCATGTTACCCAGGAGAAGTGGCAGCGGAGTGTCATGCAGGCAGTGATTGTGCTTTGTTGGAGGTAGTGTGGTGCTTAGCTAAGGTATGCATTGCTAATGAGGGCTTTTCAGAAGTAAAAGTTGTTGGGGGGGGGCACTCTTGCCGCTATTGTGGCTTAATAGTGGGACCTGGGAACTTGAGATGCAGCCCAACATGTAGCCCCTCGCCTGCCCTATCCGTTGCTGTGTCGTTCCCATCACTTTCTTGAATTGCCCCGATTTTCACAAATGGAAACCTTAGCGAGCATTGGCGATATACAAAAATGCTCGAGTCACCCATTGACTTCAATGGGGTTCTTTACTCGAAACGAACCCTCGAGCATCGCGAAAATTTCGTCCCGAGTAACGAGCACCCGAGCATTTTGGTGCTCGCTCATCTCTATTAACCACGACATGTCCATGTAAGTAATTTAGAAGACACTGGTGAATGGGAGGCAGGAGGAGCCTTTTGAAGTCTCTTGCTTGATGTCCCTACAAGGTCAAGGTGCAACCTCCATGTCTGCCGTCAGGATGACTCGGAAAAAAGGAATTTTTGGTAAGAAATTCACTCCTTTTGTGCCGAATCTGCAACACAGCTTCCGACCGGAGGTTCCAATGCTGATGTGAACTCACCCTTTCAGAGACAACTTCTAGAAAAGTTGGTATTTGTGCAAAGTACGACGTTATAGGTGACAGGTGACTTTAGTTGTGTAAAGTATATTGTGCATTAAATTCAGTCTACTATTAGTAAGTGGCCTTGAATTATTTACCTATTACTTAGGCTACAAAATGTCAATGAATAAAAGCCAATAGCTCTATCTACCAACTTTTACGGTATCACAATAATACTAGACAGCCATAAAAACTAGACACATAACTAAGGCAGCACATGAATCATTGACTATTATGTTTTTCTTTTGTATTATTTTTCTTTTGGAAATGATGTCTAGTGCTCTTTGGCTTTACTATAAACAACTTATCTTCTGCAGAATAGGCCGTCAATGTCTGATTACTGGAAGTCCAACGCCAACAATGAGCAGAACAAAAAGATATGCACTACAGGGAACCTCACAGCCCTTTCAATATGTATTGAGGTACAGCAACATGTGTACATGTGGCTGTGCCTGGTACTGCAGCTCTACACCCTTCAAGTGATGCACCATTGTGCCTAGATATAGTTTGAAAAGGCTCTAGAGATGAGCGAACGCGTTCGTCCGAGCTTGATATTCGTGCGAATATTAGGGTGTTCGGGATGTTCGTTATTCGTAACGAACACCATGCGGTGTTCTGGTTACTTTCACTTCCTTCCCTGAGACGTTTGCGCGCTTTTCTGGCCAATTGAAAGACAGGGAAGGCATTACAACTTCCCCCTGCAACGTTTAAGCCCTATACCACCCCCCTGCTGTGAGTGGCTGGGGAGATCAGGTGTTCGCCTAATATAAAAGTCGGCCCCTCCCGCGGCTCGCCTCAGATGCGGTGTGAGTTAGATGAGGGACAGTGCTGTTTATACCGGAGCTGCTGTAGGGAAAGAATTGGTAGTTAGTGTAGGCTTCAAGACCCCCCAAAGGTCCTTATTAGGGCCACTGATAGCTGTGTGTTGGCTGCTGTTAGCAGTGGCATTTTTTTTTTTCTCAAAATCGCCTCTGCAGACCGTTGCACCTGGCATTAGGGACAGAAGTGCTGCATAGGCAGGGAGAGTGTTAGGAGTGAGTGTAGCCTTCAAGAACCTCAACGGTCCTTTCTAGGGCCATATTTATCCGTGTGCAGTACTGTCCAGGCTGCTGTTGGCTGTGCTGCATTTTTTTTGGGCTTCTCAAAATCGCCTCTGCAGAGCATTGCACCCTCCATTGATACTGCAGGGAAAGAATTGTATAGGCAGGGCCACAACACAGTTATTATTCATAGAATATACGCAGTGCTGCCTGTTGGTGGGAAAAAACTGAAAACAAATCTATTTGTCCAGCCTGTGTCCGTCCTTACGCCTGTGTAGACGTGTGAGCTGCGTGAAAAACATTGCTAAATCATACGCAGCCAGCTACGCTTTACTGCTGGGTTCGCCATTTGCTTTCCTTAATTGGGAAAAAAAAATACCTGCTCTCCAAGAGTTATAATAACTCTGCTACCCTCACGTTCTGTGACACATAAGCAGGGACACAGCGCAGTTATTAAACTTCGCAGGTTCATTGAATATACGCAGTGCTGCCTGTTGGTGGGAAAAAACTGAAAACAAATCTATTTGTCCAGCCTGTGTCCGTCCTTACGCCTGTGTAGACGTGTGAGCTGCGTGAAAAACATTGCTAAATCATACGCACCCAGCTACGCTTTACTGCTGGCTTCGCCATTTGCTTTCCTTAATTGGGAAAAAAAATACCTGCTCTGCCAGAGTTATAATAACTCTGCTACCCTCACGTTCTGTGACACATAAGCAGGGACACAGCACAGTTATTAAACTTCTCATGTTCATTGAATATACGCAGTGCTGCCTTTTGGTGGGAAAAAACTGAAAACAAATCTATTTGTCCAGCCTCTGTCCGTGCTTACGGGCGGTGGAGACGTGTGAGCTGCGTGAAGAACAGTGCTAAATCATACGCACCCAGCTACGCTTTACTGCTGGCTTCGCCATTTGCTTTCCTTAATTGGGAAAAAAAATACCTGCTCTGCCAGAGTTATAATAACTCTGCTACCCTCACGTTCTGTGACACATAAGCAGGGACACAGCACAGTTATTAAACTTCTCATGTTCATTGAATATACGCAGTGCTGCCTTTTGGTGGGAAAAAACTGAAAACAAATCTATTTGTCCAGCCTCTGTCCGTCCTTACGGGCGGTGGAGACGTGTGAGCTGCGTGAAGAACAGTGCTAAATCATACGCACCCAGCTACGCTTTACTGCTGGCTTCGCCATTTGCTTTCCTTAATTGGGAAAAAAAATACCTGCTCTGCCAGAGTTATAATAACTCTGCTACCCTCACGTTCTGTGACACATAAGCAGGGACACAGCACAGTTATTAAACTTCTCATGTTCATTGAATATACGCAGTGCTGCCTTTTGGTGGGAAAAAACTGAAAACAAATCTATTTGTCCAGCCTCTGTCCGTCCTTACGGGCGGTGGAGACGTGTGAGCTGCGTGAAGAACAGTGCTAAATCATACGCACCCAGCTACGCTTTACTGCTGGCTTCGCCATTTGCTTTCCTTAATTGGGAAAAAAAATACCTGCTCTGCCAGAGTTATAATAACTCTGCTACCCTCACGTTCTGTGACACATAAGCAGGGACACAGCACAGTTATTAAACTTCTCATGTTCATTGAATATACGCAGTGCTGCCTTTTGGTGGGAAAAAACTGAAAACAAATCTATTTGTCCAGCCTCTGTCCGTCCTTACGGGCGGTGGAGACGTGTGAGCTGCGTGAAGAACAGTGCTAAATCATACGCACCCAGCTACGCTTTACTGCTGGCTTCGCCATTTGCTTTCCTTAATTGGGAAAAAAAATACCTGCTCTGCCAGAGTTATAATAACTCTGCTACCCTCACGTTCAGTGACACATTAGCAGGGACACAGCACAGTTATTAAACTTAGATTATTCATTCACTAAAGGCAGTGGGGCCGTTCGTTTTCCAAAAAGTGCAAAAATAATATTTGGCCTGCAGTCTTGCGCCAATTTATTTCCTGCCTGTGAAATCAAATCACTTGTAATACAGCATGCTGAGGGGTAGGGGTAGGCCTAGAGGACGTGGACGCGGCCGAGGACGCGGAGGGCCAAGTCAGGGTGTGGGCACAGGCCGAGCTCCGGATCCCGGTGTGTCGCAGCCGACTGCTGCGCGATTAGGAGAGAGGCACGTTTCTGGCGTCCCCACATTCATCGCCCAATTAATGGGTCCACGCGGGAGACGGTTATTAGAAAATGAGCAGTGTGAGCAGGTCCTGTCCTGGATGGCAGAAAGTGCTTCGAGCAACCTATCGTCAACACGCAGTTCTGCGCCGTCCACTGCTGCAAATCCGAATCCTCTGTCTGCTGCTCCTCCTTCCTCCCAGCCTCCTCACTCCACTACAATGACACCTGCTCAGGAGCGGGAACACTCCCAGGAACTGTTCTCGGGCCCCTGCTCAGATTGGGCATCAGCGGTTCCTCTCCCACCAGAGGAGTTTATAGTCACTGATGCCCCAACCATTCGAAAGTTCCCGGGGTCCGGGGGATGAGGCTGGGGACTTCCGCCAACTGTCTCAACAACTTTCTGTGGGTGAGGAGGACGATGACGATCAGACACAGTTGTCTTGCAGTGAGGTAGTAGTAAGGGCAGTAAGTCCGAGGGAGCAGCGCACAGAGGATTCGGAGGAAGAGCAGCAGGACGATGAGGTGACTGACCCCACCTGGTGTGCAACGCTTACTCAGGAGGACAGGTCTTCAGAGGGGGAGTCAAGGGCATCAGCAGGGCAGGTTGCAAGAGGCAGTGCGGTGGCCAGGGGTAGAGGCAGGGCCAGACCGAATAATCCACCAAGTGTTTCCCAAAGCGCCCCCTCGCGCCATGCCACCCTGCAGAGGCCGAGGTGCTCTAAGGTCTGGCAGTTTTTCACAGAGACGCCTGACGACCGACGAACTGTGGTGTGCAACCTTTGTCGCGCAAAGCTCAGCCGGGGAGCCAACACCAACAGCCTCACCACCACCACCATGCGCAGGCATATGATGGCCAAGCACCCCACAAGGTGGGACGAAGGCCGTTCACCGCCTCCGGTTTGCACCCCTGCCTCTCCCCCTGTGCCCCAACCTGCCACTGAGATCCAACCCCCCTCTCAGGACACAGGCACGACCGTCTCATGGCCTGCACCCACACCCTCACCTCCGCTGTCCTCGGCCCCATCCTCCAATGTCTCGCACCGCACAGTCCAGCCGTCGCTAGCGCAACTGTTGGAGCGCAAGCGCAAGTACGCCGCCACGCACCCGCACGCTCAAACGTTAACCGTCCGCATCGCAAAATTCATCAGCCTTGAGATGCTGCCGTATAGGGTTGTGGAAACGGAGTCCTTCAAAAGTATCATGGAGGCGGCGGCCCCGCGCTACTCAGTTCCCAGTCGCCACTACTTTTCCCGATGTGCCGTCCCAGCCCTGCACGACCACGTCTCCCGCAACATTGTACGCGCCCTCACCAACGCGGTTACTGCCACGGTCCACTTAACTACGGACACGTGGACAAGCACAGGCGGGCAGGGCCACTACATCTCCCTGACGGCACATTGGGTGAATTTAGTGGAGGCTGGGACAGAGTCAGAGCCTGGGACCGCTCACGTCCTACCCACCCCCAGAATTGCGGGCCCCAGCTCGGTGCTGGTATCTGCGGAGGTGTATGCTTCCTCCACTAAAGCACCCTCCTCCTCCTCCTCCTCCTCCTCTGTCTCGCAATCAAGATGTGTTAGCAGCAGCATGTCGCCAGCAGTCGATGTCGCGCGGTGTGGCAGCACAGCGGTGGGCAAGCGTCAGCAGGCCGTGCTGAAACTACTCAGCTTAGGCGATAAGAGGCACACGGCCCACGAACTGCTGCAGGGTATGACACAGCAGACCGACCGCTGGCTTGCGCCGCTGAGCCTCCAACCGGGCATGGTCGTGTGTGACAACGGCCGTAACCTGGTGGCGGCTCTGCAGCTCGGCAGCCTCACGCACGTGCCATGCCTGGCCCACGTCTTTAATTTGGTGGTTCAGCGCTTTCTGAAAAGCTACCCACGCTTGTCAGACCTGCTCGTAAAGGCGCGCCGGCTCTGCGCACATTTCCGCAAGTCCCACACGGACGCTGCCACCCTGCGCACCCTGCAACATCACTTTAAGCTGCCAGTGCACCGACTGCTGTGCGACGTGCCCACACGGTGGAACTCTACGCTCCACATGTTGGCCAGGCTCTATGAACAACGTAGAGCTATAGTCGAATACCAACTCCAACATGGGCGGCGCAGTGGGAGTCAGCCTCCTCAATTCCTTTCAGAAGAGTGGGCCTGGTTGGCAGACATCTGCCATGTCCTTGGTAATTTTGAGGAGTCTACCCAGGTGGTGAGCGGCGATGCTACAATCATTAGCGTCACCATTCCTCTGCTATGCATCTTGAGAAATTCCCTGCAAACAATAAAGGCAGCTGCTTTGCGCTCGGAAACGGGGGCGGGGGAAGACAGTATGCCGCTGGATAGTCAGGGCACCCTCCTGTCTATTTCTCAGCGCGTACAGGAGGAGGAGGAGGAGCATGAGGAGGATGAGGAGGAGGGGGAAGAGACAGCTTGGGCCGCTGCTGACGGTACACCGGCTGATTGCCTGTCATCCTTTCAGCGTGTATGGCCTGAGGAGGAGGAGGAGGAGGATCCTGAAAGTGATCTTCCTAGTGAGGACAGCCATGTGTTGCGTACTGGTACCCTGGCACACATGGCTGACTTCATGTTAGGATGCCTTTCTCGTGACCCTCGCGTTGCACGCATTCTGGCCACGACGGATTACTGGGTGTACACACTGCTCGATCCACGGTATAAGGAGAACCTGCCCACTCTGATTCCCGAAGAGGAAAGGGGTTCGAGAGTGTTGCTATACCACAGGACCCTTGCGGACAAGCTGATGGTAAAATTCCCAGCCGACAGCGCTAGTGGCAGAAGGCGCAGTACCGAGGGCAAGGTAGCAGGGGATGTGCGTAGATCGAGCAGCATGTACATCCCAGGCAGTGCAACAGTCTTTAAGGGCCTGGCCAGCTTTATGGCTCCCCACCAAGACTGTGTCACCGCTCCCCAGTCACGGCTGAGTCGGCGGGAGCACTGTAAAAGGATGGTGAGGGAGTACGTAGCGGATCGCACGACCATCCTTGGTGACGCCTCTGCCCCCTACAACTACTGGGTGTCGAAGCTGGACACGTGGCCTGAACTCGCGCTGTATGCCCTGGAGGTGCTTGCTTGTCCTGCGGCTAGCGTCTTGTCGGAAAGGGTGTTTAGTGCGGCTGGGGGAATCATCACAGATAAGCGTAGCCGCTTGTCAACCGACAGTGCCGACAGGCTAACACTCATCAAGATGAACAAAGGCTGGATTTCCCCAGACTTCTGTTCTCCACCAGCGGACAGCAGCGATACGTAAGCAATACGTAGGCTGCACCCGCGGATGGAAGCTACGTTCTCTCTCACCATCCAAAACGGGGACATTTCTGCTTCATCAATCTGTGTCTAATATTCCTCCTCCTCCTCCTCCTGCTCCTCCTCCTGAAACCTCACGTAATCACGCTGAACGGGCAATTTTTCTTAGGGCCACAAGGCTCAGTCAAATAATTTTTCAGAACAATTTTTAAAAGTTTCAATGCGCTTAAAAGCATTGGAACTTTAACTTGAACCAATTTTTCGTTACACTGGGCTGCCTCCAGGCCTAGTTACCACTTAAGCCACATTAACCAAAGCGATTAATGGGTTTCACCTGCCCTCTTGGCTGGCCATGGCCAATTTTTGGGATGTACATTAGTACTGTTGATACAGCAATTTTTGTGGGCCCTCGCCTACAGTGTAATCAAATTAATTTTTAGCCCACCTGCATTACAGCTGACGTAACCTCAGCTGTGTTGGGCAATGCAATGGGATATTTTTATGTACCGCCGGTGGGTTCCAGGGAGCCACCCATGCTGTAGGTGCACACGGAGTTTTTAATACATCTGTACACTTCTAAAGAACCCCAGTCTGACTGGGGCATGCAGTGTGGGCCGAAGCCCACCTGTATTACGCACAACATTACTACCTCAGCTGTGTTGGGCAATGCAATGGGATATTTCTATGTACCGCCGGTGGCTTCCTGGCACCCACCCAGGCAGTGGGTCCACAGGGAGTTTAACCTACATGTGTCCACTTGTAAAGAACCCCAGTCTGACTGGGGCATGCAGTGTGGGCCGAAGCCCACCTGCATTAAGCACGACATTACTACCTCAGCTGTGTTGGGCAATGCAATGGGATATTTTTGTGTACCGCCGGTGGGTTCCAGGGAGCCACCCATGCTGTAGGTGCACACGGAGTTTTTAATACATCTGTACACTTCTAAAGAACCCCAGTCTGACTGGGGCATGCAGTGTGGGCCGAAGCCCACCTGTATTACGCACAACATTACTACCTCAGCTGTGTTGGGCAATGCAATGGGATATTTCTATGTACCGCCGGTGGCTTCCTGGCACCCACCCAGGCAGTGGGTCCACAGGGAATTATAAATGCATCTGTTTCCACTTATAAAGAAACCCAGTCTGACTGGGGCATGCAGTGTGGGCCGAAACCCACCTGCATTAACCCTTTCCAGTCCACTGTGTGACCTGTGAAGACATTAGGGTTTAAGGCTGTACAGCTCCGTTGTTGGTAGACGTCCGTCGGGGTTCTCTTACTGTATATTGCCAGCCTCTCTGCTGTCGGAGCCTATCCTACGTGTCAGCTCATGCAGTACTGGCTTTAGCCAGCATATAGCGCCGTTGTATAACGGCAGAAAAAGAGTAAGCCCCCTAGGAAAACCATATACAAATTGGATTGGAAAGGGTTAAGCACAACATTACTACCTCAGCTGTGTTGGGCAATGCAATGGGATATTTCTATGTACCGCCGGTGGCTTCCTGGCACCCACCCATGCTGTAGGTGCACACGGAGTTTTTACTACATCTGTACACTTATAAAGAACCCCAGTCAGACTGGGGCATGCAGTGTGGGCCGAAGCCCACCTGCATTAAGCACGACATTACTACCTCAGCTGTGTTGGGCAATGCAATGGGATATTTCTGTGTACCACCGGTGGGTTCCAGGGAGCCACCCATGCTGTGGGTCGACAGGGACTTCACAATAGGGAGTTGTACCTGCCTGTGTCTATGAATTAAAAAGCCCGGTCTGACTGGGGCATGCAGACACCTTGACAGAATGAATAGTGTGTGGCACATAGGTTCCCCATTGCTATGCCCACGTGTGCAGCTCCTGATGGCGGTGGCACAGGATTATATTTCTCATTGCTTCTGTACAGCATTGTGGGCTATCGCTCCGCCACTTTTAAAGAGGGTCGCTGCCTAGCCGTGCCAACCTCTGCAGTGTGTGCCTGCGGTCCCTCGTCATGGCAGACGCAATTCTAAATAGACATGAGCGTGGTGTGGCATGAGGGCAGCTGAAGGCTGCCCAGGGACACTTTGGTGTGCGCTGTGGGGGGGAGGGGGGGCGGTTGGTCAGCATGTAACCCAGGAGAAGTGTCAGTGGAGTGTCATGCAGGCAGTGATTGTGCTTTGTTGGAGGTAGTGTGGTGCTTAGCAAAGGTATGCCATGCTAATGAGGGCTTTTCAGAAGTAAAAGTTGTTGGGAGGGGGGGGGGCCCACTCTTGCCGGTATTGTGGCTTAATAGTGGGACCTGTGAACTTGAGATGCAGCCCAACATGTAGCCCCTCGCCTGCCCTATCCGTCACTGTGTCATTCCCATCACTTTCTTGAATTGCCCAGATTTTCACACATGAAAACCTTAGCGAGCATCGGCGAAATACAAAAATGTTCTGGTCGCCCATTGACTTCAATGGGGTTCGTTGTTCGAAACGAACCCTCGAGCATCACGGGAAGTTCGTTCCGAATAACGAACACCCGAACATTTTGGTGTTCGCTCATCTCTAAAAGGCTCCCATATTTCAAGGAGCCCTGTGGCCCCTTGTTAAACTAATTGGTGAGGGCTCCAATCTTGGTAACCCCATCAATCCCACATTTACTTCCTTAAATGTGTTTTCATGGAAAACTCCTTTATGAGTCAATTATTTTTTTAAATAGTACTTTGCAGCAATCGGCAAGAGGAAAAATAGTAATAGTTGTCATGATAGTTATCTGTAAATTATAAACTTTACTTAAATTTACACTTTATTAATAGAAAAGTTATATTCCATGGTAATTTCCATTGTAATCTATGAGAGAACATTTCCCACCAGTTTACTTTAACATTGCTATGGAAAATAACAAACTGTCCTCGCTATTCGCTGTCACTCAGCTCACAATGTATTTTAACAGTGTGTTTTTATTGGTTCCAGTGCACATTGGGCTCTATTTACCATGTTGTGCTTAAACTGAATTTTCCATGAATATATCTGTAAAATCATTTAAATGCATTTTTATTAGCCAATCCATTTACTTTTGAGTTACTAAAGTTGCCTATTTATACAGTGGCAAGTTTTTGAAAAATCTGCATGATTCAGCAAATCTGTGTATATTGTTACATTTTTCATGATTCAGGCTATTTACATAGCATTCTCGAATTTAGTGATCTCTGTTCAACTTTCGTTGTATTCTTACGTTCATGGTGGCCTCCAGGGCAATTTTAAACATGAAAGAAATGCTGCTTTTATATGTATAACAAGAGCTTGAAATATTGCCAAGAACATTTTATACAAGAATGTTTTTTAGAAGATATTAACATTTTTTAGATTTTTTTTAATAGACCAAGTTGAAATATAAAATAGAATGCTAATCATTTTCTTTAAGAAATCCAGTCATTTCAATGGAAAAGTTTGTAAAAGCAGTAGCCCTAGAAAAATTCATGATGTGCCTTTGAAAACATGTAGAAGAGCAAAAGGAACTAACACAGAAAAATACACAAAGCCTCACTGTACTCGCAATCTAAGAATTCAGGATTGTCAGGTTAATCTATGTAATACCGTAGTGCTTCTCAGTCCATTGGTAGTGTGGGTGAGGTATGGTACGATGGAGGAGAGGAGTATCGAAGGTTGCAATGGGACAACAGAGTCTTTCCACAAGGAGTGTAAGTTACTCAGAACTAGTAGGCCAAGAGTAGATATGAGTTTGATGGAATTCCCATCAGATCTCCTATAACCATTTGCTTTTTAGGCCAACCCCTAGTTGATATGTCAGAGCTGATATAATGTAGGAGCCTTAGAGGAGATCACTTATTGCTTGGCATGTTGGCCTATCTTATTGACCCACCTAGCATGGCAGGGAGGTAGTTTTTTTTCTGATGTGTAGTAGATTTAGCAATTCCTGCTGATAATGGTAACATTTCTGCAACATAATGGTGAGAATGCCATCTACTCTTCTGAGCCAATGACAGGCATTACACCCACAATACCTCTGCTTATATAGCACTGACAATAGTACAGTAATAAGGAGACAGCCATCAATCAGAGGCCAGAGAGTGGGATGGGCATAGCTAGCCGCATTACTGGTTGAGGCTAGCCGCAGCTCATAACTTTTGGGGACTTACCCCTCTTTGTCTGCCTGCTACTACTACTGACAAACTACAGCATGTCTTCATACACCAGACAAAACCCTGCCACTTCCTCAGAGAAGGTAGCATAAAACTGGTGACACATTCCCTTTAATGATTTTTATATTTGGAGTGTAGATATTTTAGAAACTAGGTTGGTTTGAAGCTCATTATCTTTTATGCAAACAAACTCTTAACTTCAGTCTTGCCATGTACTCCATATTCTGCCTCTATATTTCTTAAGTGCATTTTTCTATTATATAACAGTCTTGATGTGATAACAGATTTTAATATCTTTTTCATTTTAGTAACAAAGTACAAAATTGAGGTGGTAACAGGTGATCTGTGGAATGCTGGAACCGAAGCCAATGTGTATATATCACTGCAGGGCCAATATGGCGACACTGGCTCCAGGCAACTGCAGAAATCAAACAAGCCAAAACCATTTACTAAAGGGCAGGCAAGTTCCTTGTGACATTGTCATAACAGTGATCAGACATCCGGATTATCTTTAGAACATTTAATATAATATAGTTTTACATAAGAAAATATTGTTTACGATCTCAAAATAAATCTAGATCGAGTAATGTAACTTTCATGAATCCCGCATTGCCTAAAATTGCGTGTCTTGCTCATTTATCTTTTTTTGTTTATTTTTTGTAGACTGATACTTTTTTTCTGGAAGCTGTTCATCTTGGTGATTTACACACAGTCATCATAGGCCATGATGGACTTGAATCAGGCAAGAACCATGAAATAGTCAATTTCTCCAATGCTAAAGTGTTCATGTACATAATAATAGAGAATATATGCAGCGACCAAAGAGAAATGTTGATGGTTTTTGTCTTATGGTTACAGTGACAAAGACACATATAAATTCTGCCAATATCTGAGTGCGTGTGCACTTGGCTTGGTGCTGGTTCTCACTGCCTTTAGGTCAATTAATGATTAATTGTAAAAAAGGAGAAAATGATGGACCGTGGGCACAACCCTTATAATATGGAACCCACCATTTCTTCTTTCCTGGAGGTACAGGACATGAATATCCAGTAACATCCCTGTATTTCTTTCCAGCCATTTCTGAAGAAGGGACTGTGTCACTGAAACGCGTTATTTATGCTGGCTATAATTTAATTATTAAAGAAGAAATTAGGGTAATCCCTTTACTTTTACATTACAAGAGTTGCGGCTATGGTCAATCTTTTTCTCTTTTTTTTACAATTAATCATTTCTATGCCCCGTTACCTATGGTGACGGTATTTGGATTGGCAGCACCCTACTAGCTACTCTACAGAAAACTATTCTGAATATTAGGATCACATCCCTAATAGGAGTTACCTAACCTTCTCTTTTAGTTTCCATAAGCATTTCAGTTCCTCTGTTCCATTTTTGGAGCAGAGAAATGGAAATTAAAATGGAATTGAACTTTTCCATTGTTCTTCCCCTTGATTTCAATAGTTTTAAATATATATATAAATATATATATATATATATATATATATATATTTCTGTTTTTTTCCATTAAATTCCATTCACCTTTATTTCTGTTTTTCAAATGGAACAAAAAGCACAATAAGTTGTGCTGTTTGTTCCATTTGAAGCACAGAGATGAAAGGGAACAGAATTAAATGAAAATATTTCCATCTTTCTATTTTCTTAAAACTGATTGAAATCAATAGGAAGAACGAGAGAAATGTGTAATTTTGTTTTTATTTCTATTTCTCTACTCCTCAAATGGAACAGAGAAACTGAAATGGTTAACTTAACCTAACAGCAGTGAGAACAAGACCTTAATTACATGGGTAATATTGTCAAAAGGAAACTTATTACATTCGTTTTAACCAGAGGAAAACAAGAAATCCTACCGCGTCTTAACTACTGCATGTTGAGTTAGAGGAAGTTGAAAAGCTCATATATGGAATCGGTCAATTTTAGAAATGAGCGAGCATACTCCCTAAGGGCAATTACTAGATCAAGCATTGCCCTTAGCGGGTACCTGCCCGCTCGGAAGAAAAGTTCGGCTGCCGGCGGCGGGCGGGGAGCAGCGGGGAGAGCGGGAAGGAACGCTCATCTCTAGTCAATTTGCTTCAATTTTTCATGAGCGCATTCTAACAAGTCTGTAACACAGATATGTAATACGGACGTGTTACAGATGAAATTACATTACTATGTCATCAGTATTTGATCTGTATTTGCCTGGATATTTGCTGTCATTAGTTTTATTTTTTACGCAGCAATGGTGGATCCTTTTTATGCCCAATAGAAAATAATACTAATGAATGCAAATACAGATCATATACTAATGAAGTACAGATGCAACATGGATAATTGCCTATTTCCGTAGACTGTAATGGGCATATTTTGTTTTAAAAATTAACAAAAGAAAACCATGCTACATTTTAAAGACAGATTTGTGAAACATTTACCCGTAGAAATAGGTTCATAGATTTTTATTAACTCCATATTATGTTTCACAAGACATGGATCAAATACAAATTTTTCATTTCTTTTTTCCATTTGTGCTTATTAATTGTAAATTGTGCAGAATACAGTGATAACTGAACATTGATGACATATTATGTATGGATGCAAATATAGTATACAAGAATATAACAATTCATAGGTGCTTATTGTGCATCTAATATACTGACTAAATACAGATTTGAAGTATGCTTGCCTGAAGGTAGCTGTTACATCCATGTGGTGCAGTAAAACGCCACGCCTCAGCACGGACACAAGATAGTGTCCTAATGAAACCACAACAACTCTCATCATGTTGCATAGACCAATTGCTCCACTCCAGGTAAAGATGGAAGGACCCCTGTCCCTTACTAATCAGGGAAAGTGGAAGCAGGGTGATGGTCCTGATAAGGACAGCCCCACTGACTTCATCTGGAACCTGGCTATCTCTTATTAGGCACCTGGAGATATGTACAAAACACAGGACACAACACTATTCACAGAGAACACGACACTGAACACAGAACATGACAGTTCACACCTTATGTCTGGTCATCTGCGCACACATACAGAACACGTTGCTGTTCACACCAACACACGTCATGCATACCACACATAACATGAACCCCACCTAGAACTCACATGCATAAAGGTAGCAAACTATAGCTAGTCTAAGTATCCTCACACCAAAAGGATAGAGAGTCAGCCACCGTGCTGACATCACAAAGAAACAGTGTCAGGCATCACTCATTTGACACACACATAAAACCGTTACCATGCGGCGGCTGCCGGGGCCACGGGTGGCTGGTCAGTGCAGTGCGCACGCTCGTGGGTCCGGGCAGCGACGTGCGCGCGCGTGCCTGTGAGTGCAGCTCTATGCACGAGTCCCTGGTTATGGGATTCTGCTGGGAGGTGGTCGCCTCCCTCTCTCCGTCCCTGGGCAGAGGCTTCTGTTTATAAGGCTGGCAGTGAGGTCCATTCACTGCCAGTTATTGGTTTCTGTTCAGTGTGCTAGCATCCTGCTCTGTCAGTTTCCTGTGTTTTCAGTTTTGCTTTATCTGCCAGGTTATCCCATCTGCCTCGGTCTGCGTGTATTTCCTGTTGGTCCTCCATCTGCCCTTCCTGTCGGTATTCTACCCTGTTACATCTTGGTATGCCAGTCCCCCCTCTTGGTCCCTAGTAAGAGGGGGGACCATCGCCCAGTTGCCCGCCTGGGGTTAGCCAGGAGTGGAGGCAAGTAGGCAGGGACAGGGGTTGCGGTTGCGGGTAAGTTCTAGGGCAACCCAGACTGGCGTATCATTGGGTAAGATACCGTAACAAAAACATCATCGTATGTCTGGAGGCTGCATCTGTAAAGAGATAGGGAGAAACCTGTGGGTGTATGCACCTGCGGGGACACCGTACCACTCAATGTACGCACCCCAGAATGCAAGGAGGGGAGGGACAACAGGTGTCCAGACCGTCCTCAGGGAAGGTGAGAGAGACACTTCAGTCAAGCATGAATCACACAAGCTCTGAGTGGGATTAACACAGAGTAATACAGTAAAGCACTAAGATGACCAGCATGTTCTACCAAGAGATGCTGGTATTTATGTGCAGCAGACCAGAGGGGATTGGCTGGTGGAGAAAACCACACCCAGCCAGCTCAATTAACCCTCACTTGTGAAGCTGTGCTCATGGAAACCTGTAGAACCACAGGTCCCAAATGCTCAACCTAACAGTAGCCTAGGTGCTTCTTCACATGACTCTTTTTTTTACATGTTTTTGTATATTTTAAACACAAAGAATAGAATCCAATGATTTCAATGGGCTTGTTCTCATGACCGTGTTTTGTGCACACAAAGTAATATGTCCTGCTCTATTTTCCTGCATATTTGCGCACTAAGGGCCCCATCGAAATCTATGGGATGCACAGAAATAAACAAGAAAATGCATGGAACACAGCTTGAAACCGGAGGGAAAAGAACACATCTGGACCTCAATAGGCTAAATAGCCTTTTAATCTTTGGAAGGGGTGTGTCGTGCAGGTGTGAAGTGGCCCTGCTTGAGAAAAAAGTACAGTAATAAGCACAGGCACAAAAGCAAATCAACCTCATCAAACTTGTTCATGTGAAAATATGTTGTACAGAGGCAAGCGCTTTTGTGTATATACTTGTGTGAAGCTGTCCTACAAGATGAATGTTGAACATGCGGATTTGGAAGCAGATTTTTCCACATGGCGGAATATTCTGCAAGGTATTGCGGAATATTTCAGTGCATGATAACAACTTCAGATGTCCTTTCTCAAGACTAACTACATTTGATGAAGTAAATCTTTCCTCATAACTGAGTTTCTCAGTGCCGTTATTAATTATGTTGCCTGACTTTTTCCAAATCAAGGGCTAAACTAAGGGCAGATTTTAGTTCTGTCCCTTGTTATGCATCTGCCTTGCTCTTCATATTGCGGTTAAATAATTGTTATTATGCCCCCTGATGTTCTTTTCATTTCCTCTCGGAACGTCCACCTAATATGTTCAGTGCTGATAAGAAGAAGTTGCTTCTAGTGTGCTGATTGTTACTGACTGACTGGCACAATAGGAGGAATCACATGGCCATTTGTAGGACCGAGTCACTAGACAAGATTAGATGGACATTCTGAAAGGGAATCAAAAAAGCAGCAGGAGGCGCTATAACAGACACAAGAACAATGCAGCATATTTACAGCTCATACGCTGGTCCAAGTAAACCATGCGCCGGCATTCTGCCACAAATGTATTACGAGACTTGTACTACTTAATAAATTTGTTACATGTGTGCACCAGATGGAAACCTAAGCCAACTTTAAGCTGGCATAGGTTTCTGCTATAATACATGCCAGTCTCTGACATATTATAGTAAATGTTATGGACTGTGCTCGGCCATGTCCGCTAGTGCTCACTTTTTGAAAAAGTGTCCGGGCCAGAATAAGAATCAGTAAAACTGCCATTTTGTTGCGTGCACCAAAACTGAGACTATTATACGCCAGAACACTTGTGTACAAACTGTGATATATATATAATATATATATATATGTCTCAATGACTTTAAAATATTCCAGTTGAAAAAATGTTTATAATGTGTGTGATCTAATAGAAAATCATGGAGCAACACTTTTAACATTAATATTGTAGCGGAGATTAATGAATCAAGGATATATCTGGCCCTACTGCTCCATTCATCATATTGACAATGTGTAATTATTTTACCTAGAGAATGGCTGGTACCTGGAGAAGGTGATTGTTTATGATGAAGTTAAAGACAAAGAATACACATTCCCCTGTTTCAGGTCTGTTAAGAAAAATGCAATTTAGAACTATATTTTGTTAGAAATGTTTAGTTTTTATATTGAAGAGCGCTAGAACGAAGGATATAAACAAGGGGGCAGTTATACGTTTAAAACCACCCCTTCAGTTTTAATATGCCTGGCTGGCTAGTCTAGCATTAAAGGGGTTGTCCCGCGCCGAAACGTTTTTTTTTTTTTTTCAATAGCCCCCCCGTTCGGCGCGAGACAAACCCGATGCAGGGGTGTAAAAAAAACGGACTTACCCGAATCCCGGCACTGCTGCGACTTTGTACTTACCTTGCTAAGATGGCCGCCGGGATCTTCACCCTCGGTGGACCGCAGGTCTTCTGTGCGGTCCATTGCCGATTCCAGCCTCCTGATTGGCTGGAATCGGCATGTGACGGGGCGGAGCTACGAGGAGCCGCTCTCCAGCACGAGCGGCCCCATTCAGAAAAGAAGAAGACCGGACTGCGCAAGCGCGTCTAATCGGGCGATTAGACGCTGAAAATTAGACGGCACCATGGAGACGAGGACGCTAGCAACGGAGCAGGTAAGTGAATAGCTTCTGTATGGCTCATAATTAATGCACAATGTACATTACAAAGTGCATTAATATGGCCATACAGAAGTGTATACCCCCACTTGCTTTCGCGGGACAACCCCTTTAAGTATTTCAGCCCCTCCACCCCCAAACTATGTCATAGGCCTTTCACCAGCCAAGTCAGCAACCTACTGCACACTGATAAGGGGCAAAACCCCCAAAACAGTTTGTCTGTGTATGGTTTATCTTTTCCTTCTAGCGAAGGCTCTGGCTTTGTCTTATTTTCCCAGTCATTGTTACAAGACTTGCTAAAAGTTATGACATTGACTTGCAGGAATCCTTTCTTTCAATAGGTGGCGCTGTAGAGACATTGTCCCATTTGCATAATTTTTCCAGATGAGCATGCATGGCCTTATAAGTCTGTTCACTAGGTGGTCTCCCTAAGTAGAAAACCTAGCCTTCCTTAATCACCCTATCACTCACCCTGCTGCCAGACATAGCATGGTGCTTGCATAGCCTGACATCATCTATCCCCATCTCTTGAATATACTGTACCTGAGTACAAGACAAAGAGGAGGAGTAGGACCATGCAATTGTCTTGATGTGCCCAGTAGCAGGGTGAGTGATAAAGTTTTGACTTTGCTGTTGGCCAGAGTTTTTTTTTTTTAGAGGAGGGTGGGAGGGGGTTCTTTGAAACACAGAGGGGCATTAACCCTTTCCAATCCAATTTGTATCCTGGTTTTCCTAGGAGGCTTACTCTTTTTCTCCTGTTATACAATGGCGCTGTATACTGGCTAAAGCCAGTACTGCATGAGGTGACACGTTGGATAGGCTCTGACAGCAGAGAGGCTGGCAATACACAGTAAGAGAACCCGGACAGATGTCTTCCAACATCGGAGCTGTACAGCCTTAAATCATAATGTCTTTAGAGGTCAGACAGTGGATTGCAAAGGGTTAATACTTTGTTAGAGACACAGAGGACTGGAATTTTTGATACAGGGCCTTTCCACGGGTGAAGGAAAGCTTATTTATGACTGAGTTGTATTTCCCATTTCTTGTGTCCACTTATGGCCTAAATTCCACTTTACATCAGTGAGACATTTCTCCTTTATGGGTCATTGGGAATAATCAGTGTTTATTAAAGTCTCATTCTGAAGATTAGTCATTGAGCAGAATTTTCCGACAAGTTTTTATTTCCTCTAATCTGGATGATACATATTTCCTGATGTTGCCAGACAATGATGAACGCCATAAATGCAGCATGCTTGTAAACTTTTCATTAAGAGAACATTTGAAATGCAAAAATCTTTCACATACCGACACGACTGAGAGAGCAGCTAATGAAATCTTGCTAAGGATTGTTGTTCCGCAGTTTAATATTATGAAATTATCTGTAAATCAGCGTGGCTTTATATCCTGGCATGCAACATAATTTGTTCAAATTGTTGACATGAAAAATAGTGTAATCATTTTCTATTCCTTGTATTTTTCTATTCTCTGCTACTCAACAAATTGTAAGAAATGTGTTTTATTTGAAACAGTAATATTGGCACAAGTTAAAGTATATCTCCACGTAAATCCTTTTTTTAAAACAGGGATACAGCCAGCATCCCCATCTAAATACAGCAATTACAGACATAAAAAAGACCCTAAATTTGTATTTCCCTCTCGAATGTACAGATGCCGGATCATGATTCTAGATGGACTGATAAAATTGTATCCCTAGTCAAATAATAGTAATCTAAAATGATTGGCATTATTGTAATAATATACAATAATAATTAATTTGCTCACAAATATTCCGGTTCTCTCAGTCTGCACAGTATTTCACTTTGCTAGAGCAGCGGTTTATTTTCCAGAACTGCTAATCAGAAAATAAATCTATATTCCATTGCCGTCCCGACAGAATAAAGTTCCACATGGAGAAATAAACTTGTAGTAAATATAATGTGTTCATTACATCCAACACTTTTCGGATCTTTACTGGATCCTTCACAGGGTGCATAAAAACACCATTCATTTGAGAATGGTGTGCCTACACAAGGTGAAGGCACACCTACACTTATGTTGGAATTCCCACATGACAGGCCACACGCATCCTGGTACTGTAGCTGTACAAAAACTCCTTCCTCTTAAGGTTTTCAGTCAAATTACCAATGACCACTTGTCTGTAGTATGTGAGTGAGTGCTTCTGATGCTCCACCCCTGGTAACGTCATCACTCTGCCCCCTGGTGACGCCATTGAAGGCCCTACAACATATATAAAACACAGAGTCTGACCGATAAAGAACATTACAGTTAGGGTTCTTGGAAGGGGAGGATAAAAATAACACACTGAGAATACAACTAAGCCGTTATTATGTCAGAAGACACAACTCAGCAGTCATGACAGGAGACCATAACCTACCACCACCACAGAGATCCAGTGGGCTAAAGGTCCTGTGGTGATGTCACTGCTGTGGGAGGAGCCAAGCTGTGTGTGTGATGTGTGGGGTGTAGTAGAGCTGTGTGTGGACATGTACCATGTAACAGAGCTGTGTGGTACACTGGTACTATAATTTCCTACACAATTCAGCAGTCCTGACAGAACACATTGACCTACCACAGAGATCCGGTGGGCTAAAGAACCCATCACTGCTGTGGGAGGAGCCAAGCTGTGTGTGATTTGTGGGGTGTAGTAGAGCTGTGCGTGATGTGTGAGGATCATAATGCATGTACCATGTAGCAGAGCTCCACCAGAAACACTGGTACTATAATTTCCTACACAACTCAGCAGTCCTGACAGAACACATTGACCTACCACCACCAAAGAGATCCAGTGGGCTGAAGCACCTGTGCTCATGTCACTGCTGTGGGAGGAGTCAAGCTGTGTTTGTCTTTTGTGGTAATCAAGCTACTGTGAGTGTGATGTGACACCAGAAACACTGCTACTATAATGTCCTAATAATTACTAGTCTTTTCAATGTAGGTGACAGCCAAGGAGAAAATAGTATGGATGTGAGACATTTCTCAGTAAGAAATGTTCAGCAAATAACTAGAGAATCAATTTATATTAAGTGGAAGGAGGGAGCTTAATTGCTGTAGAAGATGTGCTACTCAGAAATACAAACTAGTGTAGAGCAATAGAAGAAAAAATGTGGAATAACCGCGGTGGAAACGAAACGGGATGAGAGTGGAAGTAGGCAGCTTAATTGCTGTAGTGAGATAGAAGAGTCTTCTTGTTTATGGAAGGATCGTATTAATGATTGTTTGTCCTCGTGCTAATGATGATCTCCTGCATGAGCGACAATCAACATGTTATATGGTTGAGCAACTCTCGTTAACTGCCAGAAAATCTGCCCATGTAAAACCACCATTAGGGCTTCTTCACAAGGGCGTATTTGCATGCATTTTTGCATACGCAAAAATTGCATGAGTAAGATGTAGAGAATAGAACCCCTTGATTTCAATGGGTTCATTCTCATTTCCTTTTTTGCATGCACATTTGCGCACCATAGGACCCCATAGAAGTCTATCGGGGTTTGAGCAAATGCACACCCAATACGTAATGGGAAGCACAAATTACAGGGTACTTACGCCTGTGAAAAGGAGCCTCATGGGCCCTTTTTACACTAAGTAACTAGCATTGAGATTATTATGGGATTGCGCCAATCTGAACAATAATCGATCCGTGTAAATCCTGCCAGCAAAAGAGCAACAAGCGATGATTTGTTCGCTTGTCATTCGTTGGTCAGTTTATGCAGGCACAAAAATCAAACGACAATCGGCCGGTATAAACAGGCAGTCAGTCATCTGTGAACTACTGTCTGTTTACTGTGAATGGAGGCGGACGACCAGAAGGGACCATCGGCCACTCTTCCATTCACCCAATGAGTGTCACTCCCGTGTGAAAGCACAGGAACGATGATCACTAAGATGACTGTTGGACGCTGACGCCCCGACAATCGGCCAGTCTAAAAGGACTCTCACCCTTCTCAGTCTTATCTGGAAAATACAAAGTATAGAAAACGGCTCGCATCTCTGTAGAGGCTCATAGGTTTATGTATTAGGAGATCGGGGACACTGACTTTTTACATTTTCCAACTAGGTGGCTAGATGAAGGAGAGGAAGATGGGAAAATTGTGAGAAAACTATCAGTCACAGAGGAAACTGATTTCCCAGCCAGTAAGCTTTTAAATCATAAACCAGCACCCCATATTGTCAACAGCAGAGGTGCATTCATCGTTACAATGTTTTTACTTCTACAGGGTACGAACTTGAAGTCAAGAAGAAGGAAATGGTAAATGAGTTATATTAATGCATAGTATATTTAGTTCCATTAGACATTGGAAGTAGAGCTGATTTTTCTTTGTGAATGTTTTCTGACCAGTGGACTGCTGAGAGATGGAAGTATCAGAACCAGAACTCTCTACAATTCTACTGCAAAGCCACAGGAAAATTTATCCGGTTCACTCCAAATGGCAGCGTGGATGCACTTGGGGACAAGAAGGATAAATATGGTACTTTTTGCTTTAAATGTCCAAATATTCATGTATTACACACTGCTATCTAATGTTAATAATATGGTGGTAGACTGTAAAAAAATAGAACAAGACAAGTCAAACAGATGAGTATTCCTTCAATATATGTATCTTATGAATTCTGCTATATCTGATGTCTTATAGCTATTGCCGCCAAGCTTGTCAGGCTTTTTGCTGCTGTACAAGAACCCTAGCAGGATTTTTTTGCTATTCTTAAACTGTTACAATCTACAATAAGATGCACATTCTCTTTTTTAGGCCACCTGTCCATGGGCGTGATTTCGCTGGTGGTAAATCGCTGGCGAATCACGCTGTCTGAAGCCTTCCATAGCATTGCTATGGAAAGCGCCAACCCCGTGTCCACGAGTGGAGAATCATTGCGATTCTCTGCTCGCGGCTGGCAATTCGCAGCATGCTGTGAGTTGCCCCAATTTTTCAAGGTCAGCCTATCTATCATATTAGGCTGACTGGGGAGATACGTCTGCGGCTCCTGATCCCAGGGATACCGCAACGCCCGTGGACAGGGGGCCTTAAACTCTCTTATTAAGTACTGGACTCTTTTTGTAATCAAAAATGGACTTACATTCCATGCTGAACACAGGAGCCTCAGTTCTTGCACAACATCAGCCCTCAGATGTTTGGTATGTTACCATGCTGGCCTTAGCTTAGACAGCAATCTGTGTAGAAGTTTTAATTGTGCCCCATCGTAAGAAACAAAAGTGGTATCTATTGCATTGTCAGGCAGTCTACCTGTACTCTGCTTGAGCAGAAAGTAGTAAGATAGAAGTATATCCGCACCAGAACAGTCAGTGAATAAATACAGCACCAGAACCAAGCTCATAACATAAATACAATGCCAGATCCAAACTCATAGCATAAATGCATCACAAATAGGGATGAGCGAGTATACTCGCTAAAGCACTACTCGTTCGAGTAATGTGCTTTAGACGAGTATCTCCCTGCTCGTCCCTGAAGATTCGGGGGCCGGCGGCGGGCGAGGAACTGCGGGGGAGAGTGGGGAGGAACGGAGGGGAGATCTCTCTCTCCCTCTCTCCCGCCCGCTCTCCCCTGCTCCCCGCCGCAACTCACCTGTCAGCTGCGGCGGCTCCCAAATCTTCAGGGACGAGCAGGGAGATACTCGTCTAAAGCACATTACTCAGACGAGTAGTGCTTTAGCGAGTATACTCGCTCATCCTTAATCACAAACCAACCTTAGTACAGAGTTACAATACCAGAACCAAGCTCATAATATAAATACAATGTCAGATCCAAACTCATAGCATAAATGCAGCACAAACCAACCTTAGTACAGAGTTACAATACCAGAACCAAGCTCATAACTTAAATTCAGTAGTAGAACTAAAAGATCATGTTCGGGGCCACCCATAGGCTGAGAGTGGATCCTCAGAACATCAGAAGGGATGAGATAGAGTAAGAAGGAATGATTTGTGTATCTCCACAAGACGCTGCAGCATGAACGAAGAAGATCATGGGTCTGGATGGAGCTAAGGGGGCTGATCGCTCCCTGCCTACATCTCCTGCCTACATCTGCCTGTGCCTCTCCCAGTCCCCCCCATATACAAGCTGGTGGCTGGCACTCTGTGCAACTGCATGTGTTATATATAGCTAAGGCCGGCCATGTGTTACACCCACATCAGTCAAACAGCAAGGCTGCCTCTCCACGGGCATTGCTATATCCCGCAGCGGATCTCCGCTGTGGTAGCAACCGCCCAGGAGCAGGAGGCAGCAGACGGATCTCCGCGGTGAGCCTACCTGACAGATAGGCTCACCACGGAGAATCTTGGCAATTCGCAGTATGCTGCGACTTACAGCCTGGGAGCGGAGAATACCTATGTTTCTCTGCTCATGGACAGGGGGGCTGCATTTTCCATAGCAATGCTATGAAAAGCGTGCACTGCATTTCCCAAGGACAGATTATCGCCACAGGGAACGCAATGCAAAAACGCCCATGGACAGGCAGCATAATGCATAAAAGTTTATTATTGGGAACGTCCTTCCAAGTATGTAAAAGGCATAGATGCGTACATTTTTCTCCTGATCTATTTTTCATGTTTGGATGTTTCTGTTTGCAATAGATTTACTTTCAAGTAGACTAATATAGGTTTATTTTAATTAATTTTAAAATAAATATCTATCTTTTAACACCATTTCATTTTTAGGTCCAGCCTTCTGCACTTATTAATGTTATATCGTAATCAGAGTCAGATTGTTCTGGTATGCAGCTTAAAAAAAGTTTGCAAGATTTGCGATGAGAGAAGGCCCATTTAGACACAGCGATTATTGCTCAAAATTCGCTCAAAAGCCATCTTTTGTGTGATAATCGTTCTGTCTAAATGTGGTGCCATCGTGCACTGTGCCTTCATTGCTCATTTTTAGCCAGCTAGAAATGAGTGATGAGCCTTATCAGTGCCGCATGCTGATTTTCTCAGCGGGCAGCACTGATAGCATTCTTTCAGCTGGTATCCCGCTGGGACTTCCAAGCAGGATACCAGATGAAAGAGATGAAAGCTCCAAGAACAAAGGAGCTGTCAGCGCTCCTGCTGTTTCTCGGAGCTAGCAGCTCAGTGGGACACCCCGAGAACAAAGCAGCTGTTTGCATATACAAAACAGCTGCTTTGTTCTCGGAGTTATCAGTGGTGTCCCGCTCCACCTGCATAACTCTTTAAGTACCTAATTAGCTACTTAAGAGTTATGCAAAGATGATTGCTCAAAACTGTCACTCAAACTGCACAAGCAAAAGAATTAAGAGCCGCCATGCAAGCGCACCTTTCCCTAAATGTGAGTGTTGACCGGTAGAGAGTTGAAGAGGAGAAAGAGTGTTGCCGGGATCAGGACCCACAGATAACAGGACTGTGGTTTCTCCTATCAACCCGTGAATCCTCCCTGTCACACTGTCTTGAGTTTTGCACTGTTTTACTGCTGGCATGTATTCTTGGATTGTAATTAAGTTTTTTCAAGTATACAAGCTTCACTGATCGTTCCCGGTTTGGCTCCGAAAGATAAATCCCTGTGTGAGGACTCTTTATTACCAACAACTTGATTCACTGCAGAGGATGGAACGGGGGCATCATACGTGACACAAAGGACTAAAGTAATACATCATTGGGTTCCACTGTTTAATAGCCTGTCCTTAGCCCCTTGGACATGTCACCAGTTACCCTCCGGGTGAGAGATGGTAGAGCCACCGTGACAGGGCCCAAACTATACCAAACTCTGTCTCCTAGGGTGGGGCCCGCTCCTCGGACGCTGCATTTGTTCTTAAGTATATTGCACCTCCGCAATGCTCCTCCATATAGCAATTTGCCCATCTGCATGCTGAAGGATCTAGTATATATACCTGTGCTTGTATTTTGCATCAGTGTGCCACTAAATATGGCCGCCTTCTGTGATTTTTTTTTTTTAACTGATATGTCTTTTTTGACTCTAGCCACCAATGAGGAGAGCTCAGAAACTTATGATTACTGAAATGGTGAATTCAATATATGAACAGCTTCTCCATTTCCCCCCATTTGCAGTTGCAGGCATACAGAGATAATTTAATTTATAATTGAATTCTATGCAGGAAATTGATTTGGAGCTCAGTATCAGTAAAAAACATATATTACAAAAATTATTCAGCACAGAATTTTTGAATAAAGCAAAATGAAATAGGGTTCGCTGTGGGTTAGTCTCATCATAGGGAATGCATGGAATCTATGCATGTAAATCTTGCTTTAGGCCCCCTGCACATGGCAGAGCCGGATTCCACATGAGGAATCAGGCAGCGAAATCCAGCTCTGCCAGCATTGGCGCCCGCATGTGCCTGGTTAGTCTCTTTTTTTCTTCTGTAATGCAGATGGTCCACACAGCGAAGCTGTCAGACATGCGTGCTAGAGAATTTTTTTAAAACCCTCTGCTTTTCCCGTATCATAGTCTAGCGGAATCTGCGAATTGAATTTAATGGAAGCCATCCATATGGAATCTGTGAAAAAATAGAGCATGCTGCCATTTTTCCTATGCTTGCGAAAACCGCAGTTGGTTTCCGTAAGTGTACAGGAAGAATTAATTTCCCATAGCATGCTATGGGCGCTATTTGCTGCTGATCCGTAGCGCGGAAGCCCGCTGCAACTTTCGCAGCAAATATCCGTCTTTGGGGAGGAGCCCTAAGGCTGGGTTCACACAGGGATCATTTGCAGCGGAATGTCCACAGCAGACATTCTTCTGTAGATCAGCCGCGGAATGCCTTGAAGCAGGTTTCATCACGAATTTCTGTTCGGAATCCATCCCCTAATTAAGGATGGATACATGGACTTGAAAGTTTAGGAGGATGGAGAATTTGAGGAAAGATACAAGAGGAATCTTGAATGGTAAAATGTGAAGACGTAATTATAGTGGCAGAGAGGAAAAGGTCATACACATTGTAAAGGTTGTGTGAGTGGAGGTACCTGGAGATTAGTGAGGAAATGAGTTGGAAGGATCTTTGTAGGTTAAGGTGCTCTTTGACCGAACGATTCCGTTCAAGCGAGCAAAAGTGAATGATGAATGATGTAATCAACGTGACCCAGCGACCGATTGACAAACGAAAATTATTCCCTTTTTGTTCAGTGTTCCTTTTTTGCAGGCATAAAAATCAGCATTGGCTCGTTTACTTATCGTTCTGTCCCTCTCGTTCACTTATACAGCGAATGTTATGTGAAAGACTGAACGATTCTCCTTTGAATGAGGCAACAATGTATCTGCCTTTCTAAACAGGCTGCCTGAGAGCCAACAAGCTGGCGATGATGTCACTCGCACGTTCACTAAGTCAAATGATAATTAGCGTGTCTAAAAGAAGCCTTGGGAATTGGGAGTTTAAATGAATATCTGTGTAATTTGCAGACAGCAAAGGGATTGATACAGAGCAGGATGGCCATTGAGGAATGAATGGAGAGATGAATGGTAGACTGGGGATAGATTAGAGAGGTGGTAGTCTGTTCGCTGGAAAGCCACCAAGATTACTATTGCAGAAATGTTACAAGGATATAGTTGGCACATGAAACATTTTAGTCGTATCTTACGCAAATTCTGGATCAATGAAGGAAATGCCTTTTGCTGGTGAGAGCGTAGGTAATGTTCACAGAACTATAGCAATTCTGCATTGTTCCTATGTGTCAAACCCATAACGTTTCAGTTGTTGTGGAATTAGAACTCCCAACATGCACTGACACCCTGTGAATGTCTGTTCCTTGATGCATGATTGTAATATTGTATTACAGAATGCTCATATAACCCTTTATAATACAGTATTAATTTTTTTTTTTTTTTTTTAAACCTACAGGAATTTTTGATACTTTGGTAAAGCGAGGAAAGGTACGCGTTTTCAGAAGTCATCACATCCGGCATCTTGCTCTGGCAATTGACAAGGGAATAGTTGCCGCAATGGTAATAAGAATATATTTTCATTTCATCATATATTCAAAGCCTTCAGTTTTTATGTTTTAATAAAGAATAAAGCTAAATCATTGTATTATGAAAATGTATGCAACTTCAATATACTTTGTACATTATTTTCCCACCAAAAGGAATTGGACATCTTGTGCAAGAATCAAAAGTAGTATTTATTTCCATGTTAATACTTAGTCAGGCCTCTTTTGGCCCTAATGACATTGGATATGCTCTATGGCATACTTTCTACTAATGTCTGATACACTTCAGCTGGTATTTCCCTTCATTCATCCTGCAAACATCTCACAAGTTCTCTCAAAGAAGATGAATGCTGTTTATGTATTTTTTGACCCGAAGTTCCAGTCAATTCTAAAGATGTTCAGTAGGGTTCAGGTCAAAACTCTGTGCAGTCAACAGTCCAATCAAGGAAACGTAAAATAGCATTGAATTTGTGATAAGGCACGTTGCCTGGTTGGAAGTAGAGATGAGCGAGCACCAAAATGCTCAGGTGCTCGTTACTCGAGCCGAGCTTTTCATAATGCTCGAGAGCTCCTTTCAATTAACGAACCCCATTGAAGTCAATGGGGGACTCATGCATTTTTCAAGGTGACTGATGCTCTGCATAGGGGAGGGTGTGTGATTCACCTGAAAACATCAGAAAGTGATGGAAACACCACAGAAATGCATAGGGAACAGCAGGGGCAGCATGCATGGGTGCATCTGAGGCTCCCATGTCGCACTATTAAGCCAAATTGTGGACAAGAGCCTGGTGGTCACCCCCCTAACAATTTGGTTGGGACAGACAATAATCAGCAAGGCACATGTGCTGGCACATCTTAGCTAAGCACCACACTGGGTGGAACGAAGGCCAATCACCATCTACGGGTGACACCACTGCCTCTTCTCATGTGTTACATGCTGGCATTGCTGTCCATTTCCCCCCAGGACAGCGGCCCTCTCCTCTCGTCCCGGGAGTTCGGGTCAACCCACCTTTGTCCGGTAGTACTGGGCGAGAGCAGGTGGTCTTTGATCTAATTTCTCAAAGCGCTGAGAAGGAGTGGGGATGCACCGCAGCCACCCCTCTGCTGCCTCCCTTTGGGGCAGAGCCATGGAGTCTCCAAGTCTCCAAGTCCTCAATCTGCCTGTCCAGCCACGGTAGCTGGCGGGCAGCCATCCAACCCGGGCGGCCGGGCACACAACAACGCCTTTGCTGGTTAAGGAAGCATGGAAAGAGAAGAAAAAATGTAAAAAATAGTCTAACACCCCTCGATAGGCCCAAACCAAAAAACGCGCCCGGTGGAGGCCGATTTCGATGGACCGTCCCCGGCTGCGAGGTGAGGCGAAGAGGTTGCCAGAGAACCGGTATGAGGAAACTCCTGGGCGGTCCAGGCCGAGCGCTGGTTCCAGGAAAGCAGAAGGAGCAGGCCTGTTTCCCCTGATAGCGCCGACGGCGGTAAAATAAGGCCTCCCAAAACATCATGACAAACACCTTGTTGGGGCTAATGGGAAAGAGCTGTGGTCTTTGATGCATTTTCTCAAAGTGCTGAGAAGGAGCAGGGATGCACTCAGTCACTGCACCACAGCTTCCCCTCTGCCGCCTCCCTTGGAAATTGCTGATAAATTAACGTATGATCATAATTCTAATCACGTTGCAAAATTTCATGAGCCACAGACGTGGGCTTAAAAGGGACTCAGATGCTAGTACTTCTACACATCTCCACAATTCAACAACCCATTCTATAACAAAAGATTTTTTTTACCCAGAGTGCAGGTGAACCCCTGAAAGATTTGTTTTCCAAGAGTATAGGTGAACCCCTAAAAGGATTTATTTACCAAGTGTATAGGTGCACCCTTGAAAAATTTGTTTACCAAGAGTGAAGGTAAAAACTCGAAAGATTTTTTGAGCGACAGCTTGTACTTGCTTAATGGGATTCAGGTGGCGGTCCACCAACAGGCAAGCTACCACCTGTCCCAGCCAGTGTCTCCCCCGTGGGGCTTATTAACCAGTGCCCCAGGGAATGACAGCATGAACTGTAAAGAAATTAGTGGTCAAAGATTGACACCGCGCTGGGATACGTTTTCGTACGCCGTGTGAGCCTTTTAAAATTATGCTTCATAGCTGACAAATCGCAGACAAATTAATGTATGATTGTAAGTGCCATCCCATGCCACCCCCGTCGCAGCATTTCATTACCCATAAAGGCCAGCTTAGGGGGGACTCAGAGGCCAGTACTTCTACATTTTTAATGAAAAAAACAACCTATTTTAAAAAGAAGAAATTTTTTGTTATCAAGATTGCAGGTGAGAACCTGAAAGATTTTATGAGCGAGAGTGCAGGGTATTTGTTTACCAAGAGTATAGGTGAACCCCTGAAAGATTTGTTTGCCAAGAGTATAGGCAACCCCCTGAAACATTTGTTTACCATGAGTATAGGCAATCCCCTGAAAATTTTGTCTACCAAGAGTATAGGTGAACCCCTGAAACATTTATTTACCTAGAGTATAGGCGAACCCCTGAAAAAATGTTTGTACCAAGAGTATAGGCGAACCCCCGAAATATTTGTGTACCAAGAATATAGGTGTACCCCTGAAAGATTTTTTACCCAGAGTGCAGGCGAACCCCTGAAATATTTATTTTACATAGAGCTCATACTTGCTTAATGGGATCCAGGTGACGGTCCACCAACAGGCAAGCTACCGCCTGTCCCAGACCCTGCCTCTCCCCGAGGGGCTTTTTACCAGTGCCCCAGGGAAAAACAGCATGTACTATAAGGAAATTAGAGTGGCCAAACCAGGACAATTCATTCTGTGTCGGTGTTAGATAGCTGGACACTGAGCTGGGATACATTTGTGGACTCTGTGGGCGTATGAAGCTGGAACCAGCACGTTTGCTGAACTCTAGTGGTCAACCTCTTCAAAATTGGGGGCGAGAACCTGGAGGCAGCCCTCAGAAAAAAAATGTTTTGACAGAGCCTGGAGGCAGCCCTCTGAAAAAAATAGCTTTTACAGAGCCTTTTGGCCCCCTGAAGAATTGGCTGTTCAGCATGCTGACATGCTGGTTTAGGAGGAGGAAGAGGAGGAGGATGAGGAAGATCAGGGAAGGATAGACCAAGCTACTTCTACCCTTTTTTGGGGTGATAGAGGGTGCATGGTTCTCCTGTTCCAGCTTAAAGATACTTTATGTTAAGCTGCTTTCCACCGGTGGAGAGGAGAAGTCTGGGAAAATCCAGGCTTTGTTCATCTTAATAAGTGTAAGCCTGTCGGCACTGTCAGTTGACAGGCGGGTACGCTTATCTGTGATATTCCCCCAGCAGCACTAAACACCCTCTCTGATAACACTAGCAGCTGGGCAGGCCAGCACCTCCAAGGCGTTCAGCGCAAGTTCGTGCTACATGTCCACCTTTGTCACCCAATAGTTGTATGGAGCAGAGGGATCACGGAGGACGTTGGTACAGTCGGCTAGGTGCTCCCTCACCATCTTTTTACAATGTTCTTTCCTACTCAGCCTAGACTGGGGAGTGGTGACACAGTCTGGCTGGGGTGCCATAAAATTGGCAAAGACCTTGGAGAGTGTTCCCCTGCCTGTGCTGGACATGCTGCCTGTTCCCCTCATCTCTACTGCTAGTTGGCCAACTGAACTACGTCCTCTACCGCTTGCGTTGTCAGATGGGAAGTTTAGTATCAGCTTTTCCGCCAGGGCCTTGTGGTATTGCATCACTCTCGTACTCCTTTCCTCTTCGGGAATGAAAGTGGAGAGGTTTTCCTTATACCGTGGGGGTGGAGAAGGGTGAACACCCAGTAATCCTCATTGGCCAGAATGCGTTTAACACGAGGGTCACGGGAAAGGCAGCTTAACATGAAGTCAGCCACGTGTGCCAGAGTCCGAGTACACAACACATTGCTGTCCTCACTAGGAGGATGACTCTCAGTCTCCTCCTGCTCCTCTTCAGTCCATACACGCTGAACAGATGTGAAGGAAGTAGCATGGGTACCCTCTGTAGTGTGGGCAGCAGTCTCTTCCCCCTCCTCCTTCAATACGCACTGAGAAACAGACATGAGGGTGGTCTGGCTATCAAGCAACGTATTGTCATCCTCCATCCCCTGTTCTATCTGCAAAGCGTCGGCCTTAATGCTTATCAGTGACCTTCTCAGCAGGCAAAGCAGCGGGAAGGTTATGCTGATAATGGCAGCATCAACGCTCACCATTTGTGTTGACTCCTCAAAGTTTCCTAACACCTGACAGATATCAGACATCCATGCCCACTCCTCTGTGAAGAACTGCGGAGGCTGACTACCACTCCGACGGACATGTTGCAGCTGGTATTCAACAATGGGTGTATGCTGCTCATATACCCTGGACAATATGTGCAAAGTTGAATTCCAGCACGTGGGCACGTTGCACAACAGTCTGTGCACTGGCAGCTGGAAGCGCTGTTCCAGGGTGGCAGCATCTGTGGTGGACATTCTAAAATGTGTGCACACGCGATGTACCTTGCTGAGCAGCTCAGGCAAATTGGGGTAGTTTTTAAGAAAGCGCTGAACCACTAGATTGAACACGTGGGCCAAGCATGGCACATGTGTTAGTCTGCCAAGCTGCAGAGCCGCCACCAGGTTACGTCTATTGTCACATATGACCATGCCTGGTTGGAGGTTCATCGGCGAAAGCCACAGATCTGCCTGCTCCGTCAAACCCTGTAACAGTTCTTGTGAGGTGTGCCTCTTGTTACCTAAGCTCAGGAGTTTCCGCACGGCCTGTTGATGCTTCCGCATGGCAGTGTTGCAGCGCCTTGAGCTACCAACTGAAGGCGACGTGCTCACAGATGGTAATTGAGAGGTGGAGGAAGAGGATGGTTGGAGGAGGTGGCATAATAAGCCAGAGAAACCATGACCGAGGTAGGACCCGCAATCCTCGGTGTGGGTAGCACGTGAGCAGACTCAGGGTCAGACTCGGTCCCAGCTTCCACCAGGTTAACCCAATGTGCCATCAGGGAGATGTAGTGTCCCTGCCCACCAGCACTTGTCCACGTGTCAGTGGTTAAGTGGACCTTCCCAGTAAACGCGTTGGTGAGGGCATGGTTGATATTCCGTGACAATTGCTGGTGTAGGGCAGGGACGGCGCAGCGGGAAAAATGGTGGCGACTGGGGACCGAGTAGGGATGGACGGTCACCGCCATGATGTTGCGGAAAGCCTCAGTTTCTACCAGCCTTTATGGCAGCATCTCCAGGCTCAGCAGTTTGGAGATATATACATTTAGCAATTGTGCATGCGGGTGGGTGGCTGCATATTTGCGCTTGCACTCTAATGTTTGTGTTATGGACAACTGAATGCTGTGTGGGGACACATTGGTGGAGGCAGTGGAGGGCCGTGCAGGTGCAGGTGAAGGGGTGAGTGCAAGGCGGGGGATGCTCGTGCCTGTGTTCTGGGAGGGGCATTGCATCTCAGTGCCAGCATGTGACACAGGGCAAGAGGCAGTGGTGTGACCCGGAGGTGGTGAATGGCCTTCATTTCACCTCATCGGGTGCTTAGCTATCATATGCCTGCACATGCTGGTGGTGGTCAGGCTGGTAGCGGTGGCTCCCCTGCTGATCTTGGTGCGACACAGGTTGCACACCACTGTTCGTCAGTCATCCACGCTCTCACTAAAAAACATCCACACCTTTGAACACCTAGCCCTCTGCACGGAGGCTTGCCGCGAGGAGGTGCTGTGGGGAACAGTTGGGGGATTACTTGCTCTGGCCCTGCTTCTCCCTCTGGCCACCCACTGCCTCTTCCAACCCGTTCTGGTGCTGCACTTGCCTCCCCCTCTGAAGCGCTGTCTTCAGTAGGCTTACCAACCCAAGTCGGGTCAGTCACCACATCATCTACCAGCTCCTCCTCTGAATCCTCAGTCTGCTCCTCCCTCAGACTTACTGCTCTAACAATGACCTCACTGACAGACAACAGTGTCTCATCATCATCAACAAATACCTCTTGAGACACTACTTGGAAGTCCCCACCCTCATCACCCTGAGACTGTGAAAGGTCCAAATTTTGGACATCGGTCACGACAAACTCCACCGTTGTTTGCCACTCAGGGAAGAAGCCTGAGAACAGTTCCTGTGAGTATGCCTGTTCTGAATCTCCTTTTCCTGAAGTGACCAGGCTGGGAGGACGGAGGATCAGTGTGAGCATTCATAGGTCCAGTCCCTTGGCTAGCGTGAGTGGACTGCATGGAAGACTGGGTGCTAGTTAAATTACTGGACACGTTATCCGCTATCCACGTGATCACCTGATCACACTATTGTGGTTTTAATAATGGTGTACCACGTGGACTGGCAAACTGTAAGATGAAGCTAGGGAGCGTAGATACGTGGCATTCTACTTCTCCCTCAGCAGCAGGCACTGTTTCACCCCGCCCAGGACCTCGGCCTCTGCCCACACCCTCATTCGGACGCCCACGTCCTCATCCTCGACCCTTACCCCTAGTCTTGATCATGTTGTATAATGCACTGCGTCACTATAGCAAAAAAAGACTGTGAAAAATGCGTACAGTCTGGTTATATAGCATGGATCGACAGGACACACACTGGGGTATTTTGCGTACTCTATAGCAAAAAAAAAGACTGTGAAAAATGTGTACAGTCTGGTTATATAGCGTGGATCGACAGGACACACACTGGGGTATTTTGCATACACTATAGCAAAAAAAAGAACGTTAAAAATATGTACAGTCTTGTACAAAAACAAATAAAAAATGAAAAATGAGAGGAGTTTTGTTAGTTCCTATATAGTCTGTGTTCACCAGTAGCAGTATACTGTATAGAACCAGTAACAGGATGCAGTATACAGCCGGGATGCTTGTGAATGCTTTGTGCACACTACTGGTCTCAGGCTGCCAAACTACTGATGCACAAATGTGGAGTTGTAGTCCTAAAAAGGACTGTTTCGTTCTTTGAAAATTGATCCCTGCCTCCCTGCCTAAATGCTCCCTCTAACCTACACTAACGCTCTCCCACATTCACAGCAGCTCTGTCCCTCAGCTAATCCGTGTGAGGCGAGCATCAGGTGACCTGAGTTTTTATGATCCTAGGCCAGCTGATCTGGCCAGCCAGTCACTGCTATAGACGTGCACAGGGATAGCACGTCATAGCAGGAGGTGCCAAAGCCTTCCCTGCATGTTCATTGGCTTAAAAAGCCGCTAAACATGTTGGGAGGAGAGGGTGAAATTTTCTTTAGCACCGCGTGGTGCTCGCTCAAGTAACGGGTACTCTCGAGTATGCTAATGGTCCACCGAGCATCAAGCTAGGATGAGCATGCTCGCTCATCTCTAGTTGGAAGTATTGCTGATCATTCCCAGAGTATTATCACATTATTGGCAGCACATCATTGTCTAGAAAGTTAGGGAATACCAATGTGCTCATGGTTCTTGCCACTACAACCAAGGGACTGAGGCCGTGGCATGTAAAACATCCCCAAACCATAACAGAACCTCCGCTGTACTTACCTGTTGGCACAACAAAAGGCATTCCTCAACATCCTCCACACCCAGGTATGTCATGTTATGTGAAGATGGAGTAGTGGGATTCATCACTCCGTAGAACGTTCTTCCATTGCTCAAGTGTCCAATGATGACGCTCCTTGCACCATTGTAAATTTGCCGATGCACTGCGTGATAGATGGCCTGTGTGCAATGGCATAACCCATATGTCTAATAGCATATACTTCCCGCCGCAAACTATGGCTGACACCTCCAAGGGTCTTTATCTTATATAGCATGGTTTAGGGCACGGGACATGCTAATATGACATGTCCCATTCTGCTAAATGGGGGGCCCAAATACTTTTGGTAGGGTAATGTGTATCAATTCTTTACTGTTTTCAAGATCTCTAGTTGCTGTTAGTTAATAGAAACATTGAGAGGCTGTATGTTTTTTTTAATGCAAAACACAAAGTCCTATAAAAATGTCTGTTTTTTTGACGTTCTGACTATGTTGAGTGGTAACTAGAGATGAGCGAACGTACTCGTCCGAGCTTGATACTCGTTCGAGTATTAGCGTGTTTGAGATGCTCGTTACTCGTGACGAGTACCACGCGATGTTCGAGTTACTTTCACTTTCATCTCTGAGACGTTAGCGCGCTTTTCTGGCCAATAGAAAGACAGGCAAGGCATTACAACTTCCCCCTGCGACGTTCAAGCCCTATACCACCCCCCTGCAGTGAGTGGCTGGCGAGATCAGGTGTCACCCGAGTATAAAAATCGGCCCCTCCCGCGGCTCGCCACAGATGAGTTCTGACATAGCTCAGGGACAGTGCTGCTGGTGCTGGAGCTGCTATAGGGAGAGCGTTAGGAGTTAGTGTAGGCTTCAAGAACCCCAACGGTCCTTCTTAGGGCCACATCTAACCGTGTGCAGTAGTGTGGAGGCTGCTTTTTGCAGTGTTGCACTTTTTTTTTTTTTGGATATCGGCCGTGCAGAGCATTGCGCCCTGCAGTAATTATACATACTCCAGGGCCAGTAGTGGTGGTGAGGCAGGGACAGAAGACATATATTTATTGAATATAGGCAGTGGGCCTTTCCAAAAACATTTGGGAAAAAAAATCTATTTGGGCTGCCTGTGACTGTCCTCAGTGTACTGGGTCTGTGGTGGGTGTAGTTGTCCTCCTAATTCATACGCAGCCAGCTAAGTGTTACAGCAGGCTTGCGCAAAATTATTTCCTGGCTCTGTGTTGGCTGTTACATCACCGCTGTATTCCAGTCCACAGTGCAACAGTCTGCAGTTATTTTACATACTCCAGGGCCAGTAGTGGTGAGGCAGGGACAGAAGACATATATTTATTGAATATAGGCAGTGGGGCTTTCCAAAAACATTTGGGAAAAAAAATCTATTTGGGCTGCCTGTGACTGTCCTCAGTGTACTGGGTCTGTGCTAGGTGTAGTTGTCCTCCTAATTCATACGCAGCCAGCTAAGTGTTACAGCAGGCTTGTGCAAAATTATTTCCTGGCTCTGTGTTGGCTGTTACATCACCGCTGTATTCCAGTCCACAGTGCAACAGTCTGCAGTTATTTTACATACTCCAGGGCCAGTAGTGGTGAGGCAGGGACAGAAGACATATATTTATTGAATATAGGCAGTGGGCCTTTCCAAAAACATTTGGGAAAAAAAATCTATTTGGGCTGCCTGTGACTGTCCTCAGTGTACTGGGTCTGTGCTGGGTGTAGTTGTCCTCCTAATTCATACGCAGCCAGCTAAGTGTTACAGCAGGCTTGCGCAAAATTCTTTCCTGCCTCTGCTGTGCGTTCCATAAGCGAAGTCAGCCTCCAACCACAGGCCAATAAGCGGCACATTTAATTACAGCGTTCTGTTTCTGCACTACTGGTAATACACCATGCTGAGGGGTAGGGGTAGGCCTAGAGGACGTGGACGCGGGCGAGGACGCAGAGGCCCAAGTCAGGGTGTGGGCACAGGCCGAGCTCCTGATCCAGGTTTATCGCAGCCGACTGCTGCGGGATTAGGAGAGAGGCACGTTTCTGGCATCCCCACATTCATCTCACAATTAATGGGTCCACGCGGTAGACCTTTATTAGAAAATGAGCAGTGTGAGCAGGTCCTGTCGTGGATGGCAGAAAGTGCATCCAGCAATCTATCGTCCACCCAGAGTTCTGCGCCGTCCACTGCTGCAACTCTGAATCCTTTGGCTGCTGCTCCTCCTTCCTCCCAGCCTCCTCACTCCATTACAATGACACATTCTGAGGAGCAAGCAGACTCCCAGGAACTGTTCCCAGGCCCCTGCCCAGAATGGCCAGCAATGGTTCCTCTCCCACCAGAAGAGTTTGTCGTGACCGATGCCCAACCTTTTGAAAGTTCCCGGGGTCCGGGGGATGAGGCTGGGGACTTCCGGCAACAGTCTCAAGACCTTTCAGTGGGTGAGGAGGACGATGACGATGAGACACAGTTGTCTATCACTCAGGTAGTAGTAATTGGAGTACGTCCGAGGGAGGAGCACACAGAGGATTCGGAGGAAGAGCAGCAGGACGATGAGGTGACTGACCCCACCTGGTTTGCTACGCCTACTGAGGACAGGTCTTCAGAGGGGGAGGCAAGGGCAGCAGCAGGGCAGGTTGCAAGAGGCAGTGCGGTGGCCAGGGGTAGAGGCAGGGCCAGACCAAATAATCCACCAACTGTTTCCCAAAGCGCCCCCTCGCGCCATGCCACCCTGCAGAGGCCGAGGTGCTCAAAGGTCTGGCAGTTTTTCACTGAGAGTGCAGACGACCGACGAACAGTGGTGTGCAAACTGTGTCGCGCCAAGATCAGCCGGGGAGCCACCACCACCAGCCTCACCACCACCAGCATGCGCAGACATATGATGGCCAAGCACCCCACAAGGTGGGACGAAGGCCGTTCACCGCCTCCAGTTTGCACCGCTGCCTCTCCCCCTGTGCCCCAACCTGCCACTGAGATCCAACCCCCCTCTCAGGGCACAGGCACTACCGTCTCCTGGCCTGCACCCACACCCTCACCTCCGCTGTCCTCGGCCCCATCCACCAATGTCTGTCAGCGCACCGTCCAGCCGTCGCTAGCGCAAGTGTTGGAGCGCAAGCGCAAGTATGCCGCCACGCACCCGCACGCTCAAGCGTTAGACGTGCACATACCCAAATTTATGAGCCTGGAGATGCTGCCGTATAGGCTTGTGGAAACGGACTCATTCAAAAGTATGATGGCGGCGGCGGCCCCACGCTACTCAGTTCCCAGTCGCCACTACTTTTCCCGATGTGCCGTCCCAGCCCTGCACGACCACGTCTCCCGCAACATTGTACGCGCCCTCACCAACGCGGTTACTGGCAAGGTCCACTTAACAACGGACACGTGGACAAGCACAGGCGGGCAGGGCCACTATATCTCCCTGACGGCACATTGGGTGAATTTAGTGGAGGCTGGGACCGAGTCAGAGCCTGGGACCGCTCACGTCCTACCCACCCCCAGAATTGCGGGCCCCAGCTCGGTGGTGGTATCTGCGGCGGTGTATGCTTCCTCCACTAAACCACCCTCCTCCTCCTCCTCCTACGCAACCTCTGTCTCGCAATCAAGATGTGTCAGCAGCAGCACGTCGCCAGCAGTCGGTGTCACGCGGCACGGCAGCACAGCGGTGGGCAAGCGTCAGCAGGCCGTGCTGAAACTACTCAGCTTAGGAGATAAGAGGCACACGGCCCACGAACTGCTGCAGGGTCTGACAGAGCAGACCGACCATTGGCTTGCGCCGCGGAGCCTCCAACCGGGCATGGTCGTGTGTGACAACGGCCGTAACCTGGTGGCGGCTCTGCAGCTCGGCAGCCTCACGAACGTGCCATGCCTGGCCCACGTCTTTAATTTGGTGGTTCAGCGCTTTCTGAAAAGCTACCCACGCTTGTCAGACCTGCTCGGAAAGGTGCGCCGGCTCTGCGCACATTTCCGCAAGTCCCACACGGACGCTGCCACCCTGCAACATCGGTTTAATCTGCCAGTGCACTGACTGCTGTGCGACGTGCCCACACGGTGGAACTCTACGCTCCACATGTTGACCAGGCTCTATGAGCAGCGTAGAGCTATAGTGGAATACCAACTCCAACATGGGCGGCGCAGTGGGAGTCAGCCTCCTCAATTCTTTACAGAAGAGTGGGCCTGGTTGGCAGACATCTGCCAGGTCCTTGGAAACTTTGAGGAGTGTACCCAGATGTTGAGCGGCGATGCTGCAATCATTAGCGTCACCATTCCTCTGCTATGCCTCTTGAGAAGTTCCCTGCAAAGCATAAAGGCAGACGCTTTGCGCTCGGAAACAGAGCCGGGGGAAGACAGTATGTCGCTGGATAGTCAGAGCACCCTCCTGTCTATATCTCAGCACGTTGAGGAGGAGGAGCATGAGGAGGATGAGGAGGAGGGGGAAGAGACAGCTTGGCCCACTGCTGAGGGTACCCATGCTGCTTGCCTGTCATCCTTTCAGCGTCTATGGCCTGAGGAGGAGGAGGAGGATCCTGAAAGTGATCTTCCTAGTGAGGACAGCCATGTGTTGTGTACAGGTACCCTGGCACACATGGCTGACTTCATGTTAGGATGCCTTTCTCGTGACCCTCGCGTTACACGCATTCTGGCCACTACGGATTACTGGGTGTACACACTGCTCGACTCATGGTATAAGGAGAACCTTTCCACTCTCATACCCGAAGAGGAAAGGGGTTCGAGAGTGATGCTATACCACAGGACCCTGGCGGACAAACTGATGGTAAAATTCCCATCCGACAGCGCTAGTGGCCGAAGGCGCAGTTCCGAGGGCCAGGTAGCAGGGGAGGCGCAGAGATCAGGCAGCATGTACAGCACAGGCAGGGGAACACTCTCTAAGGCCTTTGACAGCTTTCTGGCTCCCCAGCAAGACTGTGTCACGGCTCCCCAGTCAAGGCTGAGTCGGCGGGAGCACTGTAAAAGGATGGTGAGGGAGTACGTAGCCGATTGCACGACTGTCCTCCGTGACGCCTCTGCCCCCTACAACTACTGGGTGTCGAAGCTGGACACGTGGCCTGAACTCGCGCTGTATGCCCTGGAGGTGCTTGCTTGTCCTGCGGCTAGCGTCTTGTCAGAGAGGGTGTTTAGTGCGGCTGGGGGAATCACCACAGATAAGCGTACCCGCCTGTCAACCGACAGTGCCGACAGGCTTACACTCATCAAGATGAACAAAGCCTGGATTTCCCCAGACTTCTCTTCTCCACCAGCGGACAGCAGCGATACCTAAACAATACGTAGGCTGCACCTGCGGATGGAAGCATTGTTCTCTATCACCATCAAAAACGTGGACCTTTTAGCTTCATCAATCTGTGTATAATATTCATCCTCCTCCTGCTCCTCCTCCTGAAACCTGACGTAATCACGCCGAACGGGCAATTTTTCTTAGGCCCACAAGGCTCAGTCATATAATTTTTCTAAACAATTTTTATACGTTTCAATGCTCATTAAAGCGTTGAAACTTTCACCTGAACCAATTTTTATTTTAACTGGGCTGCCTCCAGGCCTAGTTACCAATTAAGCCACATTAACCAAAGCGATTAATGGGTTTCACCTGCCCTCTTGGTTGGGCATGGGCAATTTTTCTGACGTACATTAGTACTGTTGGTGCACCAATTTTTTGGGGCCCTCGCCTACAGTGTAATCCAATTAATTTTTTGCCCACCTGCATAAAAGCTGACGTTACATCAGCTGTGTTGGGCACTGCAATGGGATATATTTATGTACCGCCGGTGGGTTCCAGGGAGCCACCCATGCCGTGGGTCCACGCGGAGTTGTAACTACATGTGTCCACTTGTAAAGAGCCCCAGTCTGACTGGGGCATGCAGTGTGGGCTGAAGCCCACTTGCATTAAACATGACATTACCTCAGCTGTGATGGGCAATGCAATGGGATATATTTATGTACCGCCGGTGGCTTCCTGGCACCCACCCAAGCTGTCGGTCCACACGGAGTTGTAACTACATGTGTCCACTTCTAAAGAACTCCAGTCTGACTGGGGCATGCAGTGTGGGCCGAAGCCCACCTGCATTTAATCGGACGTTACCTCAGCTGTCCAGGGCACTGCAATGGGATACATTAATGTACAGCCGGTGGGTTCCAGGGAGCCACCCATGCTGTGGGTGCACACGGAATTCCCATTGCGGAGTTGTACCTGCCTGTGACTATTTATAAAACAGCGGTCTGACTGGGGCATGCAGACACCTTGACAGAATGAATAGTGTGTGGCACATAGGTTCCCCATTGCTATGCCCACGTGTGCAGCTCCTGATGGCGGAGGCACAGGATTATATTTCTCATTGCTTCTGTACAGCATTGTGGGCTATCGCCCCACCCCTTTTAAAGAGGGTCGCTGCCTAGCCGTGCCAACCCTCTGCAGTGTGTGCCTGCGGTTCCTCCTCATGGCAGACGCACTTATAAATAGACATGAGTGTGGCGTGGCATGAGGGCAGCTGAAGGCTGCGCAGGGACAATTTGGTGTGCGCTGTGGACACTGGGTCGTGCGCGCGGGGGGGGGGGGGGGGGGGGGTTGGGCAGCATGTAACCCAGGAGAAGTGGCAGCGGAGTGTCATGCAGGCAGTGATTGTGCTTTGTTGGAGGTAGTGTGGTGCTTAGCTAAGGTATGCATTGCTAATGAGGGCTTTTCAGAAGTAAAAGTTGTTGGGGGGGGGGGGCCCACTCTTGCCGCTATTGTGGCTTAATAGTGGGACCTGGGAACTTGAGATGCATCCCAACATGTAGCCCCTTGGCTGCCCTATCCGTTGCTGTGTTGTTCCCATCACTTTCTTGAATTGCCCCGATTTTCACAAATGGAAACCTTAGCGAGCATCGGCGATATACAAAAATGCTCGAGTCGCCCATTGACTTCAATGGGGTTCGTTACTCGAAACGAACCCTCGAGCATCGCGATAATTTCGTCCCGAGTAACGAGCACCCGAGCATTTTGGTGCTCGCTCATCTCTAGTGGTAACATGATGTTGTACGGCTGATCTACAATATTTACTATATATGTAACAAAATGTTTGTATTAGCAGTTTTATAACGTCTTCTTTTATTTCCTTCTTCTGATATTTTGTTTTAGGACAACAGCGGCATTCTGTGTGAGCTTCAGCTACATATTCATCCGAACCGCTGTGTTACCCTGGAATCTACCAGAATGCCAGGGATGACTATTTCCTTCAACAGTGATGGTGAACCCGTCAATGATGACACCAGAGGCTACGCAGGCATAGCTAATGAGTTCTCTGTCCATGTCAAGGTGAATCATACCCCCTGTTGCCTAACACTGTGTTAGAGTAGTCAGACTTTTGGCAAATGGTCATTTATTTGTACATGGTTCCATATAAGCCAGATAACAAGTGCCAACTGACAACATGGGAGTTCATTGAAGTGGCTTCCACAAGGGCCAAATCAAGCTGTATGGCGGACTGTTCATATGACCATTCATCATACATTCATACATTTTCATCATTGTCAGCAGCACATCCCCTGCTTAGATGAGGAGATATGCTGCCAACAATGTTATAATTTTTGTGGCAACACAAATCAGATCAGCTGACAAACAAACATTTGCTGATTTGTCAGCTGATTGCTGCCCCATTTACATGTAGCAATGATTAGGGGAATGAACGCTAAGAGGAATGGTCCTTCAAGATCAATGGCCCATGTAAAAGGGCTTCAGGACTTCTTCACATGGGCGTGATTTTGTCTCGTTATGCGGCCGTTATAACGGGACGTAACAAAACCATTGATTTCAAGGATTTTGTTTTCATTAGCTATACTATCCCCCATGTGGGAAAGATAGGGCAGGACCTATCTTCCTGCAGTTTTTTTTCAAATGCGTGCACTATAGCGCAGAGTTTGAGTGGCCCGAAAAAAAACCCGGTTCATCTGCAACTAGTTCCGTAGAGGTGAGCATTGTAGCGCATACGTCCATGTGTTTTGTTTTTTTTTATATGGTGGTCATTCTGTCATTCCCCTTGTGTAAGAGTCCTCCATTTTTGTATCAGTGGGCATTCTGATAGTCGCTTAGTCAGTGAAAGTAGGACTGAAACAAGAATTGGAAGCAGTGCAAATCAAGAGCATGATGAAGTACCTAGACCTTGGACATATGGACTGGTCACAGAATAGCTTTAATCTAGTGCTGCCAAATGATGAAGCAGTGTATTGCAGAGCAGTCACCATCCTGATCACATCCATGTGAGATGAAGGGGTTTCCAGTGATTTGATGGTTTGTTCTATTGATCTCAGGTTTTGTTCACATCTGCATTTTGGATTTCCATTTTTCTGTTCCAACATGAGAACAGGAAAACAGACTCCCTGCAGGGGATGATCCGTCCTATGATGGAAGCGGACAGTGCTGGACAGAGCCCATTGTCTATAATGGAGTTTGCCTGGTTTCCATTCTGCCCTTTGGTATTTTCGTGGGCAAATTAGCACAACAGAGCCTCATCAGTCAGTGCAACTGGATAATTGTTCTACTTCTTCAATTTCCTAAGTCAGTGCAATGAGATTGTTAACAGCAGACTGTATGTTGCATTTATGAAAAAAAACTGCTTTCAGGTTTTGCAACATTTTCTAAGTGCATGAAATCATATATTAACATCTAAAGAGTTTCAACTCTTTATAATATATATATACACTACCGTTCAAAAGTTTGGGGTCACATTGAAATGTCCTTATTTTTGAAGGAAAAGCACTGTACTTTTCAATGAAGATAACTTTAAACTAGTCCTAACTTTAAACAAATGCACTCTATACATTGCTAATGTGGTAAATGACTATTCTAGCTGCAAATGCCTGGTTTTTTGTGCAAAATCTACAAAGGTGAATAGAGGCCCATTTCCAGCAACTATCACTCCAGTGTTCTAATGGTACAATGTGTTTGCTCATTGGCTCAGAAGGCTAATTGATGATTAGAAAACCCTTGTGCAATCATGTTCACACATCTGAAAACAGTCTAGCTCGTTACAGAAGCTACAAAACTGACCTTCCTGTGAGCAGATTGAGTTTCTGGAGCATCACATTTGTGGGGTCAATTAAACGCTCAAAATGGCCAGAAAAAGAGAACTTTCATCTGAAACTCGACAGTCTATTCTTGTTCTTAGAAATGAAGGCTATTCCATGCGAGAAATTGCTAAGAAATTGAAGATTTCCTACAACGGTGTGTACTACTCCCTTCAGAGGACAGCACAAACAGGCTCTAACCAGAGTAGAAAAAGAAGTGGGAGGCCGCGTTGCACAACTAAGCAAGAAGATAAGCACATTAGAGTCTCTAGTTTGAGAAACAGACGCCTCACAGGTACCCAACTGGCATCTTCATTAAATAGTACCCGCAAAACACCAGTGTCAACATCTACAGTGAAGAGGCGGCTGCGGGATTTTGGGCTTCAGGGCAGAGTGGCAAAGAAAAAGCCATATCTGAGACTGGCCAATAAAAGAAAAAGATTAAGATGGGCAAAAGAACACAGACATTGGACAGAGGAAGACTGGAAAAAAGTGTTGTGGACGGATGAATCCAAGTTTGAGGTGTTTGGATCACAAAGAAGAACGTTTGTGACACGCAGAACAAATGAAAAGATGCTGGAAGAATGCCTGACGCCATCTGTTCAGCATGGTGGAGGTAATGTGATGGTCTGGGGTTGCTTTGGTGCTGGTAAGGTGGGAGATTTGTACAGGGTAAAAGGGATTCTGAATAAGGAAGGCTATCACTCCATTTTGCAACGCCATGCCATACCCAGTGGACAGCGCTTGATTGGAACCAATTTCATCCTACAACAGGGCAATGACCCTAAACACACCTCCAAATTGTGCAAGAACTATTTACAGCAGAAGCAGGCAGCTGGTATTCTATCGGTAATGGAGTGGCCAGCGCAGTCACCAGATCTGAACCCCATTGAGCTGTTGTGGGAGCAGCTTGACCGTATGGTACGCCAGAAGTGCCCATCCAACCAATCCAACTTGTGGGAGATGCTTCTAGAAGCGTGGGGTGCAATTTCACAAGCTTACCTCAACAAATTAACAGCTAGAATGTCAAAGGTGTGCAATGCTGTAATTGCTGCAAAAGGAGGATTCTTTGACGAAAGCAAAGTTTGATGTAAAAACAATGTTATTTCAAATACAAATCATTATTTCTAACCTTGTCAATGCCTTGACTCTATTTTCTATTCATTTCACAACGCATGGTGGTGAATAAGTGTGACTTTTCATGGAAAACACAAAATTGGGTGACCCCAAACTTTTGAACGGTAGTGTATATATGTATTATATAATATATAATAATGTATTGGTCAGTTACATCCCTTATGATACATTGTTGGTAAGCTTACTGTTTGTTCTTTCATTATTATTACTACTATTATTAACCCTTACCTGCTGTTATTATTTTAGGGAATGTTCCATAGTGGTGCAGTACTTTTACTGGCCACTAGTTGGAGCCAAGCTTTGTGTCTGAGACCTGATGGGTTCTGTAGTGGTGCTGGGAAACAGAAAGTGGAATCCTACTGGAGAGTACACAAAATAGGTCCTGCTGTGTGCATGTTCGAGAATGTAACCCATCCCAGAATGTTTCTAAGAATTAAAAATGGTAGTTGTAATGGAGAAGTGAGTATTCCGTAATTACACTATCTGTCCAAAATGTCCTGCAAAAACTTTTTACTGTAGAATTCTTTGAATTCAGTGGATCCTAAACATAGCAAAGTCTTATATTTCTCATTCTTTTAATCCAATTAAAGAAAACTGCAACAAAACTGTGTATACAAAGAATTAGGGCAGCTTCACACGGGCATTTGCGTTTTGTGCAAGCTTCAGCCCAACGTATTTCCGCTGTGAACAAGTCTTTATTATGCTGTATCTGCGCATTTTATTGTACTTTTGTGCAGGCAGGACATGTTCCTTTTCGTGCAGCAGACGGACACATCCTGATTTGAGTTCCAGTCGTGTTTCTTTCACAGAATTGCACAGTGTTTCATGCATCCCATTGTGTATTCATTTGCACACCCCTTATGGACCTCTATGGGGACCTTTGGTCCGCAAATGCACAGAAAGATAGAGCAGGTCCTATTTTTGACATGGGTGATAAATACATGCGCAAAATCAGGAAATGAGAACAAACTCTGGGATATATGTGGGTTCTATTCTCTGCGTATTGCTTGTGTAAATTTTACGCATTCAAATACACGCGTCAATACGCCTGTGTGAAGCGGCCTAAGAGCTTCTTTAAACTAGCAAATGTGCAAATATGCTCACCTCACTGCAACATAATTACACAGTGAATAAGGCTTGTCTGCGCATAGAACTGTCCTTTTTTGCGGACACATAGCATATACATATGCGTGCGCGACACACCCTCGCCCTGATTTAAAAGGCTATTTAGCCTAATGAGGTCCAGATTGGTTCTATTTTTCACAAAATTGCGCAGTATACTGCGGATTTGTGTACCTCCCAAACACTTCTATGGGGACATTTGCTGCGCAAATACCCAAAATGCATGCAAAAAAATCGTCCATGTTAAAGAACCCATTGAAATCAATGTATTCTATTCCCTACATATTGTACCTGCATATTTTATGAATGCAAATATGTCCATCTGAAGGATCCCAAAGTCCATAAATGCAACCAGAAAGGAAATAGCTATTCCCAAAGATGCCAATAGAATACTTTAACTCCAAAATCGGAGTTTAGGCATCTGAGCAGGGGTTCTATTTGCCCTGCATGGAACCATCCAAGCACACATGCTGTTTCTTTTAATGTATGTGTTTATCTTGAAAACAGTTCTTCATTGAGTCATTGTAAATGATACAACTGAAGGGGTTAACTTGAGGTTCCTGGGCCCTAAAATACAACTTTGAACAAGGCCCCCAAGTATCACTCATCATTTATAGCACTGGTGCCTCCATATGGGGCAGAGTGGCCTTCGGCCTCCCTCAGGCTCCCTTCACACCCCACACGCTGTAGTTACATCTCTGCATACTGTACAAGTCTTGCAAAATAAACTCAGACAGAAAAGTGTTTAAATTATTTAAAAGCCATATCTATAAACCATAAGCTGAGCGGCTATTATTGTTACATTGTGTCTTCTCTGTGTCTCTGTATCAGGGTGCAGGTGATGAGTACTGCCAGTTCAAAGTGGAGAAAAACTATGAAAATGGATCAGTGACCCTGGAAAGCATTAGAAGTAAAGGAATATACATTGGGCTTCTTCCCAATGGACTTGCCAAGCCGATGATACACACAGGAGAGCAAAACACAGTATTTTACCCACAAGTTATAAAATGTATGCATTATTTAACCACAAATCATATTCTTCGTTTAAGAGCAAACTGAATGCTAGCCGTGGCTGAGATCTCTGCCTCATGTAACATGGGTGTCATGGTAATGGGTCAATGAATGTATCTGAGAATAACGGTGACTGCGCTTCATAATTCGGCACAAAGAAAAAAATATACACTACTGTGCAAAAGTTTTAGGCAGGTGACGAAAAAATGCTGCTTTAAAAAATGGAGGTGCAAAGTGAATGAATGAAAAAGAAATATCTAGAGATGAGCGAGCATACTTGTCTGAGCTTGATGCTCGTTCGAGTATTAGGGTGCTCGAGATGCTCATTACTCGAGACGAGCACCACGCGGTACTCGTCTCGATTAAACGAGCACTGACCATTGAATTCAATGGAGCCGGCAATACAGCTCCATGCCGGCGAGCGCGGAATTAATTTTCGGGAAGGGCTTAAAAATATAAGCCCTTACCTGAAAATCATCCTAAGATGTGTAAAAATAAAAAAAAAACAATTATGTCAGCATAAAGATCGTTCTCCTCTGCCACAGCTGTAACAGCTGTGGCAGAGAAGAACGCTGTTAGCCCATTGAATTAAATGGAGCAGGCAATACAGCTGGCTCCATTGAAAACAATGGGCTGCCGGAGAGCGCGGGATGAATTTTCGGGAAGGGCTTAAAAATATAAGCCCTTACCTGAAAATCATCCTTAAGGGTGCGTTCAGATGAGCGTGTTTTGGTGCGTGCATACGCACGCACAAAAACACGCTTGTATTTACAACACTGCATTCCCTATGGTGTGTGCACATGTCCGTACTTTGCAGGTGCGTGCCTGCAAAGATAGGACATGCGTGCACCATAGGGAATGCACGCATTGTTTTCAATGGAGCCGCGGCTGCTGTCGGCGGCTCGATTGAAAACAATGGCCTGCTGGCTCCCTGCATTCCTTTTCAGGGAAGGACTTTACATATAAGCCCTTCCCTGAAAAAGAAAGATTTTAGTGTAAAAAAGAATAAAAATGCAGGCATTCTCTTCAATGGAGCCACTGCTGCTGCCGGCGACTCCATTGAAGACAATGGTCTGTGGCACACCTGAATTCTTTTTCAGGGAAGGGCTTTACATATAAGCCATTCCCTGGAAATGAATTAAAAGTGATTTAAAAAACAAAAAAAATAGATACTCACCTCCCTTCACCTGTCGGGGCACAGCCGCGTCTTCTCCTGCTGCCCCCTGCACTGTGGTGCTGAACTGCTGATCTATCACCAGCCATGGATTTAAATTCCCCGCCCGCTGAATGAGCTGCCTCTGATTGGTCACAGCCTCACCAATCAGAGGCAGCTCTCACTCACACCTATTCATGAATTCATGAATGGGTGAGTGCTGCCTCTGATTGGTCCCTGCACTGAGTCAATCAGAGGCAGCACTCACTCACCGGCTGCTGAATACTACTCAGTGCAGTTCAGAAGAACTGCCGGCCGGCCGTGGCTGAACTCCGGCTGCAGCGGAAAGGTGAGTATACATTTTTTTTTTATTTTTACACATTTTAGGATGATTTTCAGGTAAGGGATTATATTTTTAAGCCCTTCCCGAAAATTCATCCCGCGCTCGCCGGCAGCCCATTGCTTTCAATGGAGCCAGCTGTATTGCCGGCTCCATTGAATTCAATGGGCTAACATCGTTCTTCTCTGCCACAGCTGTTACAGCTGTGGCAGAGGAGAACGATCTTTATGCTGACAGTGCGGGGGGGGGGGGGGGGTCTCATTCTTGCCACTATTGTGGCTTAATAGTGGGACCTCGGAGCCCGAAATGCAGCCCTGCATGTTGCTCCTCGCCTGCCCTATCCATTTCTGTGTTTTTTACATGACTTTGGTGATTTGCTAAGATTTTCACAAATGAGAACCTTAGCGGAGCACCAGTCATATACAAAAATGCTCGAGTCGCCCATTGCCTTCAATGGGGTTCGTTACTCGAAACGAACTCTCGAGCATCACTGAAAGTTCGACTTGAGTAACGAGCACTTGAGCATTTTGGTGCTCGCTCATCTCTAGAAATATCAAATCAATATTTGGTGTGATCAGAGGCGTAACTTGAAGCTTCTGGGCCCCAATGCAAAACCTGTAACTGGGCCCCCAACTATAATGCTTTATTCATAGTACTGGGCTCCCTATATGGAGAAGAGATGCCTTATGGGCCCCCTAAGGCTTCTGGGCCTGGGTTCAACCGCATCCTCTGCATCCTCTATGGTTACACCCCCGGGTGTGACCACCCTTTGACTTCAAATCATCATTAATTCTTCTAGTTATGCTTGCACACAGTTTTTGAAGGAACGCGGCAGGGGAATTGTTCTAAACATCTCGGAGAACAAACCACAGATCTTCTGTGGATGTAGCTTGCTCAAGCCCTTCTATCTCTTCATATAATCCCCAGGAGAATTGATGATGTTGAGATCAGGGCTCTGTGGGGCCATATGATCACTTCCAGAACCCCTCTTCTTCATCAGGGCTCTTACCAACTTACGTTTTTTTAACGCTGCAATATCGCTGTGTTTTTTAATGCGAGTGTGAATGGGACTTTCTAATGTTAAAACCACATCGCAAGTTTGTGCTTTGCGATTCTTGTGCGATGCGATTTTAACATTAGAAAGTCCCATTGACAAGCGCATAAAAAAAAAGCAGCAATATCGCAGCGTTAAAAAAACTCAAGTGGGTAAGAGCCCTTACGCTGAAGATAGTTCTTAATGACATTGGCTGGATGTTTGGGGTCGATGTCCTGCTGCAGAATAAATTTGGAGCCAATCAGATGCCTCCATAGTGGTATTGCAGAATGGATTAGTATCTGCCTGTATGTCCCAGCATTGAAGACACCATTAATCCTGACCACTGTCACTCGCTAGCATCAGCTGGGCAATAAATTCAAGCCAATGTTTTCAAAATTGAATTGGTCATTAGAGATGAGCGAACACCAAAATGTTCGGGTGTTCGTTATTCGGAACGAACTTCCCGTGATGCTCGAGGGTTCGTTTCGAACAACGAACCCCATTGAAGTCAATGGGCGACCAGAACATTTTTGTATTTCGCCGATGCTCGCTAAGGTTTTCATGTGTGAAAATCTGGGCAATTCAGGAAAGTGATGGGAATGACACAGTGACGGATAGGGCAGGCGAGGGGCTACATGTTGGGCTGCATCTCAAGTTCACAGGTCCCACTATTAAGCCACAATAGCGGCAAGAGTGCCCCCCCCCCACTGTCAGCATAAAGATCGTTCTCCTCTGCCACAGCTGTAACAGCTGTAGCAGAGAAGAACGATGTTTGCCCATTGAATTCAATGGAGCCAGCAATACAGCAGGTTCCACTGAATGCAATGGGCTGCCCGCGATCGCAGGATGAATGGTCGGAAAGGGGTTAAATATATAACCCCTTTCCTGCAATTCATCCAGAAATGTGTTACACTAAAAATATATACCGGCGTATAAGGCGACCGGGCGTATAAGACGACCCCCCAACTGTCACCTTATACGCCGGTAATACAGTGGAGCAAAGAATAAAAAGCATTACTCACTTTTTCAGATGATCTGCGGCGCTCCTGCAGGCTGTCGCTCCCTCCTAATCCACGGCAGAGTATTCCTTTCTCCACGAAAGGCTTGAAATCCCCGCCTCCAGAAACACAGCCAATCACAGCCAATGACAATGATGTCATTGAATGGCTGTGATTGGCTTGAAATCCCCGCCTCCAGAAACACAGCCAATCACAGCCATTCAATGACATCATTGTCATTGGCTGTGATTGGCTGAAGGCACATGTGTTTCTGGAGGCAGGGATTTAAAGCCTTTCGTGGAGAAAGGAATAGTCTGCCGGGAACCAGGAAGGAGCGACAGCCTGCAGGAGCGCCGCAGATCATCTGAAAAAGTGAGTAATGATTTTTATTCTTTGCTCCACTGTATTACCGGCGTATAAGGTGACAGTTGGGGGGTCGTCTTATACGCCCGGTCGCCTTATACGCCGGTATATATTTTTAGTGTAACACATTTCTGGATGAATTGCAGGAAAGGGGTTATATATTTAACCCCTTTCCGACCATTCATCCTGCGATCGCCGGCAGCCCATTGCATTCAGTGGAACATGCTGTATTGCTGGCTCCATTGAATTCAATGGGCAAACATCGTTCTTCTCTGCTACAGCTGTTACAGCTGTGCCAGAGAAGAAGGATTTGTCTTCTATATGTTCTCAATGGGGTCAGCGCTGCTGCCGCCGGCCCCATTGAGCGCATATAGAGAAGATTTATGGCCCTAAGAAGGACCGTTGGGGTTCTTGACACCTAAAATACTCCTAACACTCTCCCTATAGCAGCTCCAACACAATAGCGCTTTCCCTAAACTCATGTCAGAATGCATCCATAGCGAGCCGCGGGAGGGGCAGATTTCAATACTCGAGTGACACCTTATCTCCCCAGCCACTCACAGCAGGGGGGTGGTATAGGGCTTAAACGTTGCAGGGGGAAGTTGTAATGCCTTCCCTGTCTTTATATTGGCCAAAAAAAAGCGCTAACGTCTCAGGGAAGAAAGTTAAATTAACCAGAACACCGCATGGTGTTCGTTACGAATAACGAACATCCCGAACACCCTAATATTCGCACGAATATCAAGCTCGGACGAACGCGTTCGCTCATCTCTATTGGTCATCCCAACATAACTTTTAGCAAAAGTCGACTAAAAATCATTTTACAAATAAAAACAGATGAAAGGTGCGTGATATGAGCGGAGCTCAGTTACTAATACACTTGCCTGTTATTTTATAGCATTCCTTCCCTTTAGCCAAATGTTTTCTATTCTCAAAAAAACCCTTTAAGGGCTATAACAGATGAGCGCCTGCGCAAATACGCTCTTCGCTATGGAGCATATTTGTGCATGAGAAAGGAATTTTTTTTTGTAATTCTGAATTTTGCGCTATTGTGCGCCGGCATAAAAAAAAAAAAAGCGGGAAGATCGGTTTTGCCCTAACTTTTCTCGCACATAGAACAACTACGTAGGAGAAAGATATAGAAGTCCTTTGTTTCCTCATGCATAGTATTAGCGCGAGAATCCCGCTAGTCAAAACGAAACCATTGAAATCTATGAGATCCTGAAAAATCACATAAAATAACATATTTGTGTTAATGAACTTTTTCAATTATCTGTGCAAAAATGTCCACAACCGCATGTAATATGCATCGGGCATGAGGCCCACCTGACAATTTTCTGCTATCGGTCAATATTGGAAGAACGCGTTAACATGCGGCTCCAAGTGTCCCGCTGCCCTCCTGGGTCCTCTGTACATATTTGGTTTCGGTCACATTCCGAGTGAGGAATGGTCTCCCGTCACCCTACCCTTTAAATGTTTATTTTTTTCTTTTTAGTTGGCAGAGAAAAGCCTACGGGAACATCTGCAACTCTCAGCCAGAAAAGGGAAGAAATTCTGCAAGAAGATGAAGTAATAGAAGCAAGGCAGGGTCCAGTGGCTCAGAGCCCATCAGCGTCTCCTCCCTCCAGCAAAAGTGAGTTGTTGAATGAGTGCGGTCATGTTCAGTATCAGCTCATAGCGCGTCTGTTATCAGACACAGGGGAGGAAAGGAAATGTGTTTAGGATATTACATCACATTAAGTGACCACAGAGTTGTCTGGGTTGTCCTCTGCACAGTGTAAAATGTCAGGGTATGTTTCACACATGATAAGACAAGGTTCAAGGGATCAACTTTCCATGCAGAAGAGAATCTATCATAACATACAAGAAAACCTCAACTATATTCGCCTCATGAACTTACAGCGGATATCAGACTACATTGTTCCAGGGAAAGATTTTACTGTGCAGGTGTGGAAAAAATACTGCAAAGTGAGAATGCTCTCAAAAATAGGAGGGTTCCGCCTTGTTCACATCAGCCTTAGGGACTTTCAGTTTTGCTGCTCAGGGAGAAGGATAAAGGCATCCCCGGCCGAACGTCTCCGTCTTATGATGGTACCAAACAGCCCCCCATTGACTATAATGGGGTCTATTCGATTTCCCTCAAGCAGTCCAGCATTTTGCCAGAATTTACAGTACTAACTACCATGTTTCCCCCGAAAATAAGACAGTGTCTTATATTAATCTTTGTTCAAAAAGGTTTAACTTTTTTACATGTATAGCTGCCTGGACACTATTTAAATTGACTTTTTAAATTAACTGTTAGCAGGGCTTAATTTTGGAGTAGGGCTTATATTTCAAGCATCCTCAAAAAGCCTGAAAATCATTTTGCATCCTCAAAAATTGTGGAAAATCATGTCTTATTTTCAGGGAAACAGGGTAGTGCTACTTGCAGTGGTATTTTGTCAAGTGTTCTAGTGGAAATCAGTGACGAAGGTTCCAAATAGAACCTTCTACGCTGATGTGAACAAAACCTAATAGTTTTAAAAACGCAAAGTGAGTGAACAAAAGAAAAATCTAAATCAAATCAATATTTGTGTGACCATACCTTGTCTTCAAAACAGCATCAACCTTCTAGGTACACTTGCACACAGTTTTTTAAGTAATTTGACAAAGTGACTGTTACAAACATTTGGAGAACCAACCACAGATCTTCTGTGGATGTCAGCTTTCTCAAATTCCTCTGTCTCTTCATGTAATCCCAGACAGACTTGATGATGTAGATATCAGGGCTCTGTGGGGCCGTATTATCACTTCCAGGACTCCTTGTTCTTCTTTACACTGAAGATAGCTCTTAATGACATTGGCTGGAAGTTTGAGGCTGTTGTCCTGTAGTTTGCAGCATTTTTTACACACCTGCCTTAAACTTTTCCACAGTACTGTATGTAAATCAGACAACTAAAAAATCTTTTGTTAACAGATTAAAAAAAACTGTGACTTACGTGACTGGTAAAAAGAAAAAAGTTTGGTACCATGTTAGTAGAATAAAATGTAGAGATGAGCGAACACCAAAATGCTCGGGTGTTCGTTATTCGAAACGAACTTCCCGCGATGTTCGAGGGTTCGTTTCGAATAACGAACCCCATTGAAGTCAATGGGCGACCGGAGCATTTTTGTATTTCGCCGATGCTCGCTAAGGTTTTCATGTGTGAAAATCTGGGCAATTCAAGAAAGTGATGGGAACGACACAGCAACGGATAGGGCAGGCGAGGGGCTACATGTTGGGCTGCATCTCAAGTTCACAGGTCCCACTATTAAGCCACAATACCGGCAAGAGTGGGCCCCCCCCCTCCCAACAACTTTTACTTCTGAAAAGCCCTCATTAGCATGGCATACCTTTGCTAAGCACCACACTAGCTACAACAAAGCACAATCACTGCCTGCATGACACTCCACTGACACTTCTCCTGGGTTACATGCTGTCCAACCGCACCCCCTCCCCCCCACAGCGCACACCAAACTGTCCCTGCGCAGCCTTCAGCTGCCCTCATGCCACACCACCCTCATGTCTATTTAGAAGTGCGTCTGCCATGACGAGGGACCGCAGGCACACACTGCAGAGGTTGGCACGGCTAGGCAGCGACCCTCTTTAAAAGTGGCGGGGCGATAGCCCACAATGCTGTACAGAAGCAATGAGAAATAGAATCCTGTGCCACCGCCATCAGGAGCTGCACACGTGGGCATAGCAATGGGGAACCTATGTGCCACACACTATTCATTCTGTCAAGGTGTCTGCATGCCCCAGTCAGACCGCGGTTTTTAATTCATAGACACAGGCAGGTACAACTCCCTATTGTGAAGTCCCTGTGGACCTACAGCATGGGTGGCTCCCTGGAACCCACCGGCGGTACACAAAAATATCCCATTGCAGTGCCCAACACAGCTGAGGTAGTAATGTCGTGCTTAATACAGGTGGGCTTCGGCCCACACTGCATGCCCCAGTCAGACTGGGGTTCTTTACAAGTGGACACATGTAGGTTACACTCCGTGTGCACCTACAGCATGGGTGGCTCCCTGGAACCCACCGGCGGTACACAAAAATATCCCATTGCATTGCCCAACACAGCTGAGGTAGTAATGTTGTGCGTAATACAGGTGGGCTTCGGCCCACACTGCATGCCCCAGTCAGACTGGGGTTCTTTACAAGTGGAAACACATGCATTTATAATTCCCTGTGGACCCACAGCATGGGTGGGTGCCAGGAAGCCACCGGCGGTACACAAAAATATCCCATTGCGTTGCCCAACACAGCTGAGGTAGTAATGTTGTGCGTAATACAGGTGGGCTTCGGCCCACACTGCATGCCCCAGTCAGACTGGGGTTCTTTACAAGTGGAAACACATGCATTTATAATTCCCTGTGGACCCACAGCATGGGTGGGTGCCAGGAAGCCACCAGCGGTACACAAAAATATCCCATTGCATTGCCCAACACAGCTGAGGTAACGTCAGCTGTAATGCAGGTGGGCTAAAAATTAATTTGATTACACTGTAGGCGAGGGCCCACAAAAATTGCTATATCAACAGTACTAATGTACATCCAAAAAATTGGCCATGGCCAGCCAAGAGGGCAGGTGAAACCCATTAATCGCTTTGGTTAATGTGGCTTAAGTGGTAACTAGGCCTGGAGGCAGCCCAGTTTAACTAAAAATTGGTTCAAGTTAAAGTTCCAACGCTTTTAAGCGCATTGAAACTTTTAAAAATTGTTCAGAAAAATTATTTTAGTGAGCCTTGTGGCCCTAAGAAAAATTGCCCGTTCAGCGTAATTACGTGAGGTTTCAGGAGGAGGAGGAGGAGGAATATTAGACACAGATTGATGAAGCAGAAATGTCCCCGTTTTGGATGGTGAGAGAGAACGTAGCTTCCATCCGCGGGTGCAGCCTACGTATTGCTTACGTATCGCTGCTGTCCGCTGGTGGAGAAGAGAAGTCTGGTGAAATCCAGGCTTTGTTCATCTTGATGAGTGTTAGCCTGTCGGCACTGTCGGTTGACAAGCGGGTACGCTTATCTGTGACGATTCCCCCAGCCGCACTAAACACCCTCTCCGACAAGACGCTAGCCGCAGGACAAGCAAGCACCTCCAGGGCATACAGCGCTAGTTCAGGCCACGTGTCCAGCTTCGACACCCAGTAGTTGTAGGTGGCAGAGGCGTCACGGAGGACGGTCGTGCGATCGGCTACGTACTCCCTCACCATCCTTTTACAGTGCTCCCGCCGACTCAGCCTTGACTGGGGAGCGGTGACACAGTCTTGGTGGGGAGCCATAAAGCTGTCCAGGCCCTTAAAGACTGTTGCACTGCCTGGGATGTACATGCTGCTCGATCTCCGCACCTCCCCTGCTACCTTGCCCTCGGTACTGCGCCTTCTGCCACTAGCGCTGTCGGCTGGGAATTTTACCATCAGCTTGTCCGCAAGGGTCCTGTGGTATAGCAACACTCTCGAACCCCTTTCCTCTTCGGGAATGAGAGTGGGCAGGTTCTCCTTATAGCGTGGGTCGAGCAGTGTGTACACCCAGTAATCCGTTGAGGCCAGAATGCGTGCAACGCGAGGGTCACGAGAAAGGCATCCTAACATGAAGTCAGCCATGTGTGCCAGGGTACCTGTACGCAACACATGGCTGTCTTCACTAGGAAGATCACTTTCAGGATCCTCCTCCTCCTCCTCCTCCTCCTCCTCCTCCGCTTCAGGCCATACACGCTGAAAGGATGACAGGCAATCAGCCGGTGTACCGTCAGCAGCGGGCCAAGCTGTCTCTTCCCCCTCCTCCTCATCCTCCTCATGCTCCTCCTCTTCCTCCTGTACGCGCTGAGAAATAGACAGGAGGGTGCCCTGACTATCCAGCGGCATACTGTCTTCCACCGCCCCCGTTTCCGAGCGCAAAGCAGCTGCCTTTATGCTTTGCAGGGAATTTCTCCAGATGCATAGCAGAGGAATGGTGACGCTAATGATTGCAGCATCGCCGCTCACCACCTGGGTAGACTCCTCAAAATTACCAAGGACATGGCAGATGTCTGCCAACCAGGCCCACTCTTCTGAAAAGAATTGAGGAGGCTGACTCCCACTGCGCCGCCCATGTTGGAGTTGGAATTCGACTATAGCTCTACGCTGTTCATAGAGCCTGGCCAACATGTGGAGCGTAGAGTTCCACCGTGTGGGCACGTCGCACAGCAGTCGGTGCACTGGCAGCTTAAAGCGATGTTGCAGGGTGCGCAGGGTGGCAGCGTCCGAGTGGGACTTGCGGAAATGTGCGCAGAGCCGGCGCGCCTTTACGAGCAGGTCTGACAAGCGTGGGTAGCTTTTCAGAAAGCGCTGAACCACCAAATTAAAGACGTGGGCCAGGCACGGCATGTGCGTGAGGCTGCCGAGCTGCAGAGCCGCCACCAGGTTACGGCCGTTGTCACACACGACCATGCCCGGTTGGAGGCTCAGCGGCGCAAGCCAGCGGTCGGTCTGCTGTGTCAGATCCTGCAGCAGTTCGTTGGCCGTGTGCCTCTTATCTCCTAAGCTGAGTAGTTTCAGCACGGCCTGCTGACGCTTGCCCACCGCTGTGCTGCCACAGCGCGCGACACCGACTGCTGGCGACGTGCTGCTGCTAACACATCTTGATTGCGAGACAGAGGTTGCGGAGGAGGAGGAGGAGGAGTGTGCTTTAGTGGAGGAAGCATACACCTCCGCAGATACCACCACCGAGCTGGGGCCCGCAATTCTGGGGGTGGGTAGGACGTGAGCGGTCCCAGGCTCTGACTCTGTCCCAGCCTCCACTAAATTCACCCAATGTGCCGTCAGGGAGATGTAGTGGACCTGCCCGCCTGTGCTTGTCCACGTGTCCGTTGTTAAGTGGACCGTGGCAGTAACCGCGTTGGTGAGGGCGCGTACAATGTTGCGGGAGACGTGGTCATGCAGGGCTGGGACGGCACATCGGGAAAAGTAGTGGCGACTGGGAACTGAGTAGCGCGGGGCCCACGCCTCCATGATACTTTTGAAGGACTCCATTTCCACAACCCTATACGGCAGCATCTCAAGGCTGATGAATTTTGCTATGCGGACGGTTAACGTCTGAGCGTGCGGGTGCGTGGCGGCGTACTTGCGCTTGCGCTCCAACAGTTGCGCAAGCGACGGCTGGACGGTGCGCTGAACTACACTGGTGGATGGGGCCGAGGACAGCGGAGGTGAGGGTGTGGGTGCAGGCCATGAGGCGGTAGTGCCCGTGTCCTGAGTGGGGGGTTGCATCTCAGTGGCAGGTTGGGGCACAGGGGGAGAGGCAGGGGTGCAAACCGGAGGCGGTGAACGTTCTTCGTCCCACCTTGTGGGGTGCTTGGCCATCATATGTCTGCGCATGCTGGTGGTGGTGAGGCTGTTGGTGTTGGCTCCCCGGCTGAGCTTTGCGCGACAAAGGTTGCACACCACTGTTCGTCGGTCGTCAGGCGTCTCTGTGAAAAACTGCCAGACCTTAGAGCACCTCGGCCTCTGCAGGGTGGCATGGCGCGAGGGTGCGCTTTGGGAAACAGTTGGTGGATTATTCGGTCTGGCCCTGCCTCTACCCCTGGACACCGCACTGCCTCTTGCAACCTGCCCTGCTGCTGCCCCTGCCTCCCCCTCTGAAGACCTGTCCTGAGTACGCGTTGCAAACCAGGTGGGGTCAGTCACCTCATCGTCATGCTGCTCTTCCTCCGAATCCTCTGTGCGCTGCTCCCTTGGACTTACTGCCCTCACTACTACCTGACTGCAAGACAACTGTGTCTCATCGTCATCGTCCTCCTCACCCACAGAAAGTTCTTGAGACAGTTGGCGGAATTCCCCAGCCTCATCCCCCGGACCCCGGGAACTTTCCAATGGTTGGGCATCAGTGACGATAAACTCCTCTGGTGGGAGAGGAACCACTGCTGCCCAATCTGAGCAGGGGCCAGAGAACAGTTCCTGGGAGTCTTCACGCAGCTGAGCAGGTGTCATTGGAGTGGAGTGAGGAGGCTGGGAGGAAGGAGGAGCAGCAGACAGAGGATTCTGATTTGCAGCAGTGGACGGCGCAGAACTGCGGGTGGACGATAGGTTGCTCGAAGCACTTTCTGCCATCCAGGACAGGACCTGCTCACACTGCTCATTTTCTAATAACCGTCTCCCGCGTGGACCCATTAATTGGGCGATGAATGTGGGGACGCCAGAAACGTGCCTCTCTCCTAATCGCGCAGCAGTCGGCTGCGACACACCTGGATCAGGAGCTCGGCCTGTGCCCACACCCTGACTTGGCCCTCCGCATCCTCGGCCGCGTCCACGTCCTCTAGGCCTACCCCTACCCCTCAGCATGCTGTTTTACCAGTGATTTGATTTCACAGGCAGGAAATAAATTGGCGCAAGACTGCAGGCCAAATATAATTTTTTCCCTTTTTTGAAAACGAAAGGCCCCACTGCCTCTAGTGAATAAATAATCTAAGTTTAATAACTGTGCTGTGTCCCTGCTAATGTGTCACAGAACTTGAGGGTAGCAGAGTTATGAACTCTGGCAGAGCAGGTATTTTTTTCCCAATAAAGGAAAGCAAATGGCGAAGCCAGCAGTAAAGCGTAGCTGGGTGCGTCTGATTTTTTAACGTTGTACACGCAGCTCACACGTGTCCACAGCCCTTAGGACGGACAGAGGCAGGACAAATAGATTTGTTTTCCCTTGTCTTTACACCAAAAGGACCCACTGCGTATATTCAATGAACATGAGACGTTTAATAACTGTGCTGTGGCCCTGCTAATGTGTCACAGAACTTGAGGGTAGCAGAGTTATTAACTCTGGCAGAGCAGGTATTTTTTTCCCAATTAAGGAAAGCAAATGGCGAAGCCAGCAGTAAAGCGTAGCTGGGTGCGTCTGATTTTTTAACGTTGTACACGCAGCTCACACGTGTCCACAGCCCTTAGGACGGACAGAGGCAGGACAAATAGATTTGTTTTCCCTTGTTTTTACACCAAAAGGACCCACTGCGTATATTCAATGAACATGAGAAGTTTAATAACTGTGCTGTGGCGCTGCTAATGTGTCACAGAACTTGAGGGTAGCAGAGTTATGAACTCTGGCAGAGCAGGTATTTTTTTCCCAATTAAGGAAAGCAAATGGCGAAGCCAGCAGTAAAGCGTAGCTGGGTGCGTCTGATTTTTTAACGTTGTACACGCAGCTCACACGTGTCCACAGCCCTTAGGACGGACAGAGGCAGGACAAATAGATTTGTTTTCCCTTGTTTTTACACCAAAAGGACCCACTGCGTATATTCAATGAACATGAGAAGTTTAATAACTGTGCTGTGGCCCTGCTAATGTGTCACAGAACTTGAGGGTAGCAGAGTTATGAACTCTGGCAGAGCAGGTATTTTTTTCCCAATTAAGGAAAGCAAATGGTGAAGCCAGCAGTAAAGCGTAGCTGGGTGCGTCTGATTTTTTAACGTTGTACACGCAGCTCACACGTGTCCACAGCCCTTAGGACGGACAGAGGCTGGACAAATAGATTTGTTTTCCCTTGTTTTTACACCAAAAGGACCCACTGCGTATATTCAATGAACATGAGAAGTTTAATAACTGTGTTGTGGCCCTGCTAATGTGTCACAGAACTTGAGGGTAGCAGAGTTATGAACTCTGGCAGAGCAGGTATTTTTTTCCCAATTAAGGAAAGCAAATGGTGATGCCAGCAGTAAAGCGTAGCTGGGTGCGTCTGATTTTTTAACGTTGTACACGCAGCTCACACGTGTCCACAGCCCTTAGGACGGACAGAGGCAGGACAAATAGATTTGTTTTCCCTTGTTTTTACACCAAAAGGACCCACTGCGTATATTCAATGAACATGAGAAGTTTAATAACTGTGCTGTGGCCCTGCTAATGTGTCACAGAACTTGAGGGTAGCAGAGTTATTAACTCTGGCAGAGCAGGTATTTTTTTCCCAATTAAGGAAAGCAAATGGCGAAGCCAGCAGTAAAGCGTAGCTGGGTGCGTCTGATTTTTTAACGTTGTACACGCAGTTCACACGTGTCCGCAGCCCTTAGGACGGACAGAGGCAGGACAAATAGATTTGTTTTCCCTTATTTTTACACCAAAAGGACCCACTGCGTATATTCAATGAACATGAGAAGTTTAATAACTGTGCTGTGGCCCTGCTAATGTGTCACAGAACTTGAGGGTAGCAGAGTTATTAACTCTGGCAGAGCAGGTATTTTTTTCCCAATGAAGGAAAGCAAATGGCGAAGCCAGCAGTAAACCGTAGCTGGGTGCGTCTGATTTTTTAACGTTGTACACGCAGCTCACACGTGTCCACAGCCCTTAGGACGGACAGAGTCAGGACAAATAGATTTGTTTTCCCTTGTTTTTACACCAAAAGGACCCACTGCATATATTCAATGAACATGAGAAGTTTTGATAACTGTGCTGTGGCCCTGCTAATGTGTCACAGAACTTGAGGGTAGCAGAGTTATTAACTCTGGCAGAGCAGGTATTTTTTTCCCAATTAAGGAAAGCAAATGGCGAAGCCAGCAGTAAAGCGTAGCTGGGTGCGTCTGATTTTTTAACGTTGTACACGCAGCTCACACGTGTCCACAGCCCTTAGGACGGACAGAGGCAGGACAAATAGATTTGTTTTCCCTTGTTTTTACACCAAAAGGACCCACTGCGTATATTCAATGAACATGAGAAGTTTAATAACTGTGCTGTGGCCCTGCTAATGTGTCACAGAACTTGAGGGTAGCAGAGTTATTAACTCTGGCAGAGCAGGTATTTTTTTCCCAATTAAGGAAAGCAAATGGCGAAGCCAGCAGTAAAGCGTAGCTGGGTGCGTCTGATTTTTTAACGTTGTACACGCAGCTCACACGTGTCCACAGCCCTTAGGACGGACAGAGGCAGGACAAATAGATTTGTTTTCACTTGTTTTTACACCAAAAGGACCCACTGCGTATATTCAATGAATAATAACTGTGTTGTGGCCCTGCCTACACAATTCTTTCCCTGTAGTATCAATGGAGGGTGCAATGCTCTGCAGAGGAGATTTTGAGAAAAAAAAAAATATGCAGCACAGCTAACAGCAGCCAGCACAGTACTGCACACGGTTAAATATGGCCCTAGAAAGGACCGTTGAGGTTCTTGAAGGCTACACTCACTCCTAACACTCTCCTTGCCTATCCAACACTTCTGTCCCTAATGCCGGGTGCAACGCTCTGCAGAGGCGATTTTGAGAGAAAAAAAAAAAAAGTCACTGCTAACAGCAGCCAACACACAGGTATTACTGGCCCTAATAAGGACCTTTGGGGTTCTTGAAGCCTACACTAACTGCGATTTCTCTCCCTACAGCAGCTCCGGTACCAGCAGCACTGTCCCTCATCTAACTCACAAGGCATCTGAGGCGAGCCGCGGGAGGGGCCGACTTTTATATTCGGGTGACATCTGATCTTCCCAGCCACTCACAGCAGGGTTGTGGTATAGGGCTTGAACGTCGCAGGGGGAAGTTGTAATGCCTTCCCTGTCTTTCAATTGGCCAGAAAAGCGCGCTAACGTCTCAGAGAGGAAAGTGAAAGTAACCAGAACACCGCATGGTGTTCGTTATGAATAACGAACATCCCGAACACCCTAATATTCGCACGAATATCAAGCTCGGACGAATACGTTCGCTCATCTCTAATAAAATGTTATTGCTCTCAGTAAGGGCTCTGTGACAGGTGGGACACTCAGAAGGTACAGAAAGATATGATTGTGGGTTTGATAGGCTTAAGACGGGGTTGGATTTCGCACATAGAAGGCCTGCAGTGAATTCCATCTGTGAGCCCGGCCGGTGACCCTGTGTACGGCATGTAACTGTATTGCACATGACCGTGGAGGCACATAGGTGGTCATGCGCACTACAGGATTTTTTTTTCTTTTGTATTTCCTGTGCCGTTGCATAGCAGAAGCTTCGGCTGCATGTGAAAATATGGGCCTCTACCTGAATTTAAAAAAGACAAAAATTGTGACAACTGCAAAATATGGCCAACTTCAAATCAATATCAACGAGGCCATAGAATGCGTGCGAGAATTCATCTTCCTTGATTCGAAGATTGACGAGGCTGGAGAATCTATGCCAGAGATAAAACGTAGGATAGCATTGGGGTGAAACACGATGCTAAACATGGACAAAATCTGGAAAAGTAGGGCTATTGGCATCACAACTAAACGCAGGATAGTGCAAGCCATCATTTTCCCCATTAAGGGAGGATTGATGCGTTTGAGCTGTGGTGACTGGTGAAAGCTGCTGTGTATACCCTGGACAGCAAAAGTAACAAACAGAGACGTCCTGAGTCATATAAGTATATATCACTGGAGGGAAGATGACCGGGCCCAGGGTCACGTACTTTGGCCATGTAATGCCAGCAGAGTCGCTAGAAAAATCTATAATGCTTGGACAGATCAGTGGCAAAAGAAGACCTGGCCGACAAAGAACACGATGGCCTATACTGTCAGAGCTGATACTGGCATGGATATCACACAACTGAAAAACATGGAGGGAGCTTGCCTTTAGGGTCGCCGAGGGTCGTGAACGACTTAACGGCTAACAACAACAGCTGTGGGTCACACACGCATCCATTGATATCAATGGAGGCCGTCCGCACGGAATCCACGGTGAAATAGAATATGTTGCAAGTTTTCTTCCACTCGTAGAATACGCAATTTGCACCCGCGAGTGTGACAGAAAATTTGAAACTCAATGCCCGCATTTTACTGCGAATCGCCCGCACAGATGCCAATCGCGGAATCTGCAATTCAAATCTGGTCATGTGAGCCCGGCCTTAAAAGAGTTTTGAAAATTTAGCTAAATAGAGTTTACATGCAAAATTTATTTTTTTTTTTGCACCCAAAAAGTGTGAGGAAATGCCTAGGGGGTGAATGGGTCAGGAGGGGGAATGAAAACCCTACTGACATTCGTCAGTTCCCTTTTGATGCAGATTCTTGTGTTAGTGTCAATAGCTGGTGATTTCTATAATATCTGTATTTACCAATGTAATATTGTCCTAGGAGCAAGAAGACAGAGCGGCCATGAGATCCCTGTCTATTCATCGAACGACTGGAAAGTGTCAGTATTGACTGGAAGTGCTGGAACCTCAGCTAATGTAACCCTGTGGGTATATGGAAGCAAGGGTTCCACGGGTCCTATCAATCTTGGAAAAGGGGATAAAGGCCGTCTATTTCAACCTAGACAAGAAGATGAATTTAAGGTAATTACAGTCATCATATTATGTAGAAAGAGCACTAACTCACTTTTTTCCCCTTTAGATCTGCTTTTTGTAAATAGTGTAGCAAAAAGTAAAAATTATATTATCGTATAGTCTAGCCTGTCCTCAGAGACAGACAATGGGAGGTGGGCACTTTAAATGGCATTGCAGGATATGGTCTTTGTGGTTTTTCCACTTTATATAGAACTTGTAGATGCTCCTGCTCATGTCTGTATTAGAGATGAGCGAGCACCAAAGTGCTCGGGTGCTCGTTACTCGAGTCGAACTTTCAGTGATGCTCGAGAGTTCGTTTCGAGCAACGAACCCCATTGAAGTCCATGGGCGACTCGAGCATTTTTGTATATGACTGGTGCTCCGCTAAGGTTTTCATTTGTGAAAATCTTAGCAAATCACCAAAGTCATGTAAAAAACACAGAAATGGATAGGGCAGGCGAGGAGCAACATGCAGGGCTGCATTTCGGGCTCTGAGATCTCACTATTAAGCCACAATAGTGGCAAGAGTGAGACCCCCCCCCCTCCACTGTCAGCATAACGATCGTTCTCCTCTGCTCCTCATCTCTAGTCTTTATCTAATTAAACGCAATGGTTATGCTTAAACATTAGAGCTGAGCGAGTATACTCGTCCGAGCTTGATGCTCGTTCGAGTATTAGGGTGCTCGAGATGCTCGTTACTCGAGACGAGCACCATGCAGTACTCGTCTCGATTAAACGAGCACTGACCATTGAATTCAATGGAGCCGGCAATACAGCCGGCTCCATTGAAAGCAATGGGCTGCCGGCGATCGCGGGATGAATTGTCGGAAAGGGCTTAAATATATAAGCTCTTCCCTGCAATTCATCCAGAAATGTGTAAAAATAAAAAAAATATATACTCACCTTGTCCCGGCAGAACGATGTTAGCCCATTGAATTCAATGGAGCCGGCAACACAGCCGGCTCCATTGAAAGCAATGGGCTGCCGGCGATCGCAGGATGAATTGTCAGGAAGGGCTTAAATATATAAGCCCTTCCCTGCAATCCATCCAGAAATGTGTAAAAATAAAAAAATATATATACTCACCTTCAGTTCAGCGCGGCCGGCCTGCAGTGGGTGTGAAGGGGGTGTGAGTCAGACATGCCCCTGATTGGCTCAGCGCTGAGCCAATCAGAGGCAGATCTCACTCACACCCATTCATGAATGGGTGAGTGAATGCTGCCTCTGATTGGCTCAGCGCAGCTCTCAGCTGAATGACAGCAGTTCAGCACCACAGTGCAGGGGACAGCAGGAGAAGACGCGGCTGTGCCCCGGCAGCTGAAGGGAGGTGAGTATCTATTTTTTTTGTTTTTTAAATCACTTTTAATTCATTTCCCGGGAATGGCTTATATGTAAAGCCCTTCCCTGAAAAAGAATTCAGGTGTGCCAGCGGACCATTGTCTTCAATGGAGTCGCCGGCAGCAGCAGCGGCTCCATTGAAGAGAATGCCTGCATTTTTATTCTTTTTTACACTAAAATCTTTCTTTTTCAGGTAAGGGCTTATATTTTTAAGCCCTTCCCGAAAATTCATCCCGCGCTCGCCGGCAGCCCATTGCTTTCAATGGAGCCGGCTGTATTGCCGGCTCCATTGAATTCAATGGGCTAACATCGTTCTTCTCTGCCACAGCTGTTACAGCTGTGGCAGAGGAGAACGATCGTTATGCTGACAGTGGGGGAGGGGTCTCACTCTTGCCACTATTGTGGCTTAACAGTGAGACCTCGGAGCCCGAAATGCAGCCCTGCATGTTGCTCCTCGCCTGCCCTATCCATTTCTGTATTTTTTACATGACTTTGGTGATTTGCTAAGATTTTCACAAATGAAAACCTTAGCGGAGCACCAGTGATATACAAAAATGCTCGAGTCGCCCATTGACTTCAATGGGGTTCATTACTCGAAACGAACTCTCGAGCATCACTGAAAGTTCGACTCAAGTAACGAGCACCCGAGCATTTTGGTGCTCTCTCATCTCTATTAAACATCTTTTTACATGTCACTAAGGCACATCAGAAGATGTTATTGGGAGGGGTCTGCGCACAGTGACCTCCACCGATCACTAGAGCCTTGGCGCTTCCCTGACCACATACTACTTTACCACTTTACAAACTCTGCAATCATTGAGTCTTTAACTCTGTAGTGGAAAACCTTCCATTTGCCCATAAACTGTAAAACAATTACCTTACTGTACAGATGTAGTAAACAATAACTTGACATTAAACTAGAGATGAGCGAGCACCAAAATGCTCGGGTGCTCGTTACTCGAGCCAAGCTTTTTGTAATGCTCGAGAGCTCGTTTCGAGTAACAAACCCCATTGAATTCAATGAGAGACTCAAGCATTTTTCAATGTTCCGCGGCTGCTGCCGCTGGCTACATTGAAAACAATCGTCTGCCGGCACCCCTAAATTGTTTTCGTAGAAGGGCTTTACATATAAGCCCTTCCCTGAAAAACAATAGTTTTAGTGAGAAAAAAAACAAAAACTTACCTCTCCGCAGCTGCCGTGTCCCCTGTGGGGATGCAGAACACATCTGTCGCATGCGGCAGATGTTTCCTTCATTCCTGCTAGTAAAAAGGATTCCCTCGCTGCTGCACCTGCCACATCTGTGACAGATGCAGCAGAGGAATTCTTCAATTCCCAACCGCAGCTGTCACACATGACAGCTGCGGTAGAGGATCCTGCTGCCGGGTCCCTGTCAATATGAGCCCTTCCCTGAAAAACCAGTAAAAGTAGTGTAAAAAACAAAAAAAATACATACTCGCCTCCCTCAGCTGCCGGGGCTCAGTCGCGTCTTCTCTGCGCTGTCCCCATCTCTGTAGTGCTGATCTATCAGCAGGTGTGGATTTAAAATCCCCGACTGCTGAAAGAGCTGATTGTGATTGGCTGAGGTGCCCAGCCAATCACAAGCAGCTCTCGCCGAATGAATGACCGGCTAAAGAGAGGCTAAGGACTGAACACCAAGTGACTAAAAGGTTTGTATTGGAGAAATGTTCTACCTCTCGCCAGAGAAGACTGTTGTATTGTTGGAGTATAAATACTATTCAGAAGTGGCCAAATTAAGCAGCCATTTCAATTCCCAATATTTTCTGGTTAATTTTCGTTCTGTAAAAAAATGCTAAACAGACTCATTTTACATCCGGCGCCTTTTTAGTGTGACAGTACGACTTAACTTTAAAATACGATGCAATATTGGAAGAAGGGAACTTTTTCCATAGTCACAGCTGTCATACAATCGCAATGCTTCCCTATGTACAAATATCTGCTTGCAACTTTTTCCCCTTTGAGAAACATTAAGATCATTTGCAGTTTTACAGAAAACTTTACTTTTGCGCAAAGTAACCTGAATACTAAGTTATCTTATATGTTATCTTACATACATTTTCAGGTGGAAATACCAAGTATTGGCAAACTTTACAAGATCAGGATAGGACATGATGGAAGTGGAGATCATCCTGAATGGGAGCTGAAACAAGTAAGCTTTCACAAAGTAATAATTTTCAATCTGCTATTAATTATATTAGTATATTTTGAGGAGAAAAGAAAGACTATCCATCCTGGGGATGGTGCTGACAACAGGTGATTGGAATGGGACATGAGATGCAGGTATAAGACTGAAAAGAGAAGAAAAATAGCAGATAATTGCCCGTGTAGACAGAGGAGGTGAGCGCTGTCCGGCATGCTCATTATACGTCAGTGGTCGTTAGCACAGCCAGATTATCATAATGGTCCTTTTACGGGGGCCGAGTTTTCAGCAAGTGTAACAAACACTTGTTTCATTTTCATTTACATGGACCAAGAATTGGCCTAAGGGGTTGAAGAGTCACTAATGTACTTATTCATGCCTACAGGTCTTCTGTGTATCTCCCTGTTGACATGTAAAGATGTACCACCAATCAGGGAGCATTTTCATGCTCACATAAAGGGCGATCAGCCAGCAAATAAGCAGTTGGTTGTTCATCAGCTGACTGTTGTTTCCTTTATATGGCCCAACAGTTGGGGAAATTAGTGTTTGGAAGAACACTCAGCCCTGATTATCAGCCTATGTGAAAGGTCCTTAGTCTTGGTACCAAGTTCTGATTTCCAATTCCCGCGTTAAATTTGATACAGTCCGAATCTTTGTCCAAGGTGTGGGCTGATTATGTTGGATGAATATGGCTTTGAGTTTCTCATCCTGGTGTTTAGTATAGAAGTAGCAATTACATGCAGCAGACAAGAAAAGCTAAATTCATATAATAATAGGCCCCATGATCTTAGCTTGGTGACCAAATTACTAAGGATCAGTACTTTGAGTGTTGAGGCAAATGAGTAACAATTATATAAAATGGAGCATGCTTTTAAAGAGAATCTACATTTGCATATTTTATATGTAATGCACTGCCTTTCATTGAAATGGTAGACTTTAAAGTTGTGTAAATATTCATAGATAGCCAAAGGGTTAAAACCCTAGACAAACAAGAAGAATGAACAAGACGCCACACTAGGATACTCTCCGAATTGAGATTTGGTGAAACAACTGAGCTGTTCTGACAAACCTGAAAAAGTGAGATCCATTACATCCTCTACTAGAAAACGGCAAAACAATCCTTCTTGTGTTTTTCATTAGCTCATCTTGAGGGATGATATTTTTCTACGTAACCCATCTGCTTTGAGAAAGGTTTGGTATTATTTAGCGGAGTTTGTTGGAGTCTTTTGTTGGCTGAGCTAATGAAAGCAAAAGGCCATAATTCTCGAAGGAAGTTTAATCTCGGAGAATATGTCATATTTTGTCTTAGCCGACCCTCTGACAAATACACAAGGCCTAGGAAGTCTGTGCTGCTCTTTTTTATTGCTTATGAAAGCTATGTCTTCTGGCAGCCTGGATTACAGAACAATAGCAGCCTTATTGCCATGAAGGATTGGAGAGCTAGCACAGGGATAATAACATTGCACAGTCATACTTTATATTCCCACGTCCACGTTGACTGCCTAAGCAGGTTAAGTCCTTTCTTGTCTGAAGAATGGAGGGAAAGTCAGCTTTGTGCTGTATTCCTGAAGGGGTATGCAGTCCCTACGTCTCAGCAATTTCTATCCTTATCACATTCCCTTAAATTCATCAAATGAGTTATTCGAGCCGACAAGGTATATTCGTCAACATACCACTATAGTTTCAGTAGGGAGAAGAATATGCTAACAAAGCCTCTGAAAAATCCTATAAAACCAAAATGTGCTATAATAAAGTCTTTTGCAGGAAGGAATTAAGGAAGGTTCACGTATGACATATAAGATAATGTATTATTTTGAAAAGACTAATAAGCAATTCCTTCTCAACTGACTGGTGCTGCCATACTCTCCGGTGTGAACTTAGAAATGTGCAGTGACTTTGCCAAATTAGTTGTAATTCCTCTAGGGCAGGAGTTCTTAATGCTTTTAAAGTTCATGCCACAAATCACTGTAGCTCTTGCAGCTTTAAGGCAGATATCCAGCTATGCATGTAAAAATTCCGTATAAGTCAGTACCTATAGGTGATGCTTTTCTGTATTTCATGTTCCTCAGTGTTTGCTGCGTGGCTGCTTTTTAGATCACCTTCATTAGTGCAGAGCTGTGAGCTTGGACTACAGTTTATCTAGAGTGTCTATGGGGAGTCTGAGACACACCTCTGTTTCATCATTGGTTCAAGTGGTTGTTCTCTCCTCCCCCTGTATCTCTGCCTCCTCTAATTGGCTGCAGTGTATAACAGAAGTCTAACTAGGAGGACACTGCATAGATACTTGATTTCTGTTATAGAAATACACAATTACTGATAAATCACAAGTGAGAAGAGGAAGATAATAAGTTTATTGCAGAACATGTAATGAACCTCTGTATAGGGTGGGTTCCTGAATATACTCATTAAGTTTCTAGGCAGCAAAGAAAGATTTGTTATAGGGCCCAACCAGTCAGTATATTTATTATTAAGTTGCGCTCTTAAGAAGTGACTTTTACATGTAACATATGGCATTGAACTACATAAAACTTTAAATGATAAAAGAAAATTCTAATTGGGTAATGAAGTGCAACCTGCCTTATGACAAGCGGTTGTACCCTGAGGTTCTGCAATGGGCCATTCCGAGGACAAGGCAGCAAAGGATGGAAGTCACGGTGGACCGCTACTCCTCTCTTGGCATGGTGTTACACCAGTGCTCAATAGATATTATGCCTTGGCAGTTCTTATCCCAAGGGGTTACCTGTGAAGTTAGGAAGGGTAAGCTGTCAATCCCTAGTGGGGTGCATCCCACGGGGTTGGGTAGGGTAAGATGGTGTTTTGTCATGACTCCAGTCTGTATGTAGGCCCAAACCTACTCCGGACAAAATTATAATAAAAAGGAAAAAAATAAAGAAAAATGTCCTTTTCCTCCTGAAGTGTTGTGGGGTAATCAGTACAGATGTAGTAGGTGGTGGGAAGGGACTTCAGAAGACAGGATTAGATGGTAAAACAGTTGCACACTTTATTTGCAGAGAGAGAGAGAGAGTTCTTTACCTTGCAGCAGTTACACAGGTTGAATTACGTTTACTTGCAGATGATAACAATTGAAATAGAAACGCTCTTTTGCTAGATTTGGGAGTTTTGGGCTTGAAATTCCCCTTCTTGTCCTCTTGACTTTACACTCCAGCTTTACTTTTTGGTATTGACTATAAGGATTTTCTTTCCTTTTTCTTGCTTATTGGCTCTATCTTCTTGCTGCTGACACTTCTTTTAGCTAAACTTCTCTCTTTCTCTCCCTCTCTCCTCTGTTGACCCTCTGGTCCATGAACACAAACAGGCCTTTAGGTAGTCACACTTTTTCTTTGCTCCTTCCCACCGCACTGGCTCTTCCAAGATATTGCTTTCTCTTCTCCTCCTTGACTTACACCCTTTAGGCTTAGCCTCTCCTTACTACTCCATCCTCCCCCTAGCTCCACCCCCTCTCTCTTTTCATACCATCACTCTCACCCAACACATGCGGAGACCTTATCCTCCAATCACAAGCTCCCTATCAACTAGCTAGCTAACTAGCCAATCCCTGTGTCAACTAGGGGTGATTGACAGGCATGGCGGGGCGTTGGGTTGGAGTTATGCAGGGTTAGGTTGCAGTAGCACACAAATGTAACACATAACAATACATTTAAAGGTATATACACCTATTTATAGGAAGTGGCCATAAAAGTGCTGTAGTAACTCTCGGGTACTACAGTTCTATAAAAGAAATCCCAGCAACTATTTTATCCTTTTTTGCAGAGAAGTGGTTTGGATGTCCTAGGTCGCTATACCATAGTTATATCTGAAACCTCAATCCAACCAAAAAGACTTCACATGCCAATGTATTTAACAATGACATGCTATATACAATTTACAAACATTAGCAAATTAATTGAATTGTATACTAGCAGGATTACATTGCTGCATATGTAGAAATAATTGCGTTACCTTGCTATAATCCTAGTTGTGATTGGGTTACTATGTTTCCCCAAGTGTTGGAAAAAGTTGTTGTCTGTACAACCCTTTTAGGAACGCCAATAGATTTTCTATCCTTGCTCATACAGCGCAATCTTGGCACAGATTTTAATGCATTTATGGCGGTGTCATAAAACAGAGTCCGAAAATGTGCTTGCCTTTGAGGTTTGTTATAGAACTAATGAAGACTGCTGAAGAGACCCATCCATTCATGAAATAAAAATACATTCTTCTCAGCATATCTGTTATTCTCTGTAGTGATCTGCACTTGGAGTCCCACTTTGCTTTCCACTTCTACATACTCATGGTTTAGTCCCTGACCAGTCATTGTTATATGCAGTATATTGCTCACATGAGATATTGCCATTATACCTAATGCTTTTGAGTTTTGTTCGGCATGTTCAGTCCTTTGATTAATATATTGCCACATAGGTGGCTGGAATAAAGGATGTGACCTGTGCTGCCCTGTTGGGAAGCCACTTATAGGGACTTTGTGGTATATAATAGTTCTTGACTGTAGTGCGCTGCCAGGCATGATAGTCATTGCTATGACTACAAGCTCATTCGTAAAACACAGATTTGGCTATGACCTTTGAACATGTATACGGGAGGGGGGGGGGGATTGTGTATTTATTTAGATGCTATTTATTTGGGTTTTTTATGTAAATTGCTTACGATCGGGCATTCGGCAAATATTTTTCTTCACTTGTTTACTTTCTGACCGAAGTAACATTTCTGCAGCTTGATAGCAAGAACCACTTTGCATAACAAATTATACCATCTGGTTGCTTTAAATCTGTGTACTTTAGGAATATCAAAATGGAATAGAACTTAAGTCATTTTAATTATGCCCACATGATTTTTTGTGCCATATGTTCTATTGTATTTTGCACAGTCCATTTGATTACCACATGCCATAAATCTCGCATGATAATTTGAAGGGTGTCAATGAATTCCCTTTGCTTGAGGAAGCAATTAGAAAAGAAAGAGAGAAGAGAACTTTCCATTATCCTAATTTAATTTCTAGATTCTTGACTTGAGAGGTTTGGGAGGAAATGCTCAGTGATATTGTCTGGCATTTTCCTGTGCTTTGAGACTGCTGACTGTTAAGGCCACACAGTGCAATGTTCAATGTAGTTTTCGTTTTGTTCATCAACGCACTGAAGAACGAGAGAACAAGTTAGAACTTGATGTAACTTTTTTATTTTAAACTGTTTGCACTTTAATACCTTAAGGACATGTTGCATTTGTTACCTTGAAGGGGTTGTCATCTGGAGAATAGTGGCGGAAGCTCCTGGTGATGATAGATGTTGGGGGGTTGCATCCAGTCCGCCAAAGCAGAGCTACACTTTGAAGTTTCTTTCTAATTTGACTAATAGAGGGGTATAAGGAGTAATGAGTCCCCTCTAAGGCGTACGGACGGGGGTTGTCATGATGAGACCAGTTTATGTCGATAAAGCTTAAGCACAACCTTTCAGCTATTTCTTGTTTTAGTAAATCCTTGTAAAGGGTAGAAGCCATAATATAACCATTCTGTAGCATTTTTTTCTAATGCCCTGCATTGTGCCATTCCTCTGTTATTCCTCTGGGAAATGTAAAAAAATAAAATAACAGCTGAGCATTACCATCTCATTTATTATTAAGGTGTGTTCATATATAGTTTGACATATGAGCGCTGATTGTTAAGTGTCAGAGTGTGTAGGGATACAGCCTACTGACACATTTAAGAGCCCATAATACTACGCATTTAACCCTTTAAGGATGCAGTCCTTTTTTACTTTTTCGTTTTTTTCTCCTCACTTTCAAAACTCCTTTAGTTATCCATCAACGTAGCTGTCTGAGGGCTTGTATTTTTCAATTGTACTGTTTAATGTACCACATAATGTACTGAAAAACTTTCTAAAAATTTCTAAGTGGAGTGAAATGGGAAAGAAAAAAATTCCACTATCATTGGAGAAAAGGGGAGGCCTCCTTGTTTTTATGGCATACACATACATACACACTCTAGCAAAAATGACATGATAACCTGATTATATGCGTCAATATAATTACGACCATGCCAAATTTTTATATAGGGTTTTTTTTGTTGCACTGCTTAAAAAAATAAAATATTGTTGGAAAAACGCCGCCATCTGCTGACAGATATAACTTTTTAAAATTTTTCTGCCGACATAGTTGCGTGAGGGCAAATTTTTGGGGGGACATTCTTGAGATTCTATTGCTACCATATTGGAGAACATACAACTTTTTTTATTACATTTTTTTCTTGAAGATGGAGTGACTAAAAGTGAAATTCTGGCATTCCCTTTTGGGGATAAATAATGTGTTATTTTGATAGACTGGATTTTTATAGACACTGCAATACAAAATGTTTTTTATTATAAATATCAGAAAAAGGTATTTTTATTTTTTCTAATAATTAATAAAACTTTTACCTTTTTTTTTTAGTCCCCATAGGGTAGCTTGACTTGCAATTGTCTCATGGTATTAGTATTACTTTATACTGCAATCTGGCAGGCTCTCTATCTGCCTGAGGCGTGGCTTGATAGGCAATCAGCTATGGCAGTGCTGAGAGCCTTAAGAAGGCAGTAGACTTCCATAGCAATCAAATAGCACCCTACAACATCATTGGGGGACTTAACATGACCTCTCAAAACTGATCAGAACTAACAGTAGCATCTACAGGGTTAACAGCAGCGATCACCATTAACACTGATCGCGGCTGTTCCTGGCAGTTGCCAACTGCGAGAAACAGACAGCACCCACATTATATGGAAGGGAATTGACTCCTGATCCCCCTCCATACAAATTGTAAACACACAGGATGTAAATTTATGCCCTATGTTGCTAAGAGGTTAAAATGAAAAAATCCTCTAAAGCTGCATGCTGACTAATTCTAAAAGTCTGACCAATAAAATTGTCAAATTAGGATTAATGATGACTGAGAAAAGTATCACATAGTGGGAATAACTGAGACCTGGTTGGAGGAAAGCTATAAATGGGCGATTAACGTACAGGGTTATAGTTTGTTCAGAAGAGGTCATAAAAAACAGAAAAGAGAAAGGGTTTGTCTTCATGTAAAGTCCTATTAAGGGCGCCTGCACATGAGCGGAAATTCCGCGGCGGGATTTCCACCGCTGGAAGCCTGCATAGGATTTTGTGTTAACAAACGCAATCCTATGCAGACGGACGCGGTTTGGCCGAGCGAAATCTCACACGGCAAACAAACCGCGGCATGTTCTATTTCGAGCCCTGCACAGAAACCTCACTCACCCACCGCCGGCTTCGGTCTGCGCATGCGCATCAAACAGCCGGAGCCGCGGGTGAGTACGCGCTCGTCCCTGAAGATGCTCGGGCTGGGTCCCGCGTCGAGAATCCTCACCGCTGGATCCGACCCGCCCATCTGCAGGCGGCTTTAAAGACCATAATACTGGAAGGTATGTGTGAGGGGGATGAACATGTGGAGTCTCTATGAGTAGAAATCATGGAGGGAAGAACAATAATAAAATCCTCATAGGAGTTTTCCATAAGCCACTAAATATAACAGAAGCCACTTAAAATCTAAAACTTAAGCAAATAGATGAAGTGGCAAATCACAATGCAGTAACTATCTGGATATAAACTGGGAAACTGAAACCTGCAGATCTCATAAAGGTAGCACGTTTCTGACCATAACTAAAGATATCTCCCTTTCTCAAGTGGTGCAGGACCCAAATATTAACCATTGAACCTGACAAAATACCAAGGGTTGAGGTAAAGGAATAAGCCTAAGAAATAGTGATATATTACATTTACAATGATGTCATTGAATGGCTGTGATTGGCTGAAGGCACGTGTGTTTCTGGAGGCGGGGATTTCAACCACTGCGTCCAGAAACAATGCTCTGCCAGGGACCAGGAGGGAGCGACAGCCTGCAGGAGCACCGCAGAACGCCCGGTGAAGTGAGTAATGATTTTTATTCTTTGCTCCGCTGTATTGCCGGCGTATAAGGTGACAGTTGGGGGGTCGTCTTATACGCCCCGTCGCCTTATACGCCGGTATATATTTTTATTGTAACACATTTCTGGATGAATTGCAGGGAAGGGCTTATATATTTAAGCCCTTCCCGACAATTCATCCCGCGATCGCCGGCAGCCCATTGCTTTCAGTGGAACCTGCTGTATTGCTGGCTCCATTGAATTCAATGGGCAAACATCGTTCTTCTCTGCCACAGCTGTTACAGCTGTGGCAGAGGAGAACGATCTTTATGCTGACAGTGCGGGGGGGGGGGGCCCACTCTCTTGCCGCTATTGTGGCTTAATAGTGGGACCTGGGAACTTGAGATGCAGCCCAACATGTAGCCCCTCGCCTGCCCTATCCGTTGCTGTGTCGTTCCCATCACTTTCTTGAATTGCCCAGATTTTCACAAATGGAAACCTTAGCGAGCATCGGCGATATACAAAAATGCTCGAGTCGCCCATTGACTTCAATGGGGTTCGTTACTCGAAACGAACCCTCGAGCATCGCGAAAAGTTCATCCCGAGTAACGAGCACCCGAGCATTTTGGTGCTCGCTCATCTCTAATAGTGACACAATCAGAGTATGTACCATTTATAACCCCCTCTGCTTTCTATCATTGACCAGTTATTTACCCACTTACACACATTCTCACCCAGACCAAGCATTCCCATTATATATAACAACCTTTTATGTGACACAGTATAAAACACTTTGTAAAAGTCCAGATACACAAGATCCAGTGACTCTCCATGGTCCGGTCTAGAACTGACATCCTCACAGAAGCTGATCTGATTGGTTTGACAGGAGCGACCCCTCATTAACCCATGCTCATATGGCGCTATGCAGCTATTTTCCTTGAGGTCCTCCAGGATAGCATCTCTTAGAAACCCTTCAAACATGTTACTCACAATAGAAGTAAGACTTACCGACCTGTAGTTTCCAGGTTCACTTTTTGACCCCTTTTTGAATATTGGCACCATATTGGCGATGCACCAATCCACTGGAACAGGCAACGTCACCACAGAGTCCTTAAATATAAGAAAATCACAGAGGTGAGGAAAAATGCTCAAAGACATAACTCACAGAACATTTTTGCTTCTCTTTTTTAGCAGTCTGGCTTACTGCATGCCTTCAGGTCAAATGGCAATTGAGCATTTCCTGTAGTACATATCTTGTATCTGGCCTCTTTTTCTGTGAATTATGTAAATATAAGAAGCAACTGTCCATCTATCACATTACTTAATTCCCTTAAAACTATGGGTGTATGCCATCAGTTAGTTTTACTTACCTTGGCAATAAGTCCCTCTGTTTCCATCTTTGCTGCTTTTATCTAATTTTTACATAATTTAACTTTTCCTCTATAGGTTTTTAGTGCTTCTTTGCTGCCTATTGGTTTTAGTAGTTTAAATGGTTTGTTTTTGTTGTTTACTGCCCCCCTTAGGCCCCTTGTCTACGGGAGTTGCCCCCTGTCCACGGTATCCCGCAGCGGATCTCCGCAACGGGAGCCGCCGCCTGGGAGCAGGAGCCTCAGACGAATTCCGCTGGTCAGCCTAATCTAATAGATAGGCTGACCGCGGAGAATCGGGGTAATTCGCAGCATGCTGCGAATTGCTCGCCGCAAGCGGAGAATCGCAATGATTCTCCGCTCGTGGACAGGGGGCCAGCACTTTCCATAGCAATGCTATGGAAAGCTTCAGCTTGCTTCAGCCTGTGGTAAAATCACGCCTGTGGACAGGCACCCTTACATTTTTATTGAGCCACATTGGTTTCCTCCTATCACTAAGTCTTTTATTATAGCAAGGTATGACCCGCTCACAGTAAGTATTTAGGAAGTTTTTAAACACTTCCCATTTATTGTTTGTATTCTTATTTTTGAGAACATAGTCTCAGTCAGTAAGGTTAAGGGCTAGAGATGAGCGAGCACCCAAATGCTGGGGGTCTGCGTTATTCAAGTCGAGCTTTTCGTAAAATTCGAGAGCTCTACTCGAGTAACGAACCCCATTGACTTTAATGGGAGACTCGAGTATTTTTGTATGCGACCCGCCAGTTGCCGTGCTTTTTTTTTTTTTTCTTGGTTCGTTCTCTCTCTCTCTCTCTCTCCTTCCTGCCAGACAATTTGCCAATGACGCGCGCTGCGGCTGGGAGGGGCCAAAACAGGCATGTCACCGCGGGGAGGAGCCAAAAGCTGGGGCGGAGTCGAATACAATTTGATGCTCGTTTGAGTAACGAGCACCATCGAGTACGCTGATACTCGAACGAGCATCAAGCTCGACAGAGTACGTTCGCTCAACTCTATTAAGGGCATCACTAAGCCGATCACACTTTGCCTTCCTAAAGTTTAGTATTTCTGTAGCTTCCCTATAAAACTCCTTTTTGAAAGACAAGTGGAGATGTATTGTATTATGGTCACCATTCACCAGTTACCCCTCAACTTGCACCTGGGAAATAGTGACCAGAACGCTGCTGGGTGAAAGTGGCGATTGCACTCAAACTTTTTTTCTATTGTCATATAATCTGCCCACTTAAATCAAACTTGCTATTGCCTATTGTTGATAATGTGTGAGCTTTGGCTGCAACTCATTCATTTAAATTACATATATATTTTTAAGCGATCTCTGTTGTAAAAGCTTAGACTAGTTCTATACTGTAAAAGACTTCTACTGGGCTAATTTATGCTATTTTTTTAACAGTTCTTAGTCATAAAAGTGACACTTCTATGTCCATTGTGTTTTCACAACTACTAGTGTCCCACACTACGCTTAAAGTGTACTCTTAGATTGGAGGTAATTCTTATAGTAAATCTGGATATTCACAAACGTCAATATCTTAATATATTGATTTTATTGGATTCACTTCTGTTAGTGACGGGAGCTCTCCGAAAATACACCAGGGCAGCCAGGAGTTACTTACAATAAATTCCCCGTGGCTTGCATCAAGAGGTAATAGACTGTTTTATGACAATCTATTGTTCAAGTCTCATTTTCAGACTATAAACTGCTGTAAAATTGTCATTACGCTGCCAGTTGATTAATGCAAGAGAGTAAAACACATTCTCTGCCTATACTGCAATAACTTCTCTATCTGTGAACTCACGTCACGTTCAGTCAGCTTAATAATATATAATGAATGCCGTTTCATTTCCGTTGTTCGGTTCATACAAGCCTAACAACAACAAAAAAATGGAAGCAGCGGGTCAGAAGCGGTGCCTGAAAAACCCCACTGACCATAATAGGACCCGTTGAGTTTCCATCATGTTGACCAGCATCGGTAAAATAGAACAATGTCTGCTACCGGATCGGCACTCGAGACTCAAACCGTAGCGTTTGACACAGATGTGAAGAAAGCCTAAGCTTTTCTTTTTTCCGATAATATATATGAAATGTTTTTTTCGGCATTTCATCTTAAAGATATCAAATCGTCTCTTACTGGGAGACAGTGGAATGAGTGCTGGTATTTATAAAGCGAACCACTAGATGTCTCTGATGTTGGTGAATGAGAAGGAATCTGTAGCGATGAGCTCATCTCTTCTTGCTCTGCCTTCTTTTACTGTAATTACAGAATTTGTATGCCTATCATATGATGATACTTTAGTTCATGGATACTCGATCTTTTCCCACTAAGGGTATCACCACTAAATCATGATCATGCCTGGTTATAAAGTCCATAGCAAAATGTTAAAAAATGCTTCATTTTTTTTTTATCTTTAAATTGTCTCTTGAACCCAGTGTAACCATAAAATAAGCACATGAAGAGCCAATCACAGTGCTGAAGCAAAGACCGGAGCAGCCGGAGGAAGGTCCGTGCAGCATATAATCACTTCAGAAAAAATTGCCTCACCTGCTGCGTCTCACCAACAATTGATTGGCATCTTACATTTCAAAAGCACTGATTTAGTTGAAAGTTTAGGCTCTTATTTCTTTTTTTTTCTTCAAAGATATCTATTTCATTGCATTTTGGAGACATATCAACTGTTTAATGTGTGGGCTGGGGTTAGTGTTGAGCAAACTTAACCAATGGAAACCTGTCTTGGGTCAAATTGGCAGGAACCCAAACCAAGTTTTTAGCAAATTTATACCCGAAACAGGGTTGTGTTGGTTCAGTTTGCCCAACACAAGCCCTTAGCACAGGTGTATAACACTGTCTTAGGGCTCACTCAGTCACAGGGCCTATGTCACCTGCATATTATATGCATTTTTCACGCACGTAAAATACGCAGCACACCGCAAATATGCATGTAACATGCGTATTTGCTGCGTTAGGGCTCCTGCACACGGGCAATTTTGCGCATGTTTTTGCACAAGCAAAATTACTCCTGCAAACCGATGTCAATAGAACCAATTGATTTCAATGGGCACCCTCGCATTCAGCATTATTTGCATGTCCGTCAGGGGAAAAAATACACTATATGCTCTATTTTTGTGTGGATTTGCACATCCAGGGCACCATATGAGTTTATGGGAGTGCAAAAAAAGCACACCCCATCTGCATAAAAGCGTGCACGTAACTTTGGGATTTCACAGTGTTAATTGATATGACTGGAGACTAATTAGGCCGGTTCAGTAATGGCTCAAGTGTATAATTGTGTAAATTTGCGCTCCTTCTGTGGCACTTGCCCTTGCTTACTTCTTGTCCCGGCCGTGACTGAGGGTATATCTTTATTTCTATGCTGTCTGTCTTTATAGGTAGTTATAAGAACAAGAGCGCTCTATTATATACAGTACGTCTATACATTATATGTATGTTTCCATAGATATGTTCTATATAAGCAGACTGGGTCCTAGTATAAAATGGGTAAGAAGCCCCTTGTCCCGGCCCAATCACGTACTTGGGCCTCAGTGTGTTATGTTTTTAAGCAATGAAACATTTCTAACTTCTTCATTGTTCTAGGTACAGTAAGTTGGAATTGGCTATTTATATTAGGAGACGCGGCATGTGTTTCCTTTTGCATTCTGAGCTGTTTTCTCCATTGGTTTCTGGATGGTTTGGTCACAGAGGAAAAGTACTGTGAATATTAAACATCTTAGAAATGGGAATTAGAACAATAGTTGTAATTTGTATGTCGTCTTATCTACAGTTCTCTAATCCTCTGCGCCTTTAGATGTCTTATTTTATGCTGACAGAGATACCCACAGTTTAATGTTAAGATTGTTCTTTACAGAAATGTGAAGTACACATACTGCATAGGAGTTATTGTAATTAGCCGAGATAAATGCTGCATACATGTAAAGTAAATTAAACTGGCATTAAGGATGCTGGAAGATTATCAGATATCATCAGATGGGAGGAATTATTCCTTTTATTATTGGATTAGCAGACCATATGAACATATCAGTTTTCAAAATACCTGGATCTCATTTGGGAGGTCGGGTGACTTTTGCTATACAACTTTTATATAATGCTAGTTTGTTTTGTCTTCGTGTTTGATCAACTTATGTCAAGATTGGTCTTTTGGATTCGGTGGCAGTGTTCACACTAGAAGCCAAGTCTGATGCAGCAGGGCCCACCTTTGATACATGTACTGAGCTCGGGAATCTCTGGAAGAAGTCCTGTGAGCAGGGTGGTTGAAGAAGTAGGCAGTACAGAACTGGGTCGAGAGTATATCTTGGATGCAAGTGTGGCGCCCACAGACCACGGAGATGTTTTGGTGATAGCAATGGCAGCAGCGGTGGTTCCACTACTCCCCCTCTCTCCCAAACAATGGCTGCAGGAAAATGCTGCAGTGTGAATGGTGTTCTAGTTTGGCGTTTGGTGCTATCTGGGAAATCGGGCAGTACATGAATTCTCTCTTATTCTATCTCTCTTCTCAATACATTCTGGCTTTTGTACTCACACTTTTGCCATCCCACCGCACTGGATTTTTCTCACACCAACTCTCTTCTTCCTTGCTTGTCTCTCTCTTCTAGAAATCTCTCCTCTCTACTCCACCCCCTCTCTACCTTTTATTTATCTTCTCTAAACTAACCCATGCGGAAAGTTTATCCTCCAATCAAGTGCTCTCTAACTCTTCTCACTACCTGGCTAATCACTCCCAAAGCTGTTGGTAGGTGATGACATAAGCCAATAACAATGTGAGGTCTGTCAGCAAATAGAGCACAGGGTGAATTACAAAGCAACAAATCAACCAATAACATGTGTAAACATATACTCCTATTTAAGAAGTGACCACATAAATTATGCAGTGTACCAAGTCAAGGACACTACACGAGGAGCTTTACTCAGCAGTGGTAAACAACAATTTCGGTAACAGTTTCTCCATCACAAGTCTTTTGGTTGTGGCTTCTGGGGGCAACACTTGACTTTACCAGAAACAAATCGGGTCAATCTCCTCTAGCTTTAGCTTCACAACTCAAATTCTATGCAGTCATGTGGAACCAGCTTTCTGCGTTGGCCAACCTTAGCAGCTTGCAGACCAGACCTCCTCACAGCTCTCTTTCTTTGCTGTACCACATACGGCATGTGGGAGAAACCTACTCTGTGAAGTCGAGAGTTCCCTTCAGTAACCACAAAGTAGAATGAACAGGCGGCACTCAATATCAAATTCCGTAGCAGTTTGAATTTACCTCCAGTAACACAGGCGCCACTATAGAAGGCAGCATACACTTATATAGCTTACATCTTAATCAAATCAATATCACCTGGTACAATGTATTGCCTCTTTTACACCAGTCGGTTCTCGTTTAAAGGAGTGAGTGATGTCACCGCTAACTCATTCACAATCTTGCAGCCTGTTTAGACAGGCAGATCATCTTTGAGAATCGCTCACTTCTCGTTCACTGCTTCACTGAGTGGGGAATCTTGAAACGTAACAAGAAGCGAACGAGACGCTGATGATTTTTATTCTAGCTGAAACTGAACGACTGCCGAGAAGGGCTCGATTCTTGTTAGTCATTATGTCGTTAGCTTCTATTTAGACCTAACAACAATCGCTCACTTTTTTCTGTTTGAGTTCATTTTGAGTGACAATCGTTACGTGTAAATGGGCCATTTAACTATCCTATTTTCCATTGTGTCTGCTAGCTCCAGGTTTACTGCTTAGTGCATTGTGAGAGGTTTATTACCATTACTCTGTTTCTGTGGTATCTTGATGCCAAGACCTTTTTGCTACTTAGCTGGTATGACTGTTTTTGATTTTGTATCGTGTATCTTGGATATGTACTGAATGATCATGTTATTACCCAGTTTTGCATGCAAATCCTTTCATTTAGTGTTGATGATGATGACTGCACTTCATTTAGAAAACCTGAGCATAGATTGGGCATTTGCCAACAAGTAATAATAGTTAGTTTTTGAAGATACTTGAAGCAAACTACTATTTTCCAAAGGCTCTAGTAGTTCATTATTAGCCTGGCCAGGGCCATTACAGTTGAGATGTGTTAGTGCTGTAGCCTAACTCTTCAAATAGTGCTTGCGATGTAAGGATTGCTGAAAGTCGCCCCAGTAATAATCGCTCCTGTTAACAAAGGAGTGAAGATCGGTAAATGGAGGCGGAGCCAGACGGAGATTGCTCCGGTCACTTGCCTCTATTCACAGCAAATACGCCGTCGTTCATAGATGAACAATGGCCTGTTTACACGGGCCAATCATGGTTTGATTTTTATGCCTGCAGAAACTAAACAAGAAACAAATTATAATTCATCATTCAGTCACAGCCGACACTTTCACTGAACGATATCGTTCACGTTCCCACAATCCAGCGCGAATCTGAACAATAATCATTCAGTGTAACAGTTAAAATATGTCTTTGAACTGTCACTTATGGAAGTGTTGAGCTCAACAAACCAATATTTTATTGCAACTTTATTTTGGCAAATACTTAAAAAGAGTCTTCAGTCTATAACCAAAATGTAAATACATGTAAATGTAATATCGTCTTGAAATATATATGCTAAGAAAAGTAAAAAAAAAAGTTGCTCATGGTTTTTAGCATCGCCTTTTTCGAGTACCTGCTGGCTCGTCCCTGAAGATTTGGGGGGTGGGGGCGGGGGGGGGGGGGGGGAGCGGGGAGGAGAGTGAGAGAGATCTCTTTCCCTCCCAATCCCCTCCGCAACCCCCCCACTTACCCCAGCGCCCCCCCCCCCCCCTAATCTTCAGGGACGAGCCAGCAGGTACTCGAAAAAGGCGATGCTCTTTCAAGTAAATGGCCTTAACGAGTATGCTCGCTCATCTCTAGCAGTAAGGTTTTGCAAACGAATTAACTTTTTGTATAATGAAAAGTTTTCCAATATGCTTTCTGCAGTAATCCATCTTAGTCTTCAGGATTTCTGTTTGCTTGGCAATTAATAGGAAACTTTCAACAAATGAACATTTCTATGAAATGATAACAAGAAGAGCATTTGAAAAATATGAAGAATTGATAAGAAAAAAATGCTTAAGCGCAGAACTTTTCATTTTACATTCATTAGCTTTATTTGCTGAAACCCATAACATACCTTGGACATGTAGATGAAATTTACTTTGGTTTCAATATGCAATTTAATGATTACCCAACTGTATACTGGGAGTAGCTAAGAAAGCATAAGTATATATCCACCCTGCAGTATTTATTCCCTAATCTCCACATTACATTTACAATATAGTACTAGATGCTCTTTTCTACATCAGCCATAGTTGTGCCTTTGTATTTGCATCAGTTATTTTTATGTGCCCTAAATAAGTTTTTTCCCCACAATCAATTTTTATGCATATTAGCTAGCATTTCATAAAAGTGTGATTGGTCGGCGGTAATAGACTAGGGTGCCTAGGTCTCACCAGTAAAATTCATTCTGGGGGCCCACTGTATAGCTCCCAGCCACTGCCTACTCCATACACTTCAGTAGAAAGGTGGCTACATTTGCCCTAACTCAACTTAAAGGGGTAATATAATATTCCAGGCAATACACATCCTTAAAGGGGTTGTCCCGCGGCAGCAAGTGGGTCTATACACTTCTGTATGGCCATATTAATGCACTTTGTAATGTACATTGTGCATTAATTATGAGCCATACAGAAGTTATCAGAAGTTATTCACTTACCTGTTCCGTTGCTGGCGTCCTCGTCTCCATGGTGCCGTCTAATTTTCAGCGTCTAATCGCCAGATTAGACGCGCTTGCGCAGTCCGGGTCTTCTTCTTTTCTGAATGGGGCCGCTCGTACCGGAGAGCGGCTCCTGGTAGCTCTGCCCCGTCACGTGCCGATTCCAGCCAATCAGGAGGCTGGAATCGGCAATGGACCGCACAGAAGAGCTGCGGTCCACCGAGGGAGAAGATCCCGGCGGCCATCTTCAACCGGTAAGTAAGAAGTCACCGGAGCGCGGGGATTCAGGTAAGCACTGTGCGGTTTGCTTTTTTAACCCCTGCATCGGGGTTGTCTCGCGCCGAACGGGGGGGGCTGTTGAAAAAAAAAAAAACCCGTTTTGGCGCGGGACAACCCCTTTAAAGGGGTTATCCCCAGCCCTGGTAATCAGTTGTTGATTGGCTGGGGTCTGCTGCACAGGATCCTAACTAGAGATGAGCGAACGTTCTCGGTAAGGCCAATTTCGCAATCGAGCACCACGATTTTCGAGTACTTCACTACTCGGGTGAAAAGATTCGGGGGTTGCCGGGGGGGCGTGGCGTGGTGGAGCGGGGGGTAGCAGCGTGGAACAGGGGGGAGCTCTCTCTCTCTCCCTCTCCCCCCCCACTCCCCTCTGCAACCCCCCACTCACCCATGGCACCCCCCGAATCTTTTCACCCGAGTAGTGAAGTACTCGAAAATCGCGGTGCTCGATTGCGAAATCGGCCTTACCGAGTACGTTCGCTCATCTCTAATTCTAACCAATCAGCTGATTGGTCACCCACTTTAAGCACCACAAAACACAGGGGGCGGAGCAGAAGCAATTTTTACGACTCCTGCGTAGTGGCCAATGCTTGTGATTGCAGGTATGGATTTTAATGACAGCTGCACTTGCAATTTGCAGTGCTGGCCACTAAACAGGAGTTGTAGGCAACTGCTTCCCTGCCCACCCCCAAGGTATTGAAGCAGTGATAGCGGGCTTCCCATCATCTGATGAGCTGAGGTCCCAAGTAGCAGGTCTCAGACGATCAACTATTTGATGACCTATCCTCAGCGTAAGTCATCGATAGCATTTGCGTGGAAACCCCTTTAGGTATATGAAGAATGTGGTAAGCAGGAATTGGTGGACTCCCATTCACCCAATATATGCAGAACCCGGAGGTGGCATTTAAGGCTGTGAAAGGTGAAATTACATATAATGCCCACAACATGGAGGAAAGCTGTATCAACATGTAGTTTTCTTAATTATTTCGAACAGATATGTAACGGCTGTGCAGTTTTGCAGGCAAACAACAGTTTTACCTATTAAACTATATGGCTATTATCAATTTGAAAATCATGCCAATTTGCATAAAACCAAATGTCAGTGTGGTATTTACCCTTAAGAGGCTTCAGAGTGGATACTGGACAACCCTCCAATTCACCTAGTTGTCACCTCAGCCAGCTTATGTATCTCTATAATAAACTACATGAACATACAGGCTGGCCAAAATACTGCAAAAAGTGTATTATGCTACGTACCCCTCTAGGAGGGGTGGGGGACAATTCCTGTCTTAGGGCCCTCTGCAAATTCACCTGTTCCCCTGTTGGCTAGTCAGAGCCTGTTGGTCGTTGGACTCACTGTTGGTCTGCCCACTGGTTTTACAACAAATCCCCAATTCCCATTCTTGGTGTCACTATTCGGGTCACGATTCACATAGAAACAAATCAATAGTTTTGTACTGCAGACTATGAAGTATAGTTTTCAGGGTTTTTTTTCCAGTCAAGTGCTAGTAATGAAAACTTCTCCTATAGACTCCTGTAAGTCACTTGTGGCATTCATCTCAGGCAGAGCGCTGCTTGCTCTCTCTGCTGGAGACTGCTACAGCAATGAAGTGGAACTGTCAGTCGTCTTTAATGTGCTGATCATTGGAAATGCCTCCTCGCTACTCTCTTGTCTTTCCATTCACTGTCTGCAGCACACATCTCAAAGTTCTGTAGTCATTGAGCCTCATACCATAGATATTCTACATGGGGGAAAAGTCTTCAAGCTTTCATCTAGAGTTCTTAAACTGAAAGATGGTTGATACAGTCAATGCCAAAGATAATGAATGTCAGGCTTGATAAGGGTTAAAAATTGAAATCATTTTAAATTTGCATATTTATCAATAGCATGTCGCATTCTATTCACTGAAAGTGATCATCTAAAGCGTTCCAGTACCGTATTTATGTTTGCACCAAGTGACATGGAAACAATATACTATCTAGGTATAATGATGATTATATTAAAGGTACAGGCGCATGTGTTTCTGTCCAATTTTCAGACTTTAAAACAAACCGAAATAGGACCCATGTGGATTCACACGGCCTTCCTTTTACTCAGTTGAACAGTGAGAGTGAAAAAAGCGTTGCAGCATGCCCTTTTTTTGTCTGGTAATCGGATGAGAATAACACATGTCAAGATCCGGTGTCCTACACATCAGACAGCAAACGGGAAGTCCGATCCGAGTTGCGCCCTTAACCTTCAGGAGCAACTTTTTAAAGGCCTGCGTACAAGTCCCCTAAAAGTATGTTTACAGTATAAAGTGTAGCAAACATCATTATTATCATTATATTTGACCCAAGAATGGCTGCTGATCTTTGAACAAAATGTATTAGTAAGAGTAAATAAAGTTATTTCAACCCCTTTAACACATTATGGATGGATACTCAAGATAGGTCATCAATAGTTGATCGGCTAAGTTCCGGTTCCTGACACTCCTGCTGTTATGGCGTATTGGAAACAATAATCACCTTTATGTATATGGCGTATGCATATTACTTCACCTGATAAATGGGACATAATGGGTTCTAGCTCAATTGGGGGCTCTTTTCACCTATCTTTATGTATGTTTTTGGAGTGTGAGGGGAAACTATAGCACCCAGAGGAAACCCCCCCCAAAACACAGGGAGAATATACAGATGTTATCCTTGGTGGGATTTGAACCCAGGACCCCAGTGCTGCAAGTCACCATGCTGGCGATCACAATAAAGTGAATGGAAAGTTTAAAAAAGTTAAAGTTTCAGCTCCCCTTACGGAGCTCCCCTTATGGATCGGATCTATAAGGGAAGCTGAGTATACTCCCCCTCCCCCCCCACCTCCATCCTCCGTGATGTCCTGTGGCATTCTTGTCCTCCAGGACCTGATGCTGGTGTCTGCGCATGCATGCCTGACGGCATTACACCGTGCGCAGAAGCCCAGGAGGCCTGTGAAATTTTAAAACTCCCTGCTCCCGGCTAGTATGAGTAGCTGAGAGCACGGAGCTGTCACCATTAGCCACTGTATGCAGTTCCCGGTCACATGATCGCTGTTATCCAATGGATAACAGTGATCATGTAATAGTTAGAAAAAATGTAAAAAAAAAAAAGGAAAAAGTTTGTTAACTCTCCCCTTGTGGATCATATCCGTCAGGGGAGATGAAATCACATCCCTGAGGCTCCCGGATTTATCCGCGGACCTTACCATGGCTTCTGCGCATGCACCAATTGCCAAAATGGCGGACACATGCGCAAAAGCAGGAGATTGCTAGGATAATATAAAATCTCTTCACTTTTGGCTACCAAACTTAGCCGAGAGCCCGGAGATTTTACAGGGGTCCTTGGTCATGTGATCACCACTATCCACTGAAGATCTGCAATCACGTAAAAGTAAAAAAAGTTAAAGTTTTACCTCCCATCACGGATCTGATCTGTGAGGGGAGGTGAAATTACTTACCTTAGGCCTCTGGTGATTTCCCCTAATGGGATCTTTATCCGCGGACCTTTCCTCATCTACTGCACATGCACCCATCGCCAAAATGGTGGACGCAAGCGCAGAAGCTGGGGAGGGCCTAGGAAATTTACAATCTCCTTGCTCCTGGCTAATAAAGATAGCCGAGAGCCTGGAGCAGTGACCGAGGGCCACGGTGAGTGGTCTCTCATCACGTGATCGCCGTTATCCAACGGATAACGGCGATCACGTAAAATTTAAGACAGTTGAAGTTTGATGCTCCTTCCGGTTTATGCCTCGTTGTGCATATGGACATAATATTGGGCCATAATAGGTATGCTTTCTGAACACAGGACAAGCATAGGGATTCATTTTGGGGTGAAAGGCTTCATTCAGATGTGTGCTGTATATAAAAAAACCCTGTTTTTAAAATAAGAAAACAATAGACTGTTAAAAAAACTCTGCGCTGCCAGAGATGGTGAGAATAAAAAGATTTTTTTGTCTCTATTTCATAAGTAAGATGGCAAACAAACACTTACTCTATAGGAGGGGGGTATGTAATGCAGAATCCCCCTCCTTGTAGTGAAGACTCCAAATGATAAAACCAATCTTACGACCAATGTATAAGAAAGATTCTTCACAGATTTATTATCCCTCTCCAAACACAAATGCCGTATGTGTGCAACACACACGTGTAGAGCGGACTTCTCCAAACACAAATGCCGTATGTGTGCAACACACACGTGTAGAGCGGACAACGCGTTTCAGTACCACCTCCTTGGTACCTTTCTCAAAAGGGATTAACAGGACCTTGTGGCGCACATTCCATTTGTTTTTCCTGTTTTTAAAATGACACAATTGCCAAAAAACAAAAATCTTAATTTTTTTCCTTCTGCTTTGCTTACATTCATTCAAAAATTGTGTGGTCAGAATATGCAGTGCACCCCTAGATGAATTCATTAAGGGGTCTAGTTTTCAAAATGGGGTAATTTGTGGGGGTTCTCCATCGCTTTGGCCACTCAAGGGCTCTACAAGTGGGCAATGGGGCCTTAAACACCTCAAGCAAAATGTCTATTCTGAAAACTACCGGCTGCTACTTTTGGTTTGGGCCCCGTTGTGCATACAGGCATAAGATTAGGGCCACAATGGGTATGTTTCTGAACACGGGACAAACAGGAGTATCCATTTTGAGGTGCATGTCCTCATTTTTATGTGCACTTTCGAAAAAAAAATGTCTTTAAATTTTCAATTTCAAAAATATGAAATTTTATTTTTTCTCCTCTAAATTGCATTAACTCCTAAAAAGAAACCCTGGGTTCAAAATACTCACACATAGGACACCCTTCAGTAAATATAAAGAGGGGTGTAGTTTTTAAAATCGGGGCATTGGTGGGGGTATCTGACACCTATGAGCCTTTGTAATCTTGGCTTGGTGCAGGAAAACAAAATGTTCCTCAAAATGTTAAGAACAAATGTTAAATTTGTACGTCTCCTAAATCGTTAAAAAAACAAAAACGAAAGTTTTTCCAATGTGCGTCCAGAATACAGTAAACAGATGGAAATATATATCTTATCAAAATTTTATACAGTATGTTTGCACATATTTGGCATATTGTGAAGAAATTAAAATCTTTTCAAAATTTTCCCATTTTTAGCGCTTTTAATAAATATGCATAAATTATATCGGTCTATTTTTACCACCTAAATGAAGCACAATATGTGGCAAAAAACAATGTCAGAATCCCTTGGATATGCAAAACCTTTACGGAGTTCTTCTATGTTAAAGTGACACTTGTGAGATTTCCAAAATTTGGCCTGGTAATTAAGGCGCAAATAGGCTTTGCTACTAAGGGGTTAAAGGGGTTTTTCTCAAGAAACATATTGTTAATAGTTGAAGGGTTATCCAGGGACATGGTACTCTGTAAAATCTTGCTCAGTTTGCAGTAGTAAAATAAAAGAATGCACGCTGTCTTGTTCTCCGTCTCTGGTCCCTGTCGGTCTTCACTACCAGGTGCAGGGAGCCAGCGATGACATCCCATGAGGCCGCTGCAGCCAATCACCAGCTCCCTTCAGCCAGTAAATAGCTGCAGCACTGACATAGCCCCTTGTCATGTCATCATCATTCCCCTCCCAGAAGTCAAGTTCAGCAGGGGCTGTAGAGCTGGCAGTGGCGGAGGAACAGAGAAGGGTGAGAATATATTCTATTATTTTACTACAGCAGGATGGGGTTTTCCGAAATAATATGTCCCCTTAAATCCAGCTCCGAATTCTACACATTTCCTATTTAGATACATTTAAGGGTGTGTTCACACGTAGCTGATTTGCTGCAGATTTTCCACACCTGAAAAAACATGTAGAACAGCTACAACAAAATCCCTGTCATTTGGTGCAGATTCACAGATTTTACTGCTTCAATTTGAATTCCATTAAAAGGGTAAAATCTACTGCAGATCCGCATCAAAATTTGTACCAAATGATGGGGATTAAGGGCTCCCACACACTTGCGATTGCGTTTTTTGTTAACGCGATTGTCAATGCGACTTTCTATTGTAAAAAAGCGCAATGCACGCAACTGCGTTTTTGGTGCATTGTGTTGCATTTTTAACATTAGAAAGTCCCATTGACAATCGCGTTAACAAAAAACGCAATTGCAAGTGTGTGGGAGCTCTTATTGTGGATCTTCTCAGCTACATAAAATCCGTAACAAATCAGCTGCAGGTCAACGCACCCTGAAAGATCTTTCTCTTCCCAGGTATTTCAAGACAAATGTTAGAATATTTTGTTTCTAGTTTGTGTCCAACTCAGTAATTGTTCCACATCATCGGTTTTGGTTCCCTCTCTACTTCACTGTGTAGGGATCCCTGGTGTGGGGGGAGCAGTTCCTTCTAAGACGGGTCTCACATGACCGTATTTGAATTGTGGATTCCACAATCGGCATTCACATGGACTACCCACGATAAAACGCGGGCATTGAAAGGCACACTCATGGATGTGAATTGTGTATTCCATGAACGGAAGAAACATCACAGCATGCTCTATTTTATCATGGAATCCACTCAGGTGGCCTCTGTTTATGTCAATGGAGGCATGCGACCCGCAGCCCATACACAGTTATCATTGTTCATGGGCTGCAGGTACCAGCGTCATCACTAAGCGCGAGAAATAGAAACGAAAAAAAACAGTGCACATGACCATGGACACAGAAAGACTCCTCAATAAAAACAGCAGGTGGCGCTATTCCAACATTACGCCAGTAATATCTGGAGATAGAACTTTTTTTCCAATAAGTAAATGCAAGTAAGTTCAAAAAGTAAGTACAAAAAATGCTTATAATTATGGGCTGGATTTAACTAGAATCAATATTTTTCATGTTACAACATGTTTGAGTTGAGATCTTTTGGACATGTTTTATTTGTCTACACAGTGTCATTTTTATGGTCCTGCTGCATACAATTAAGTGTTTTACAAAACACATTTAACATTTGCGGTCATAATGTGGGTAAAAAACTGTGTCCCTATTATGTTCGTGTGAAACCAGCCATACAGTAATTTTTCTATGCCAAAAGACAGTAATATTCACCTCGGTAACCAAACACAAGTAAATGAAATTAAACATAAAATGTCCAGTTAAAAATGTCTAATCTATCTTCCTAGATAATTTTGCGGAAAATGAAAACTGGAAAAACGTTTACATTTGAAGCAAACAGGTGGTTGTCAAAAAGTCAAGGAAATGGGGATCTGATGTGCGAGCTTCCCGTTGTTGAAGATGGTGCTGTTATTTATCCAGGTCAGTGTTTATGTAACCAAATTATTTGAATGTACTAGTACATAATGACATAGGAATACTTAGAACCGGAGGTGTCTGTTATGATCAGCAGGAATTCTGATGCATCATCATCTCCTGTCTTCTGGTTTGTTGCTATGGGCAGTTGCTTTGCAACTGTCCCACAACTGATCCACAATGGTGCAGCACAGGCTTGTTTATAGAGGAGTTCCTGATTGGTTAGCCTCTCTTTAAATATTCTTGGCTTCTGCAGTGTGTTGTGGGTTATAGCGTGTGCTATGTGCAGTTAAATCCAGTATTCCTTATTGGCTTCTAGTATCTTGTTCATAGCCTTGTGATTTTTTTTGCGCAAAAACGCATCACCACTTTGTTCCTGTCATCTATTGGTGTGTTCTAGAGATGAGCGAGTATACTCGCTAAAGGCAATTGCTCGAGCAAGCATTGCCTTTAGCGAGTACCTGCCCGCTCAAGATGAAAGGTTCGGGTGCCGGCGCGGGGGAGTGGGGAGTAGCGGCAGTCAGCAGGAGGGAGGCGGGGGGGGGGGGGGGAGAGGGAGACAGAGATCTCCCCTCCATTCCGCCCCGCTCTCCCCCGCAGCTCCCTGCCCGCCGCTGGCACCGATACCTTTTGTCTCGAGCGGGCAGGTACTCGCTAAAGGCAATGCTCGCTCAAGCAATTGCCTTTAGCGAGTATACTCGCTCATCTCTAGTGTGTTCCAATTCTTGCCTTACCAACTGGTGTTAATATGTACTTCAAATATTTGTTTGACTCTCTGGTTGTTGCATAACCGCAGCCCTACTGTAAGTCCTTGGGTATCAGAGTATTGGCGTTGTTAGTACCCAGGAAAGGTGACAGCTATAAATAAAGACTCCTTCTGCCATCTGGTGTTCAGCTCGTGCTATTACAGTATTGTAGTAGCATCAGGAGGCTACTAGCTGATACAATGGTAAATTCTACACTTGCTTTATCTTATGTTGTTCACTCAACCATTAACAATTCCACTATAATAAAGACTGTTTTACTTTTATTTTCAATTTGCTTATTAAATACTCAGTGGTTGTTTATGAGCCTTATAAAAATTTCTGCTCACTCCAATTTCCAATCTATCCTTAATGAGAAGAATTAAATGTTCTCAGTCTTTACATTAACAGCACAGTAACTTTATATGTGGCACCATTATACAAGATCCTGACAAAAACATTCTAACTAGAGATGAGCGAGCGTACTCGTCCGAGCTTGATGCTAATTCGAGTATTAGGGTGTTCGAGATGCTCGTTACTCGTAACGAGCACCACGCGATGTTCGAGTTACTTTCACTTTCATCTCTGAGACATTAGCGCGCTTTTCTGGCCAATAGAAAGACAGGGAAGGCATTACAACTTCCTCCTGTGATGTTACAGCCCTATACCACCCCCCTGCAGTGAGTGGCTGGGGAGATCAGGTGTCACCCGAGTATTTAAATCTGCCCCTCCCGCGGCTCGCCACAGATGCATTCTGACATAGATCAGGGAAAGTGCTGGTGATGCTGCTGCTGCTATAGGGAGAGCGTTAGGAGTAGAGATGAGCGAGCACCAAAATGCTTGGGTGCTCGTTACTCGGGATGAAATTATCGCGATGCTCGAGGTTTCGTTTCGAGTAACAAACCCCATTGAAGTCAATGGGCGACCCAAGCATTTTTGTATATCACCGATGCTCGCTAAGGTTTTCATTTGTGAAAATCTGGGCTATTTATAAGTGCGTCTGCCATGAGGAGGAACCGCAGGCCCACACTGCAGAGGGTTGGCACGGCTAGGCAGCGACCCTCTTTAAAAGGGGCGGGGCGATAGCCCACAATGCTGTACAGAGGCAATGAGAAATATAATCCTGTGCCACCGCCATCAGGAGCTGCACACGTGGGCATAGCAATGGGGAACCTATGTGCCACACACTATTCATTCTGTCAAGGTGTCTGCATGCCCCAGTCAGACCGCGGTTTTTTATAAATAGTCACAGGCAGGTACAACTCCGCAATGGGAATTCCGTGTGCACCCACAGCATGGGTGGCTCCCTGGAACCCACTGGCTGTACATAAATGTATCCCATTGCAGTGCCCATCACAGCTGAGGTAACGTCCGATTAAATGCAGGTGGTCTTCGGCCCACACTGCATGCCCCAGTCAGACTGGGGTTCTTTAGAAGTGTACACATGGAGTTACAACTCCGTGTGGACCGACAGCATGGGTGGGTGCCAGGAACCCACCGGCGGTACATAAATATATCCCATTGCATTGCCCATCACAGCTGAGGTAATGTCATGTTTAATGCAGGTGGGCTTCGGCCCACACTGCATGCCCCAGTCAGACTGGGGTTCTTTAGAAGTAGACACATGCAGTTACAACTCCCTGTGGACCCACAGCATGGGTGGGTGCCAGGAAGCCACCGGCGGTACATAAATATATCCCATTGCACTGCCCATCACAGCTGATGTAACGTCAGCTTTAATGCAGGTGGGCAAAAAATTAATTGGATTACACTGTAGGCGAGGGCCCAAAAAATTGGTGTACCAACAGTACTAATGTACCTCAGAAAAATTGCCCATGCCCAACCAAGAGGGCAGGTGAAACCCATTAATCGCTTTGGTTAATGTGGCTTAATTGGTAACTAGGCCTGGAGGCAGCCCAGTTAAAATAAAAATTGGTTCAGGTGAAAGTTTCAACGCTTTAATGAGCATTGAAACGTATAAAAATTGTTTAGAAAAATTATATGACTGAGCCTTGTGGGCCTAAGAAAAATTGCCCGTTCGGCGTGATTACGTGAGGTTTCAGGAGGAGGAGCAGGAGGAGGAGGATGAATAGAATACACAGATTGATGAAGCAAAAATGTCCCTGTTTTTGATGGTGATAGAGAACAATGCTTCCATCCGCGGGTGCAGCCTACGTATTGCTTAGGTATCGCTGCTGTCCGCTGGTGGAGAAGAGAAGTCTGGGGAAATCCAGGCTTTGTTCATCTTGATGAGTGTAAGCCTGTCGGCACTGTCGGTTGACAGGCGGGTACGCTTATCCGTGATGATTCCCCCAGCCGCACTAAACACCCTCTCTGACAAGACGCTAGCCGCAGGACAAGCAAGCACCTCCAGGGCATACAGCGCGGGTTCAGGCCACGTGTCCAGCTTCGACACCCAGTAGTTGTAGGGGGCAGAGGCGTCACCGAGGACGGTCGTGCGATCGGCTACGTACTCCCTCACCATCCTTTTACAGTGCTCCCGCCAACTCAGCCTTGACTGGGGAGTGGTGACACAGTCTTGCTGGGGAGCCATAAAGCTGGCAAAGGCCTTGGAGAATGTTCCCCTGCCTGCGCTGTACATGCTGCCTGATCTCTGCGCCTCCCCTGCTACCTGGCCCTCGGAACTGCACTTTCTGCCACTAGCGCTGTCGGATGAAAATGTTACCATCAGTTTGTCCGCCAGGGTCCTGTGGTATAGCATCACTCTCGAACCCCTTTCCTCTTCGGGTATGAGAGTGGAAAGGTTCTCCTTATACCGTGGGTCGAGCAGTGTGTACACCCAGTAATCCGTAGTGGCCAGAATGCGTGTAATGCGAGGGTCTCGAGAAAGGCATCCTAACATGAAGTCAGCCATGTGTGCCAGGGTACCTGTACGCAACACATGGCTGTCCTCACTAGGAAGATCACTTTCAGGATCCTCCTCCTCCTCCGGCCATAAACGCTGAAAGGATGACAGGCAAGCAGCATGGGTACCCTCAGCAGTGGGCCAAGCTGTCTCTTCCCCCTCCTCCTCATGCTCCTACCCCTCCTCCTCAACACGCTGAGATATAGACATGAGGGTGCTCTGACTATCCAGCGACATACTGTCTTCCCACGCCTTCGTTTCCGAGCGCAAAGCGTCTGCCTTTATGCTTTGCAGGGAACTTCTCAAGAGGCATAGCAGAGGAATGGTGATGCTAATGATTGCAGCATCCCCGCTCACCATCTGGGTAGACTCCTCAAAGTTTCCAAGGACCTGGCAGATGGCTGCCAACCAGGCCCACTCTTCTGTAAAGAATTGAGGAGGCTGACTCCCACTACGCCGCCCATGTTGGAGTTGGTATTCCACTATAGCTCTACGCTGCTCATAGAGCCTGGCCAACATGTGGAGCGTAGAGTTCCACTGTGTGGGCACGTCGCACAGCAGTCGGTGCACTGGCAGATTAAACCGATGTTGCAGGGTCCGCAGGGTGGCAGCGTCTGTCTTGGACTTGCGGAAATGTGCGCTGACCCGGCGCACCTTTCCGAGCAGGTATGACAAGCGTGGGTAGCTTTTCAGAAAGTGCTGAACCACCAAATTAAAGACATGGGCCAGGCATGGCACGTGCGTGAGGCTGCCGAGCTGCAGAGCCGCCACCAGGTTACGGCCGTTGTCACACACGATCATGCCCGGTTGGAGGCTCAGCAGCGAAAGCCAGCGGTCGGTCTGCTCTGTCAGACCCTGCAGCAGTTCGTGGGCCGTGTGCCTCTTCTCTCCTAAGCTGAGTAGTTTCAGCACGGCCTGCTGACGCTTGCCCACCGCTGTGCTGCCACGCCGCGCGACACCAACTGCTGGCGACGTGCTGCTGCTGCTGACACATCTTGATTGCGAGACAGAGGTTGCGTTGGAGGATGAGGAGGAGGAGGAGGGTGGTTTAGTGGAGGAAGCATACACCGCCGCAGATACCAGCACCGAGCTGGGGCCTGCAATTCTGGGGGGTGGGTAGGACATGAGCGGTCCCAGGCTCTGACTCTGTCCCAGCCTCCACTACATTTACCCAATGTGCCGTCAGGGAGATATAGTGGCCCTGCCTGCCTGTGCTTGTCCACGTGTCCGTTGTTAAGTGGACCTTGGCAGTAACCGCGTTGGTGAGGGCGCGTACAATGTTGCGGGAGACATGGTCGTGCAGAGCTGGGACGGCACATCGGGAAAAGTAGTGGCGACTGGGAACTGAGTAGCGCGGGGCCGCCGCCGCCATCATGCTTTTGAAAGCCTCCGTTTCCACAAGCCTATACGGCAGCATCTCCAGGCTGATCAATTTGGCTATGTGCACGTTTAACGCTTGAGCGTACGGGCGCGTGGCGGCATACTTGCGCTTGCGCTCAAACAGTTGCGCTAGCGACGTCTGGACGCTGCGCTGAGAGACATTGCTGGATGGGGCCGAGGACAGCGGAGGTGAGGGTGTGGGTGCAGGCCGGTAGGCACTCGTGCCTGTGTCCTGAGAGGGGGGTTGGATCTCAGTGGCAGGTTGGGGCACAGGGGGAGAGGCAGTGGTGCAAACCGGAGGCGGTGAACGGCCTTCGTCCCACCTTGTGGGGTGCTTGGCCATCATATGCCTGTGCATGCTGGTGGTGGTGGCTCCCCAGCTGATCTTGGCGCGACAAAGGTTGCACACCACTGTTCGTCGGTCGTCAGGCGTCTCTGTGAAAAACTGCCACACCTTAGAGCACCTTGGCCTCTGCAGGGTGGCATGGCGCGAGGGGGCGCTTTGGGAAACAGTTGGTGGATTATTCAGTCTGGCCCTGCCTCTACCCCTAGCCACCGCACTGGCTCGGCCTGTGCCCACACCCTGACTTGGGCCTCCGCATCCTCGCCCGCATCCACGTCCTCTAGGCCTACCCCTACCCCTCAGCAAGCTGTATTACCAGTAGTGCAGAAATAGAATGCTGTAATTAAATGTGCCGCTTATTGGCCTGTGGTTGGAGGCTGACTTCGCTTACGGAACGCACAGCAGAGCCAGGAAAGAATTTTGCGCAAGCCTGCTGTAACACTTAGCTGGCTGCGTATGAATTAGGACAAGTACCCCCAGCAGAGACCCAGTACACTTGTGGACAGGAATACAGCAGTGATGTAAGAGGCAACACAGAGGCAGGAAAGAATTTTGCGCAAGCCTGCTGTAACACTTAGCTGGCTGCGTATGAATTAGGACAACTACCACCAGCAGAGACCCAGTACACTGAGGACGGTCACAGGCAGCCCAAATAGATTTTTTTCCCCAAATGTTTTTGGAAAGGCCCACTGCCCATATACACTAAATATGTCTTCTGTCCCTGCCTCACCACTACTGGCCCTGGACAATGTAAAATTACTGCAGGACGCAATGCTCTGCACGGCCGATATACAAAAAAAAAAAAAATGTGCAACACTGCAAAAAGCAGCCTCCACACTACTACACACGGTTAGATGTGGCCCTAAGAAGGACCGTTGGGGTTCTTGAAGCCTAAAATAACTCCTAAGTAGAGATGAGCGAACGTACTCGTCCGAGCTTGATACTCGTTCGAGTATTAGCGTATTCGAGATGCTCGTTACTCGAGACGAGTACCACGCGATGTTCGAGTTACTTTCACTTTCATCTCCATCAAAAACGGGGACCTTTTAGCTTCATCAATCTGTGTATTATATTCATCCTCCTCCTGAAACCTCACGTAATCACGCCGAATGGGCAATTTTTCTTAGGCCCACAAGGCTCAGTCATATGACTTTAGTAAACAATATTTATACGTTTCAATGCTCATTAAAGTGTTGAAACTTGCACCTGAACCAATTTTTATTTTAACTGGGCTGCCTCCAGGCCTAGGTACAAATTAAGCCACATTAACCAAAGCGATTAATGGGTTTCACCTGCCCTCTTGGTTGGGCATGGGCAATTTTTCTGAGGTACATTAGTACTGTTGGTACACCAATTTTTTGGGCCCTTGCCTACAGTGTAATCCTAGTAATTTTTATGAGCTTCGCCTGCACTCATGGTACAGCAAGGTGTGTGGGGTTGGCCTACACTTTTGCTACATAAATGTAACTGGGGCCTTCTCTATACTGCAACTACTGAAATGTGCAAGAGACTGTTATCTCCCTAAACTGATGCAACGGGAATGTTACTGTGGCCTGTCTTGACTGCTACTACTACTGAAATGGAACTAATACTGTGCTCCCCCTATACTGCTGCTTCGGAATTGTTACTGGGGCCTGTCTTGACTGCTACTACTACTGAAATGGAACTAATACTGTGCTCCCCCTATACTGCTGCTTGGGAATTGTTACTGGGGCCTGTCTGGACTGCTACTACTACTGAAATGGAACTAATACTGTGCTCCCCCTATACTGCTGCTAGTGATATGTTACTGGGGCCTGTCCCTAATGCTACCGCTGAAATGTTACTAATTCTGGGCTCTACCTATACCGCTGCTAATGCTATGTCACTGGCGTGTGGAAACGGAGGCTTCCCAAAGACATGATGGTGGCGAGGCCATTTCCCACCAACGCGGTTACTGTTAAGGTGCATATAACCACGGACACGTGGAGAGGACACATAGTGCCTCAAAAACATCCCCCTCCTCCTCCAACAATGAAAATATTCTTGGCAAATACCTTTGCATAGGTCCGTCTTGTGGCAGTACAAGAATTTCACCTTTACTGACACAACAAGAGAGCCCCCCCACCATCCCCCCGCCACGGCCCACTTAATCCTGGCCGCATTCCAAAAACCAACTAAATAAAACCGCGCTACTAGGTGCGCAGTCGCCACCACATTCCCACCAACGCGGTTACTGTTAAGGTACATAATACCACTCTGACTGGGGCATGCACTGTGGGCCGAAGCCCACCTGCATTTAATCTGACGTTAGCTTTGCTGTCCAGGGCACTGCAATGGGATATATTTATGTACCGCCGATGGCTTCCTGGGACCCACCCATGTTGTCGGTCCACACGGAGTTGTGACTGCCTGTGTCTACTTATAAAGAACCCCAGTCTCACTGGGGCATGCAGTGTGGACCGAAGCCCACCTGCATTAAACCTGACGTTACCTCAGCTGTGATGGGCAATGCAATGGGATATATTTATGTACCGCCGGTGGGTTCCAGGGAGCCACCCATGTCGTGGGTCCACAGGGACTTCACATTAGGGAGTTGTACCTGCCAGTGTCTATGTATTAAAAACCCCGGTCAGACTGGGGGATGCAGTGTGGGCCGAAGACCACCTGAATTTAATCGGACGTTATCTCAGCTGTGATGGGCAATGCAATGGGATATATTTATGTACCGCCGGTGGCTTCCTGGAACCCACCCATGCTATCGGTTCACACGGAGTTGTAACTGCATGTGTCTACTTCTAAAGAACCCCAGTCTGACTGGGGCATGTAGTGTGGGCTGTAGCCCACCTGCATTAAACCTGACGTTACCTCAGCTGTGATGGGCAATGCAATGGGATATATTTATGTACCGCCGGTGGGTTCCAGGGAGCCACCCATGCCGTGGGTCCACAGGGACTTCACATTAGGGAGTTGTACCTGCCAGTGTCTATGTATTAAAAACCCTGGTAAGACTGGGGCATGCAGTGTGGGCCGAAGACCACCTGCATTTAATCGGACGTTACCTCAGCTGTGATGGGCAATGTAATGGGATATATTTATGTACCGCCGGTGGCTTCCTGGAACCCAACCATGCTGTCGGTCCACACGGAGTTGTAACTGCATGTGTCTACTTCTAAAGAACCCCAGTCTGACTGGGGCATGCAGTGTGGGCCGAAGCCCACCTGCATTAAACCTGACGTTACCTCAGCTGTGATGGGCAATGCAATGGGATATATTTATGTACCGCCGGTGGGTTTCCAGGGAGCCACCCATGCTGTGGGTCCACAGGGACTTCACATTAGGGAGTTGTACCTGTCAGTGTCTATGTATTAAAAACCCCGGTCAGACTGGGGCTTGCCCTATCAGTTTCTCTGTCGTTCCCATCACTTTCTTGAATTGCCCAGATTTTCACAAATGAAAACCTTAGCGAGTATCGGCGATATACAAAAATGCTCTCGTCGCCCATTGACTTCAATGGGGTTCGTTACTCGAAACGAACCCTCGAGCATCGCGAAACGTTCGTCTCGAGTAATGAGCACCCGAGCATTTTGGTGCTCGCTCATCTCTAATTCTAACCCTTTTCTTCTCATTCTATATTTCTTATCCGGGTGTCCCTTTCTTTCTATGCCAAACAATTGTCAAAGGGCAAAAACATCAGTAGTGAAGATAGAATTTATTAACATAATAGTTTAAACCTATGTTGAATTACAGATAAAACTAGGTTGTTCATTCTCTCCTATCAGAGACTTAAGGATGTGTATTGCCTGGAATATTATATTTGTCTGATATTTTGTGAATAAATCAGGTAGTACATGTGAATGCATAAAACTTTATATGTTGTTAGGGGCAACATTTGCCTTATGTTGCAAGAACTCTCTTTTTTTAGTCACCAAAACATCTGGCTAGTCAAAAGACTAATGACCACCTGTCCGTCCGTGAGTGAGTTACATGCTCCACCTCTAACCACATGACATCATCACAGGTCCTTCATACCAAGTGAGGGAGTTACATGCTCCGCCCCTGATCACATAAGCACATGGCTGCTATCCGGCTAGGTGTTCATTAGTACTCCATAGCAACTGAGGCTGCAGGGTGTTTGGAGGGGATGTAGTCCAACCAATAATCAGCACAGGGATGAAGGAACTATGATGACGTCACCATCATATAATCAGGGGCAAAGCATGTAACTCACTCGGGATGAAGTACCTGTGATGACATCACCATTATGTGATCAGGGGCGGAGTATGTAACTCATTCACTTGGGATAAAGGGCCTGTGATGACATCACCATCATGTGATCATCATCATGAGTGGAGCGTGATAGTGATGTCATCACAGGTCCTTCATCCTGTGCTTTTTTAAAAATATAAAACAAAATGTAAACCAAACAGAGAAACAGCAAATATGCATAGTGTGTGTCAGCAGCCTCAGACATCGTCCAAAGTTGCCAGTTCAGTCATTATAAATTATTTGCAGACTTAATACAGTTAGCAGTGGTTCTCTGCAAACTATACAGCTGGCTGATAAATTATATAAAACTACACTAAAAAATAAACAAAAAAAACTAAATAAAAAAAAAAAGGAAACCTGAAGAAAGCAAGTGGTAGGGGACATGTCTATGGTGGTGGTTGAGATGTTAGAGGTCTGGCAAAGTTGGCACTTCAAGCGGCTTCAAAAGAGAAAGAGTAAATAAAAAATGTAACAGCACATCTGAAATCATAAGTAAGTTTAAACACAAAAACTTTATTAATACAATTATATCAATATTGCCATACCCCCCAGACAATGAAAAGCAATTATAAGAGACTACACAGTAACTTCCATAATACGTATTACCAATCAATACCCCTCCTCTTCCATAATAAGGCAAAAACGCTTGAGAAAAGAGTTTCTCCTTGAAATATTTATGACACTGCTTTTAAAGTAAGCACCACACCCGCTGCCTTCCTTGGCACAACTTTTGATTTAGGATGCCCAAAGTGGGCCTTCTTTGTTTCCAGTGACACCCCTGTGCTATGATTGACACTAGAGATGAGCGAGCATACTCGATAAGGCAAACTACTTGAGCGAGTAGTGCCGTATTCGAGTACCTGCCCGCTCGTCTCTAAAGATTTTGGGGCCGGCAGGGGATGGGGAGCGGTGGGGGAGAGCGGGGGGGGGGGGTCATCTCTCTCTCCCCCCTGCTCACCGCCGCAACTCACCTCTCACCTGCGCCGGCAGCCGAATCTTTAGAGATGAGCGGGCAGGTACTCGAATAAGGCACTACTTGCTTGAGTAGTTTGCCTTATTGAGTATGCTCGCTCATCTCTAATTGACACCCACACAACTCTACACTATGTTGACAAGTTTTTGGGAGGAGGAGTATTTCCCAGATGCGCGGTTGTATTCCCACGCAATTTGGGGGGCTTTCACTGCATTGGGTACCTTCTGGAGTGCAAATTAGTTAACTAGATTTTCACTCCCATTAACTTTAATTGGAGTCGCAATTGACCATCCCGATTTATGATCATTTTTGTGAAAATCGACCCGATACTGACATGAGCCCATTACTCCACTAATCGCTCATCATTATAAATATACTCTCCCGATGTTTAAATAAATGATTGCTATCGTCGAATCCTAGGCTGCATTGTTTCTAGTTTTATATTGGATCTAAGGATTTTATATGTAATTCTTAATTCTTTATATTTTATATTTACCGCTCAAGTTCCTACATTTACACATTGCTGTTAATTTTCAATTTTCTGCTTCAGCCCATACCCTCTTAAAATCAGCCAACAAAAATCTAACAATGCTGCAGTCAAAATTCATAACATGAATCGAGCTTTATCTGATCATTACTCTGCGAGTTACATTTTAGAATAGCCCCTCCATGTTTCATTTCATTTGAGCCTCTTCTCTTAATGTCAGTTTTAGGGAAGAAATAAATGAATGTATTATAAATGCAGCTAGGCTCAGAACGATGGTTGGGACAAAACAAAAGCCATCATAGAATCAGTGGGGCCCACAGTTCCAAAGCCATGCAGCCAGCCCCACTGAACTGAGGACATGACCGTTCATATGTAAAACTTATGTTAGAGATTAACCCTTTCCAATCTAATTTTGGATTCAGGGTTTCCTAAAAGGCTTTCTCTTTTTGCTGTTATACAACAGTGCCATCTGCTGGCTAAAGTCAGTGTGTGTGCACCAGAGAGGCTCCAACAGCAGAGTGACTGTCAATAGACGGTAAGAATACCCTGTAGGACGTCTTCAGACATTGGAGCTATACAAGTTTCATTTAGAATGTAGGAAGACGTTAGACAGGGGATTGGAAAGGGTTAAAGAGAGAAGGCTTCATGTATAGGGCCCCCAGGCAGTAAATAGAATGAATGCAGTATAATTGCTCACCTGGAATGACTGTCTTTAACCTGGCATTACATGCACCAGAAATTGAACTCTTGGGCGGCAATGCACGAGGGTTAGTAGCCGGCTGAGGAGATCAGAGCTGTGTAATAATGCAATCTATGACAAGATATAGGCCAGACCCTTCATCAGGCACACACCACTGTTACACCAGAATAACATCTTTATAATTATATACATTATAAATTCTCACAGAACAGTGAGATAGCAGCTCCTTAAAACTCAGTCTTTGTTCCTCCTTGAAAATGTATAAATAAGTTGATAAATTGTGTGAATAAATTAAATTGGTTGTTACCAAATTTGAAGTTCTTTATTTTTTTGCAAACTTTTCATTTCATACATTAAGATATCGCAGATTTTGGGGACTGCAGATACCTTACCAGCCTCTTACACAAAGCTCTGACGAGCGTTTGCTGAGCATTTGTCTACGAAAATAGTTTTCTTTGCCCACTCAATTTCACTTTGTTGTACGATAGATATGGTTATCAGACCCCTATTTTGGATTGCCTGCTAAGTCCCCAGACCACTTTCTTTAGTTAGTAGTTTGTCTCTCAGTTTACTGTATGGGGGTCTTGTAAAAAATTAGTCCTAAGGACAAGAGTGGTTTTGCATATTGGGGGCCACTCCAACTTCAAGTGTCTTTTTGAAGTGGAATGTTAGATAATATGAGTAGTGTCTGCATCCACTTGTATTACTGATATTTTTCTTTTTCTCACAACTCCTTTTTCTACATGACCACCATAGTCATTTTTTAATCTATCATGTTTAAAAGTAATCAACTGTGAAGAACCGAACTCTTGCTTTACTTTCTTCCCTTTCCTATGAAGGCATTCTTCAGCCAGCTACTGTAAATGTGAATGTGGCAACTTATCAAACACGTTGGACCTAATACTGATGATAGATGCCTATCTGTTTTCCAGTTGTGAAATACGAGATCAGTGTCTACACAGGCGATTTAGAGCAAGCAGGAACTCAGGCTCCGGTTCACATCTGCTTGTATGGAGAACGCGGAGACTCAGGAAAAAGATATTTATTTAGACCAAACTCGTTAAATCTTTTTCAACAAGGACAGGTACAATTCATGTAATTTTGACAGCACTAAGTATATTGCTGCTTTCTTACCTACATAATTCCCATATGTCATAGAGATAATATGTTTTAATAACATGCTGGATAGACAAAATGTTAAAGAGATTGTCTTCATAGGAAAACTCCTGTCAACATGCCCAATTAGGGCAGTCCTCTACCTCTGTGAACCAGAACAAGATAAGAGGGTTCCTGTGTTAGCTTTTTGATGCATAGTGTAGCGTTTCCATCACTAGGTTGGAGTCCTGGGCACAGCCACGAGGTTGAGCCGGGGTTGGTACACGGAGATGTCAAAGCGGCACAGAGGATTAAGGGGAGACATGGGCAGGAAATATGCCAGGGGTCAATACACAGTGATGTCAATCTTCTTATTATAGGCAACACAGAAGGAGAACTTGGTTAAAGTCTGGTAGGCACAATAAACATGCAGGGAATGAGGGAACAGGGCCAGGGTGATATAGAAAGCTTATTGGGGAAGGTACAAGACCTAGACAGGGAAACACAGAGCTAGGAACATGAAACAGGAGACAATGGAAGAGGAACAAGGTACTAGGACTCAGGGGAGCTAACCAGCATGCTGAATAGCTCAATCAGCAGAGGCATTGCCTGGAGCATGAGAGGTAGCAGGTTTGAGTCCTGACACATAGACTCAAGCAAATTAAGCTGAGCTTCTGAATGAGTTTGGCACTCTTAATAGCACCTAAATTCAAATACCTTATCAAATAGGTGGATTGGGGATCTGTCTAGTGATTGCAAATGTACTAACTGACAGAGTTTTGTTAAACTATCTTAGACATACTAGGATAAAAGGATCTGCCTAATGGCAAATAATATTAAAGTCGTTCTCATGTGTTTGAAACACATTATGGGTTTGACAGCTGAGTTGCATGTAACTTGATGGCACAGCAGCTATCAGACAAAGACGGAAGAAAGATTTTACGAACACAATAATCTTTACTAAAACAGGAAACATGGCTGAGTTTTATTCCATAGGGGAGCACATATTACTCAACTGCTTTTTTTCAATAAAGGTACATACTAACGATATATCTCTACCTTGGATTTACAAAGCACTTGGAACTTAATTGTAACTAGCCATCTCCATCACTCATCTATATACACTTAAAGGTCCATGGCAACACACAATCATCACGGCCTAACGCACCATAGGTGCAGAAAACTTTCTTAGTGATCGTACATGTGCAGTGGGCTAGACCAAGTGCAGACCGACGGTAAGGGAAAAGCAGTGGGGAATAAGATGGTTGTCAACGGTGGTTCTGCTGCTCCCCTAAAACATAGAAAATCGTGGTCTAGGCCGGTAAGCCACATGCAAAGTGGTAAAAAACAAAGCAAATAAAATAAACAATATAGGCAGCTGTTATGACCTGCTACTTGCAGAGTTGGGTAGGGGCAGATGTTGGTTATCGTGATGACAGTCCGTATATGGGTAGGGACCCATTTTGGACACAAATAATAAAGTATTAAAATTGGAGAATAAACAAAAATGGGGATAGTAGTCCTTGTACCTGAAGTATTAGTGTGGTACCTCAGTGCAGTACTTCGGTGATGGGAAGAGACTTCAGGCCACAGACTGTAGATGATAAAAACAACTTTGAACTATTTAATTGCCAGGAGTGTCACATTATTGATGTGAAAACAGTAGCATAGCTTTACATCACATTGATTAGAAGTATGTGAAGACTTTGAATTGCACTAGTAGACATTGCATTACAAACACTTAAAACACTTCCTCGGGGAGTTGTGGTAGCACATTGCAGTAAAACGCTTCCAGCCTTCATCCCTGGCCTTTTCTAATACTGTGCATAAAATCTGCTGACTTGGTTCCTTCCTTTTCTCTTCTATTTCCCTCTGTTCTCTCTTCTCTCACCATCATAAACTTGGTTTCGTACTCACACTTTATTAGACTCTCTCCTAGAAGACTTTGTAAAGATGTTTGCCTTGTTCCTCCCTGGTCTTCTCTCCATAAACTCCAGCACTGGACTGGCTAACCCCACCCACTCTCTACCTTTTATACCTTTCCTCTCCACCAATCCTGAACTAGGGGAACTCTCTTTATCCAATCCCAGGCTAGCTAGGGGTGACTAGCAGGTGTAAGAGCAGATTATGGTGTTCTATGCACATTCATGCAGTGTAGGGTAGTAAGAACACCAAAGGTTAACACTTTCCTTACCATTTAAAGTGAGATACACATAATTACACACACTCACAAATATATACACATACATTTACATTAAGTAAACAATAGCAGTGCTGTGGGACCCCAACTCTGGGGTACTACACCTAATGCAGATCAAGATTTCATTACTTCTATCTCACGTACACTTTTCTTGGCACAGAATGCTATTACCACCAAAGTGCCTTGTCCTCCCATCACAAACAATATTTCTACACAGCATTGCCCACTAACTATACATAGCATTGCTACTCTTGCAAACTCACTTAAACTAAGCACAGTTGATCATAATCCCCTTTTACCAATGTCCATCTGAGGAGACACTCACCTAGTCTCATACATCTGTAAAGTCCTTACAGTGTGTGCACACAAACAATTCGAGACAAGATTTATATATCTAGCCCTTTTGTCCTTTTCCCAGATCCATGGCACAATCAGTTGTTTCTTCTGGGACCAAGTCCCATGTGGGAGGGGAGACTTTCTCTCCTTCCATACAGTGTGTTGCTGCCATCATTTTCAGCCTGCAGCTCATCAGGGCCCTCGAGTTCTCTCTGATCTTCCAATCAAATTGCCCTCTTGCCATCCGGCTTTAGTCACAGTTGCGGCTTGCACCCTGATGCCGCTCCTCACAAAAGTCTCTTGTTCACTCCACAGCATGGAGATACAGATACACACATGGTTCACACCACTCTCAGACTCTCAAGGAGCCGGTATTAGTGTATCTTGATGCCACCAGAAGCTAGGGGTTTGACAGGAGGAACGCCCCTATCACACCCCCAGCTCCTGATAGGGTGAAGGTACAAAGGTTCTAGCTGCACAGTGCACATTGCTTAATGGCTGCCCAGCATTTTTAGCCTCACAGTTACTTCGGTTCTTAGCCGTACATCATGAGCTGTCAATGCTGGCATGTAACCAGCATTAAGATGTTATAATCAGGGGCGTAACTATAGTGGGTGCAGGGGATGCGGTTTCACCCGGGCCCAGGAGCTTTAGGGGGCCCATAAGGCCTCTCTTCTCCATATAGGTAGCCCAGTACTATTAATAAAACATTATAATTAGGGGCCCCGCTACACATTTTGCATTGGGGCCCAGAAGCTTTAAGTTAGGCCTCTGGTTATAATGTATGCCTAAGAACCGACGTAACCGTGAGCCTGCAGGGCAGCCATAAAGCAATGTGCACTGTGCAGCGATAACTGTAAGTGTACCGCCCGTTCCCAGCTCCTGGGCAGCCCCAGCCTCACTGCTGCATCAGCTGGCAGCTGTAGCTGCGTCTGTGCTGCCTGCAAGGCCATTCCCCTGCTCACCCCGATGTTGTAGCTGGGCCCGCATGTGTTGTCCGGCTCCGTTGGGACTTCCTGCCGCCCAGCGCCTCTGTTCCCTCACTGCTGCTCCCCCGCTCAGCGCTCGCAATTAGGTCTGCCACAGTGAGAGACGGCCACTTGGCGCTGGTGTCGGCTGTCTCACATCTCTCTGATTTCTTCCGACCGCTGCCTCGGTGGTGATGAGCACTCACCGCTCCTAAGGCACTGGCAATCCGCAGCTGGGCTCACATTTCTTCTGGCCAGTGCCTCGGTGCTCATGAACAATCACAGCTCCTAAGGCACTGGGGCTCCACAACTAGGCTATAGTTACTGCCTTCCAGGACCTAGACCATCAGCACATGTCCAGCCAATTACATTCAGGGGGCATTACCCCCCCTGTCTATCTTGACTCTACCAGGACTTCCTGGTGGCGTCAAGATACACTAATACCCAAGGAGCCTTCTGACCCCTCTCACCACTCTCCATTCAGTGGCTTCTGCCACCTTAAGAGCTGAACTGTTGTGGCCCTTCTTTTTGCAGCTGCCCTCTGCTCTTCTCTCTAGAGCAGTGACATAGATCAAATACCTTTTAAAGGGCACCAGAAGCACTGAGAATGTTCCTGATAGTTTGGATCAGTGCGTGGGGCTGCACTATTCCCTATTGACAGTCTATTATTCACGGCTGCATCACTGAGGATGCAGAGCTTTCCCTTCCAACACTTTAAGCACCCTTTTCTCAGTGCCTTCAGTTCTCTGAGCCACAGTGCTTGGCCAGTCCTCGACTGAAAGTGCCTGACAGTTTTCTCTCTCCTTGTCTCTTTCCTGGATACATCACTATTTGCAGGGGTGGTGCTTAGCAGCAGTGGCCAGGCCTTTTGTCTTATTGGCTGAGCCGCTAATGTCAGAGCATAGCGGGGCATCGTTCACCCCTCTTACATGTCTGCCAACAAAAGAATGAATCCTCAAGGTTCATTCATGCAGAGAAAACATAAATCAGAGTGAAGGTCTCAGACCTATTCTGCTTCTCAAAAAAGTCTTATGTCATGCTACTCATAGTAAATTATGGCACCAATTTTTTTTTATTACCCCCTTCTTTAGTAGTTTAATTTCCCTTTCCTCCTAGCAGCAATACAATGTTTTCCTAAAGTGATCCAATCCAGGCAGGAAATAGTTAAAAAAAGGACTTAACGAGCCATATCTATAGGCTTTTGCCAAGCAAGACCAATGATTCAGTGCAGTAACATAAAAGAAAAAATCAGAGGTTGATGTTCCTTTTTCATAAACAGACATGTAGAAAAATCAATTTTCTCATAGAATGACATAGCAGTATAATACAGCCGGCAATAGTAGTACAAGTAAATGAGCAGTGGATGTATTATGCAGTGGTTCCTCACATTTAACTTTGTTCTCGTTCCTTAGGTTGATGTGTTTGAAATTGAAGCTGTGTCACTTGGGAAGCTACAGAGAGTGCTCCTAGGCTGCGAGGCCAATCACAAGTCAGAGTACTGGTATTGTGAGAAAGTAATCATCAGGGAACAAGGCGAACTCTCAAAATATATCTTCAATTGTGAAAGGTAACATTATTCATACCATCACAATTCTACTTCGTGCATTTTTAAATGCTGTATATCTGTATACCCTCAAGGATACTTATATGTTTGATGTCAGTTTTATGGAATTTAAGCCCACCAATATTCCAGGGCCTGTGTGTCATTTCCTTAAGATCTCACTGCCTGTCACATGGGCATTCATTCTTTCAACACATTTATTTTTTAAGTTCAGAGTAAAACGAAAAATTTCCATTTTAACCCAACCGAGACCCACGATGTAATACATAATGCCAAGCAAACCTAAGCTGTAAGTCACAGGAGATGTGCGGAAAATTTAAAGTTGCCAAAAGTTAAAGGGGTTTTTCAGGCAACTATGTAAAGAAATGGTGTTTAATCCAATTTCAATCCTGCACAGATGGTATTAAAGGGGTTATCAAGGTGAAAATTTTTAGAGGCAATTTAGAATAGTGGCAAAAGCATAAAAACGTCAGCTGACGTGATTTGGGTTTACTGAAGGGATTGGCTACAGCTGTCGCAATAGGCGCAGGTGACGCAAGAATTGGGGTACAATGTGGACACCAGGCGTACAAAAATATGTATGTTTTATTTTAACAAATAAACTTGGAGATTAAAAGTTGGCAGTAGATGATTCTGTTAATAGATAGGCAATAGGCGATTATTCGTAAATTTTAGCTAACCTAATTGACTCTAGCCAAGCGTTACTTAACTCTAATGCGAGTGGAATGTAGTAGCAATCTGTTATAAATCACAAAGATCAGCAATAGAGATGAGCGAGCATACTCGTTTAGGACAAATACTGGAGCGAGTATCGTCCTTTTCAAGTATCTGCCTGCTCGTCCACAAAGATTCGGGTGCCGGCGGGGGGCGACCAGGGAGAGCAGGGGGGAACGGGGGGGGGGGGGGGGATCTCTCTCCCCCTCCCCCCGCTACCCCCTGCTCACTCCCGCAACCCACTCCTCAACAGTGCCGGCATCCGAATCTTTGCGGACGAGCAGGCAGATACTCAAAAAGGGTGATACTTGCTCGAGTATTTGTCCTTAACGAGTATGCTCGCTCATCTCTAATCAGCAACACACTTCAACTGTGCAGCACGTGGTAGTACCACCAAATGTTTCAACCCAGCATTGGTGGTTGCCCACACACAGTTCGAAAGTAACACAAGTGTTGCCTAAAAACCTGTCCGCATAGAATGCTAGAGTTGGAAGGGACATCCAGGGTCATCAGGTCCAACCCCCTGCTCTGTGCAGGATTCACTAAATCATCCCGGACAGATGTCTGTCCAGCCTCTGTTTGGAGACTTCCATTAAAGGAGAACTCATCACCTCCCTTGGCATCCTCTTCCACTGATTGATCACCACTGAATTCAATGAATGGCCGAGCACTGCCTGTGATTGGCTGAACGCTGTGGCGAATCACAGGCAGCGCTCAGATATCACTCATTAAATGGCTGTGCGCTGCCTGTGATTGGCTTGGCGCCCCGCCAATCAGGCACAGCCCTTTTAGCAGGCAAGGATTTTCAATCCCCACCTGCTGAAACAACCTCACAGCAGTGCAGGGAGAACCAGTAGGAGGATGCCCTTGAGCCCTGGCAACGGAAGACAGGTGAGTATATGTTTTTTTATGTTTTACTACAGTTAGGGATGATTTTCAGGGAAGAGCTTATATTTAAAGTCTCTCCCCGAAAATTATTGCATGGGTTGTCGGCAGCCCATTGCCTTCTCTGGGACCACCGGCAGCAGCCGCGGCCCCATTGAAGGCAATGGGAAAACATCGCGATTCTCTGCCACAGCTGTGACAGCTGTGGTAGGGGACTTTCTACTCCTCATGGGAAGTCCCCTTGTCACTGAGCACTGTGACAGTGCTGTTACAGTGTTCAGTCAGAAGGGGACTCCTCGCGGGGAATATTGAAGCGCAGCATGGACCTATGCGTGCACGCATGTCCCATGTTTTGCAAGTACATGCGTACATGTGAACACAGCATAGGGAACCAGTGGTTCTAAATAGATGCCTGGTTTTGTGCACACCTATGTCCGCACACGCACACACTCGTGTGAATGCTCCCTAAAGGATCAAGGGATTTTAGTCCTAAAGGACCAGGCACATTTTAGTAATTTTATCCATGTGATTATATGGCCCTATTTCTTCTTTTTGTGCTGGCAAAATTATTTTTGCTGCAGTATTTTTGTGAGACATACGGGGTATTTTTAAATACCTTTTTTCACAGTTTTTTCTTCCTATTTTTTGTTTTATTAGGGACAACTTGTACAAAAAGTGTAAAGATTTTTTTAAATTCATAGTTATTTTTAAAATTAGTATATTTACACTAAAATAAAGTCTTCAAAACTGCTTCTGTTTTTTGCTCTGGGTTCTCTGCTGTTATTGACAGCCGAGAACCCCACTTTCTTCTGTTCGATTGCAGGAACATGGGCTTTAAACCAACATTGCATTTTTGCTATGGCACAGGATTAACCCTTTTGAATCCAATTTGTATCCTGGATTTCCTAGGGGGCTTACTCTTTTCAGCTGTTATACAACATCGTTATCTGCTGGCTAAAGCCAGTACTGCATGAGGTGACACGTTGGATAGGCTCTGACAGCAGAGAGGCTGGCAATATACAGTAGGAGAACCCCAACGGATGTTTTCCAACATCGGAGCTGTACAGCCTTAAATCATAATGTCTTTAGAGGTCAGACAGTGGATTGGAAAGGGTTAAAGCACAGATTCCTAGAGCTTTCCTAATGATGATCTGAGCGGATCAGTTTGACTCTTTATGTCCCTTCCTGGATAAGGGCTTCTATGTATTATCCTGTTCTCTAATGCAGGCTGTTGAAGGACACTCAGTCCGAAATGTTGCTATAATATCTTTCCTGGAACCCATGTCTTCTATTTATTAATAAAGAATAACAATTGACGTTTTCTACCTTTTACGAAAAATTTTACGGCAGTAAGGGCCTAAAACTTGTGCGCAGCAACAATACCATCAAGTGCAACCATTTCTTTAACCCTACAATGCATGATTTTTTTATTGTGTCCACTATGTACTTTGAATCCTATGTATCCAAAATAGTTAATTGACTGCTTACCTTGAATTGTTCTTTTCATTCTTTTACCTTTTAATGTCCATTGATCTGTTAAATGAGATGATGACTAGACTTCTTTGATTCAAATAAGAAATATACTCAGTCTGTTGTTCCCGGATGACCACTCACAACTCTTGTCTTTCTCAATAGATTGCTATAAAAAGTTTAGCAGTTTATCAATTTCATTTTGAATTAAAAAAATATACCGTAAGTGAATCAATAAGTAGATTTATAGCAAATACATTCACCCATAAATGCGCCGTACGTAGAGAAACATAAATGCTTGTCCTAGTTTATGCATCTCTCTGTTATTCTTATCACAATTGTCAACAGAGCTGTAACACAGCACTCTTTGAAGTGTCTGAAATACATCCATACCTCTGATTTTAATATACTGGTATTGTGGCATGGCATAAAAAATTACAGAGCTTATCTTTGTAATATCGCTGATATGTAGCAGCACATATGGAGGGCCTATTGCTCTATATGTGTGGTAGGCACAAATGCGGATGTTGGTTTGTGGATGTTATCATGGTGGCTCTTTTATTACCCTCGCAAACAACCGTTACCGACAGATGTATAAATAAAGTCTATTCCTGACATTTTGGGCTACACGTGAAGTCGGATAGAGTAAGATGGCGAATTTGTCAAGTTCGTGACGCCAGTCCGCAAACAACCCAAGACCTGTGCTGGACAAAATAGTAATAAAAATGGAAAAATAAAATAAAAGCGGAATTGTCCTTTTCCCTGGAGAGTAGTGTGGTACCTCAGTGCAGATGTTGTGGTGGTGAGAAGGGACTCCAGGAGACAGGATTTAAGCTTTCAACCAGTGGAACAGTTTATTTTCTTAGAAAGGACTTTCAAAACATTTTATACATTTGCATTCTCTCGTTGCTTGAGGTAGATATACAAATCTGCTAACATGCAGGCATTAAGTACAATAAACTACATCAGTACACTTGGGCTCTATAGTAGTGAAGAGCATTTCGATCCTTTCTATCCACTATGCTTGACCCTTCTGCTTCTCTCTCTATCTTCTACTTCTTTAAGTATGAATCTTCTTCTTTCTCTAGTTACTATTTTCTCAAGCTGTTCCTTCCTTCTTTCATGTTTCTTTAACTGATTCTTCTCTTATAACCCAATACTTCCTTTGTACTCACACTTTTCTCCTTCTCACTGCACTGTCCCTTAGATCTTGCTTCCTCCTTCTTCTTCCACTTCATTGGACTCTCTTAGTCTTTTCTAGACTATCACACCCCTTTTCTTATACCAGCCAATCTGTGCAGAGGGCTTATCTGCCAACTACAGGTCTGCTAACAACTTACTATCTAGCTAGCCAATACCTGGGCTGGGTGATTGATGAATTAGTAAGCATATTATGGTGAACAACTAGTAGGGTATACGTTTTTAGATTGCAAGGAAAAATAGGAGTGACAAACAAATAAACCATAGACCCCTTAAAGTCATATACATACATTTAGGCAGTTACCACATTGCTTTATGGAGTGTACCACTCCGGTACACTACATAAGAATCCACGTGGAATCTGTATGCCAATGTATAGCTTATACACGAGGCCTTAGAGATTTGCTTTCTAATAGAGAATAGAAAATTTAAGAAAACAACTTTTACTAGGTATGCATTAAAACATATAGTAACTTCTTTTTAATTTACACATTTTGTAGGTGGTTTCCATATACTGAACAAGGATCTCTTCATTCAGAAATTGAACTGCTGAAACAAGGTAGGAATTATTTAATTTCAAATAACTTTATGGTGAGTCTAATACTGTAAGTAGGGGTTCCCTTGCAGAATGGAGCAGAGCTTTTGTACTTGAACTTAGTTGTGCATTTTCCTGAACAGTGAAATGACTAATTCTGAGCGGTCCTCATACCAGGGCTTAGAAAGTGAGATATGCAAAGAAATCCACCAGGTTTCACCAAAGGGTTTGAGGGCTTTCGCTTACCCTACAGTGTCATTGTGAGTCTCCTGGAGGCAGCTTACCCTGCCTAGATGCCGTTCACTGGTTTGCACCAGCCACTTCCTGCAGTGTGCCTCCAGGGTTTCTTGTGGCCTCTATGTCACTGTCATGGCTGTGAACATGCAATATACTGTACATAATGCAAATAAATTCTGCACATCAGAAATACAGTCCCAAGCCACAAAATTGGTTAAAATGTCTTAGTTCCTGTCTTTGTTAGAAAGAGGTCCAGTCTCTTTAAGGACCAGCCCACATTAACTCGTTGCAGCAGTAAATACAATGGTAGTAATCCTTGTCAATTTTATTCATGGATGGCTCTTTTACATTCTAGCAAAAACCTCAATGTTCCTCAATGGTCAGTAAGCAGGGAATCTCTTCACTGTAACTCTCTGTGGATGCTGACCCCTATGTTGAAATGTGTTCCATGCTGTAAATAATCAAGTAGATATTAGGGTGGTAATATAGCACAGCTCATAGGAACAGATCAGTGCACTGTTCTACATGGTAGCTCAGTGGTTAGCACTGTCGCCTAGCAGCAGTAGGGTTTTTGGTTCAAATCCAACTAAGGGCAACATCTGCATGGAGTTTGCATCGATTTCCTCAGGGTGCTCCAAAAGCATACTAATAGGTGAGTATATATAGGGAAATGGTTCAATGTAAGTCTGCGTACATTGCTGTGGAACATGCATGTACTATATAAATGCACATGATAATTATCAGCATTGTTAGCTGTGCAGTGATATACTCCAGTACATCCTATGTTTAACATAAGGGTGGAAGCTAATGGTTACCCTCATTACAAAACTCGTATATAAGTGAAATGTAGGTCATTAATGAAGCATTATACAATAATGTGTTCAAAGGGGAACATAGCAAGCGTAGATTTATTTTTCTGACTTAAGAACAGTCCAAAATGTGCCCATTTATTAAGAGAGGCTTACAATTGTATGTGCCTATTTATCATATTACAGTAACCTCTCTCGGGTCCCTACGCTAACACTTCGTCAGCGGAAGATCATGCTTCCTCTTTTCTCTTGAGCTATAGCTTACATACTGGAAACATAATTAGAGAGAACTGATATTTAGGATCTGAAGAAAGCTGGATTCTAGCTCATGTGGCAGCTAGAATGGTGGCCAATTGTAATTCAACTAAGATGTTTTACCATCTTGACAGAAGAAGACGACTCAAAGATAAACTAAATAGTTTTTGTGATTTTTTTTTTTGTATTTTAGGAGGCTTAATTCAAACTCTAGTTATATTCGATTGAATTTATGTTTTCTGTTAGTCAGAGTATATGAAATTCTATAAGATACTAGCTGATATACCCGGGTTCGCCCGAGTTAATTTGGTACTGGTGTTTATCTGGTGTTGACAAGGAAAATCTTATGAAGTCGTGGTGACATCGGGAAGTGAAAGAATTAGATTACGTATGTAAAATTTGGATGCTAATTCTTTTGCGCATAGAATTGAATAATCGAGTTGGGACCCATTAACTTTTCCTATTTATGACATAATCGATGCTCTAGCCAAATTTTAAGTTCCTCTGACATTGGGAAGTGAGAGATTTAGATTATGTACGTAAAATTTCGACGCTAATTCTTTTGCGCTAGAATTAAATAATCAAGTTGGGACCTCTTTACTTTTCTTATTTTGGACATAATCTATGCTCTTACCAAATTTCATGCTTCTACGACATCGGGAAGTTGGAGAACTTTTGGCGAGTCAGTCAGTCAGTGAGTGAGTCAGTGAGTCAGTGAGGGATTTCGTCTTTATATATATATATATAGATTACAGTAAAAGGTTCTATTTGGTTTGCAATCAAACAAAATTACTGGAGGGAAGTCTTACACTGTATATGCTGCAAGTATCATAACCCTGGAATATTCTAATTCTTAGACTACATATCCAGTATATACAGCATATATATCCACTAGGAACCGTCTTCTCTGTTATAAAAAATATGTTTATTTATTCCTGTTAGCTCTCTTCATAAACAGAATCTACAAACCGTCTGTTCATATTTGCTCTTTGCTCCCCTGCGCAGTAGTGTCTACAGACTGAGAGATGCAAGGTCAATGTATTTACTGAATCACCACAAAAATATCAACCCTTCTCAATGCATATTCCAGGAAATTATTATTGTACGGATTCATTATAGAGATTAATGCAGAAAATTGTTATCCTGTTTTTATTTATAGAAATGGAACTACCTTCTGAAGTGGAACACCCTAGCAAAGCCAATGGTAAGTGACCCATTAGGCCAAGTTTATTCTTCCAGTAAACTTCCACTTAACATTTTAGTGCAAATATAAAGTCATTCTTGTGAATAGTTTTCTTCAAATGCTTTCTTCTAGTATCATATCAAAAGTTATTTTGGTTACTTGTATCTCATTGTTAAAGCCCACCTACAGTGCACATTAGGAAAAAAGGTTTCGGAAGGGCCAGATGGCTATTGTATGTGTATTGGGGGCCTTCTGACTCTTCCTTGACATAGTATTGAGAGTAAGACCTATGGGGCACATTCAATTTCCGCTGGAGGTAAGCTACCAACAGAAGTGTCTGGCAGTGGCTTTCTCCACTCTGCCTCTTGAAAACACATAAGCTTTCAACCAAACCAAATGTTCATGTGTATAGAGATGTCAGTGTTCAACCGACAGCTATTGAAGGTGTATGGGCACCTTTAGACTAGGGTTACATGAAGGCTTTGGCTGCAACATGCTTCATGCCTTCAAAGACTGCAGTATTGTGCTGCCTTCATTGCAAGTTTCACAATGAAAGTGAATGTAGTTGTGTTGTGACCAGTATGTTGCCTTGATCGAGTTGCATGAAATCCGAAGCTGCTTGATTTCGCATCACTGTTGAGTCATGGTACCTTGCAATACAATCTTTGTGATGAAACCAGCATGATGCAACACAAGCATTGCCCAAAGTTGCCATGTAGCCATAGGCAAATGTATTAGTAGGACATAGCTGCTAAGAGGTGGAGTGGGGTGCCATAAATGTGGGGAATAGGAGAATGGGAGAACAAGCCACTCTGCTTTGACTAGAGTATTTAGATACAAGGCTAGGGCAGTGAACTGAATATTTGTTCTATGACATGGATGGAAAAGTCATGCCCTTGCGCTTTTGCCTGAAGACCAGCTCTGCTACAAGCATAATTCAGTCCTACAAAAGTGATTATGCTATTGTTGGGACAGGAAGATGGATTTGTTCCTTTTTTTTCCAAGTGCCAATTTCGCTTGAGTAACAAATGGATCAATTGCGGCGGTTCTGGAATTGCCACCTTGCTTGTAGTCCGGTGCTGGTTTTGGAGGTGTTTCTACATCTTCTGGCTCAATGGTGTGATATTTAGTGTGACATGCTTGTTCGCACCTGGCTATTTAACCTGGCTGGAGACTGAGCTGAACTGTGGTTTATTTTTAGTCTCTCCCTGAGTGAGCTAGCAGTCAGAAGGTTCCTGCTGGATCATCCAGTCACTTGCTGCAGCGTAAAAACTAAGTACTGCATTTGATTTGCATTATTATTTTGGTACTCTGGTTTAGTTTCTTTTCCCCACATAGGCTCAACTAGGGCCGAGGTACATGTGTGGGGCTGCACTTTTCAGAGCGATCGGCCTGCCAATTTGGCAGGGCCCTTCCCAGTGTTTGTTTACATAGGGACAGAGTTTCCCATATTTTTGTTCCATTCTTGTTTTGCTGTTTTTATGCTTTTCTGATAGATCTGTGAGTGACAGATCCAGCATGTCAAGGTTGGATGTGACAGGATCCTTGTCAGAATCTTCCTATATCCTCAGCGGGCCAATATATTAATTTAATGGCCTTCTTCAACAACAGATATGACTAGCAGTAACATTACAGTATATGTGAAAACATAGTGTGGACTTCAGAATTTCCAAAGTCCAGTATGATCTAAGGCCTTCACATGTGAAACCCTTCAGAATATGTCAAAAGAGGGAATATTGATGCTAATTGATTGAAGATCTGTATGAAATTTGGAACTTGGTAGGATTCTCAACCAATCAGCTCTCATGTGTTACTATGTGATGTCCATTAATAATCACATAGTATGTAAGGCTGATAAAAGACATATGTTCAGCCAGTTCAGCCTATTACCACCAACATTGGGGGGTAATAGGCTGAACTGGATGGACATATGTCTTTTTTCGGTCTTAGGCCTCCTTCACACTTGGGAATTTGTGCAGCTAACTTACACGTGCAAAAGAACATGACTATTAGAACCAGTGGTTTCCTATTGAAACACTCAGATGAAGGAATTTTAGGCGCGCAAAAAAATTGTACCTTAAAATATAAGACATCAGCAACTGAAATTCCCTGCTGCCCGAAAATATAGGTCTTGACTAGAGATGAGCGAACATACTCGGTAAGGCCGATTTCGCAATCGAGCACCGCGATTTTCGAGTACTTCACTACTTGGGTGAAAAGTACTCGGGGGCGCTGTGTGGCGGGGGGAGGCGTGGTGGAGCGGGGGGTAGCAGCGCGGAACAGGGGGGAGCTCTCTCTCTCTCCCTCTCCCCCCCACTTCCCTCTACAACCCCCCGCTCACCCACAGCGCCCCCGAGTACTTTTCACCCGAGTAGTGAAGTACTCGAAAATCGCGGTGCTCGATTGCGAAATCGGCCTTACCGAGTACGTTCGCTCATCTCTAGTCTTGACCTATCTTTGGTGCGCAAAAGTGTCCATAGACTCCTATAGGAGCTGGGAAAAAAAGGGAGGGGGAAGGGAGATTAGCAGCATTCGCTAAACCCAGAAGCACTGTGTTTCCGTGGGGATGAAGGGAAGCCCCGTGGCGGGGGACTCCCTTCATCCTCATGGTGGAGCTTCCCTTCCTTTCCCTGGGGCTTCCTTTCACTGGAGAGAGATGAAGGGACTCTCCAGGGCTTCCCTGAATTTTCTCAGTGGTTCCCTTCATCGCAGAGATGAGGCGAATCCCTAGGAAGATGAAGGAAAGCCTTGGGGAATCCCCTCATCCCCACGATGAAGAGAACCCCTTGGGCTTCCCTTCATCTCTCTCTCCAGCAAAGCATATTTTTAGTCCCTCCCGTTCGACGTGGAAAGATCGCGACTGAAGCTCAAGACTTCAGACGACTTTCCGAGGCTATAGTTGAGATTTGTTGCTCAGCTGATAGCTGCGAGAATTCCATGCCCACGTGAACAAGCCCTTATATACAACGTTACTATGTGATGATTAATAGAAAAAAGATTCAATATCCAGCGGCCAGCACTCAGGTAGCAGCAATCCTCACAATATAATACAGCAGAAATCCAGATGCACGCACTCATTATTCTCTGATTATTCAATATATAATATACAAGTAACCACACGCCTGTCCGAATCTTTTTTCAGATGTTTGAAAAAACTCAAGATGGGCTGAAAGCCTGAAACGCATTCTATTAGCCGTATACTATGTAAATATAACAAATTCAGAAAAATGAGAGCATGTGTCTGATTTTTGCTGCAATAGATTAATGAACTCAGTATTCTGAACACAGGAGGATAGATATCTAAATTCCTACCAGTCGAAGAACAGATTAGTGTTTTATTGTCTGGTGTTTTTTTTTCTGTATATTTCTAGTATCCAAATTTTTCCACTAATCTGATCTGGGCAAGGATTGGACAAATTAGTTAAAAATGATCCACGCTTCTTATCCTTACAGAAGGGGAATGGAAGATCACACTTGTGACCGGCAATTGCCCCAATGCTGGCACTGATGCTACAGTATTCCTTCATGTCTATGGCACGGAAGCAAGTTCTGGCCCCATAATCTTGGGATCAGGGAGTCATCAACTGTTTAATGTGAACAGTGTAGACACGTTCCAGGTATGTGGATAATATTGTGTCTGTTTACAATGCTGTAATTATTAGATTTACATAAACAGATGGTTATCATTCAGCCTGGATAAAAGTGAAGAGATAATTATTAAAATTCTCAAACTTCAACAAACAAGCTTTAGGCTATGTGCACAGTGGTGAAATTCATCAGCCCCTCATCTGTCATCCATGCTGTTTAAAAAAAATCTGGACTTTTTGTTGAGGGGAAAAAATAAACAATTTTCATTTTGTTCATTTTCTAGTCTTTGTGTTTTACAACACAGCAGGGAGAATTTATTAAAGGGGTTGTCCAGAATTAGAAAAACATGGCTGCTTTCTTCCAAGTACAGCGCCACCCTTGTCTATGGATTGTGTCTGGTATCGCAGCTCAGCTCCCATTCACTTCAATGAAGCTGAGCTGCAATACCACACACAATCCACAGACAAGGGTGGCGCTGTGTTTGGAAGACCCTAGACTAGAGATGAGCGAACGTGCTCGGCCCCGCCCCTTTTTTGCCCGAATACCGCGATTTTCGAGTACTTCACTACTCGGGTGAAAAGTACTCGGGTGCGCCGGGGGGCGGGGAGAGGCGTGGCGGCGTGGGGGGTAGCAGCGGGGAACAGGGGGGAGTCCTCTCTCTCTCCCTCTCCCCCCCACTCCCCGCTGCAACCCCCCGCGTCGCCACGGCGACCCCCGAATTTTTTCGCCCGAGTACGGAAGTACTCGAAAATCGCGGTATTCGGGCGAAAAAGGGGCGGGGCCGAGCACGTTCGCTCATCTCTACCCTAGACAAACCCTTTATGCTTTGTGCTAGTTTTGTGGCATAAAAAAGTAGTAAATTATGGTGCACACCAAATTTGTGCAAATTTTCTCGCCCTTAACCAATTTTAAAATGTGGCAAGAATAGTGGATGGGGTTAACTGTAAGGGGCATGTTCTCTATCATCCAGAAACTGATGCAAATCTATGCTTGCTCGTAGCAGGTATAAAATTCAATTTTTGCCTCTAGGATTTCCTCAGGAGCACCGAAGTAATTAAGAGACATGCATCTTAATAAATTAGGCTCGTTTTACTGAAACACACTTCGGCTTGAGACTGACATATGATACACTAGACTTAATAAATAATGTACACAACCAAAGCCGGTTAAAAATATCACAATGATGTTCAGATACAGCTAGATATTAGATGCTGATATACCTGCTTAGTACACCACTACACCATTATAGCCAAAGATGAGAAGTTGGTGTATGTATCCATCAAACTTTAACATTTAGTATAATCGATTAAAAAATAAGGCTAAAGGCAAGACAGCATGCATATACAAATACACCACTTGAAACAAGGTGGTAAGATAAATACAGGTCCAGGACCAAGCCTGTAACAAAGGTTCAGCACTAGGACTAAGAAATAAAAAAAATTGCCACAAACTGTGCCACTTTTTTTGCAGCATTTCCCTGATAGTGTTTGCTGTGGTTTTGTGGCTAAATGGGACTGTTCTCAATAAGAGAAACCAAGTAATCTTGTAGATAGGACACCTTTTAATGGCTAACAAAAATACATGATGTTACAGCAAGCTTTCCAACCTACTCAGGGTTCTTCCTTAGGCTTAGCGTGGTTTCACACAGGTGATAAAATCGCACAATTTTTGAACAATGCGTGAATGAGTAAAACGCAGAATTATGAAACCAATGATTTTCAATGGGCTCATGCCCATTTGCGATGTTTTGACTCATGCGATGTGGAGTGAAAAAAAAATTGCAGTATGTTCTGTCTTGCTGCGTTTTGCATTTTTTTAATTCCCCATGTTTCCCTATGGAGCTTCCTTTTAATGACATCGCAAAGCATGAACTTGCGATTTTCATGTAATGCATTTTTAACATTAGTTAGTTCCATTGACTTTTGCGCTATATATATATATATATATATATATATATATATAATATATACACATAAGAAAAAGCACAGACACGGTCGAAAATGCTGCGGCTGGATGTTATATGCAGCTTAATAAGGATTTATGATACCCACTACAATTAGTGCTTTTTTTCTCACCTTTGATGCATTTTTTGGGTCCATGGCTTTTTTTTTGGTTTAATTCCTTAGTGACGAAACCTAACATTTTTCTTTTTTGTCACTGGTGCTGTGAAAGGGGGCTTTTTCGTGGGCTGAGTTGTGCTTTTTAATGGTACCATTTGTTGATCCATGTGATGTTTTGATCATTTTCTATTCCATTTTTGGTAAGTCAAGATAAGCAAATCTAGCTATTTTCTGCATTTTTTTGTATTTCTTTTTCATGACGTGCACTGTACGGGTTAAATAACGTACTAACGTTTTTCTATGGGTCATTACGAACACAGCGTTACTGCATGCGTGATTTCTTCTTTTTTTGTACATAGTAAAGGCAAAAGGCTGCAGTCTTGACATTTTTTTTGGTAGTTTTTTGAGCCAAGGCCAGGAAGAATAAGTATAAGTCCTTCCTGTATATTTCCCACTCTTTAGGAAACCTGCCCTGGCTTTCGCTTAACAAAGTGAATCAAGCCAGATTCACGCATGATAATATGGAAAAAAACTGGAAAAAAGAGGCTCAGCGCTCCAACAAGAGAGACCCAATGGAATCCTGGACTTAGCAAAAAATCTTTTCTTTTAATCTGCTAAGTCCAGGATTCCACTGGGTCTCTCTTGTTGGAGCGCCGAGCCTCTTTTTTCCATTTTTTTCCATATTACCTTTAAACGGACCCCCTTGGAAGGGGGTACGATTGACCAGGCAGCCCCCCGACTTCACCCGACTAGGAGGAAAAAGGGAAGGGCGTGTGGATTCATTCATATGTGAGTCAATTGATATGCAAACCAGGACGTGGAGGGGTTAGTGGGGGACTTGGGACCTAGGTCACCCCACTGACACCGGGTAAGTGCTGTTCGTCTTTTACTGCACATTTCCCTATTGCGAAGGCTGAAGCGCTGTACCTTATATCTATATTTTCTAGATTCACATATGAGGTTTTTAGACAAAACCAGGAGCAGATCGATGGAAAGAAAAGTATTAAATAAAGACTTCATTAAAAACTGCATGTGCGTAGCCTTTCTTATTTGGCATTATTGGGGTTATGACTCGCATGCATTTGGGATAAACATACACTTTGAAAAACTTTTTGTAAACGCATTTTCAAAAATGCAGCTGATCACTTTTAACACCAAAAAAGTAGTAGAGACATTTCTGAAGTTACACATTTTTCAGTTGTATTCATGTCCCATATTTTAAAGTTTAATGTCTAGGGATATAGCTAAAGGATTATGGGCCCTGGTGCAAAAGTTCAGTTTGGGGGCCCCCAACTACTCTTAATGGCTGCCAGTCGTGGTCTACCTGAAATTTTCCACTACATCGCTGGGTCTTGGGGCCCCCAGTCTTTTTACACCCCCTAAACTCCTGGCGTCATTGGAGCACTTATGATAGTCAGTGATGCAGTAGAAAGCTCCAGCTAGATCATAGTTGGCGGCCATCAAAAATAGTTGTGGGGAAGCAACCTAAACTTTAGCACCAGGGCCTGTGGGCCTTTAGCTACGCCCCTGCATTCATCTACAGTGCATGTGTAAGATAATGTATGTACACTTGCTTGACTTTTTAAAAAAAAAAAAACCTTTGCAGGGTCTCTATTTATATCCCTTCCCCGAAGGGCATAGTTTAATACTATGCCAGATAATGCATTGGATTTCAACCAACTCCAGTAAAAACCGAGATCAGATTTAACACATTGCCTGAAATGAGATCTTTCAGGAAAGTAATTGAAAAGACTGACTTCATTTACTGTATGCTGTTATTTTTATGTGCGGCCTCAGCTATGGCTGCCAATGCAGCCACTTAGGACTTGATCCCCTTAGGAGTTTCTTTCTTTGTATTTTAGTTGCTGTCTCTATCACTGTTCATCATCCTTCATCCATTAGAAGCTGCTTCCGTATGATACATCTAGAAGTTATGTCCAATTTCATGAATTAAAATAAACATAATTTTCTTAGATAATTCAATAATTCTATTAGAATGAGTAACCCTATTCAAAAATTGTTATATTATATTAGTAGAATTAATAATAATAGTTGAAATCTAGCAACTCTACCTTAAAAATGTTTTAAAAATCCTAAAATAACAGGCAATAGCTGTTAACGTGGATATTCATAAAGTTCAATGAGGCCATGATATAGATTACTGTGACCCCCTATAGATTCTGATGGTGTCTGATAGTACATATCAATAAAGTTTGTTGAATGTAGATGACAAGCCGATGCATGTAATGATATTTTTACATATATCACTCATTTATATAACACATACATATTCCACAGCACTTGATTTTAGGTTCTGTCTCCATGGGGGCTCACAATGTAAATTCACATTTTTGCATGTTTTTGGAGTGTGGGAAGAGCTGGAGTATCCAGAGGAAACTCGCGTGAAAGGGGTGTAACCCTCATACCCTCCCCTTACATTAAAATGATGTGTGTTCCCTTTTAAGAGTTTATTGTTATCTTTTATGTTTATCTATATTGCCCCCATATTTATACATGCACTTTTGACCCTTATGTTGTAAAGAGTTGATGGGCAACTGTGCACAGCAATACTCTACCACCTGCTAGTGTTGCTGTGTACCCGAAAATATGGTATAGTGTCAGAGAAGCCTGCTGAGGTTACACTTACTTAGTAGGCCTGAGCGCAGTCACTAAGAGATGTACCAGTAGGCTTTAGGTAAAAGATAAGAGTTGCCAAGAGCCTGAGTGGTTCTGCACAGCAAGGTCTAAGAGTAATTGCCGGGAGATGAGCCAGTGAGCTGGTAAAAAGACTGCAAGATTTTGGGGCCATTGCTGGGTTGGTGTGGGCTGTGGAGGTTCTATCCCAGAGTTGAAGTGATTTGTGAAAAAATGACTGCCGTGAGGAATGATAGTGGCCTGTTTGGTGAAGTCAAGTTAAGTCACAGGAGCGGTTGGCAAAAAGAAGCAGTAATATTCCAAGAAGGTTATTGAAAGACAAGTAATAGGGAGCCCTCCCTCCTCCTATATATTAAAAGAAAGTTCAAGTGTGATATTGTGTTCTTCAAGACCAAAGTTAATTGGTTGAAGTCACAAGTGAACTGCTGTTACTTCTGTGATCTTTACAGCTGTTATAAATAAGTGGTTCCTTAAAGATACAGTACTAATTTATAAGAAGTGCTAGGAATGGAACTGTACAAGCCAAGTTGTAGCCAAGAAGACTGTACTCTTGTGTTACCAAAACATGCATGCTACAAACTCAAAGCTGTGGGTAGTTGATAACCATGAAAGGTAGTTACGTAAACCTGACAAGACTCTTTAATAGAACTCAGTACTTTTACTAGAAGGGCCATGTAAAATTACAAATGTACAAATCTGTTGTGGTGTAATAGTAAATATAACCATAAATATTACATGCAAGCCAACTGGACCTGACGATTTTGGTAGGACCAGCAGAATGTTTAATGTTCATGGGGGATCCTCCGACTTTCACCCAATGGTACATGTTGGGAGGCAGAAGAATTCGGCATGTTGCTTTTTAACATGTCCAATACTTTTTCCTAGTGGGCTTTTGTTGGACGAGTCGCTCCACATTACACAGCTGAGCCAAGTGTGCATGTATATGGGTGAGCCAGAAAATACTGATGTACTGTGTTATGCCTAGTACAAGGCCTGGGAGAACTTAGAACGCCGAATATAAAAGTCATGCAGCACCTTTCAATCATACTAGATATAAAACAGTGAGGCACATTGATAGTGAGTCAGCTTACTGGCACACATTACACCATAAAACTATCTGAAATGCTTTGCATTACAATTATTTTGTATTTCCAGCGCATTTTTGTGTCCGCATGGGACATGGCTTCTTAAAAATGGAGCATGGCCTGAATACACCGATATATTGGCTCAAGAACTGGTGTAAACGTAGCTAAGTAATAGATGATATACTGTAAAGTTTGATAAAGGTTTCTGTAGATTCCCCATATTTATTAACCAGCCTGTGCCGCTGTGATAAACGGGCACATTTTAAGACTGTGTAGTCCAAGTTTGCACTGTAACTATTAGATGGGTGTAGTAAATCTGCCTCAATGTGTTCTGTTGTCAAGAGGTTTTCCAGGCACACACATGGGTCAGAGCTAACAGCTTCTCCTCCGTACTCTTGTGGTGCTGACAGCGGGCGCCAATCAGCTGGTTGGCCAGGATCCAAAGCAGTGGCCCATATCTGACCAACTATTGATGACCTATCCTGAGGATAGGTCATCAATAGTATTTGCCCAGAAACCCCCTTTTTAGTATTCTAAGTCTGATGCAAATATCAAGAACACTTACTATGATGTACATTTTTTTGCAGATTAATTTAAAAAAACTACACAAACCATATAAAATACGCATTGGGCATGACAATTCAGGAGACCATGCAGACTGGTATCTAGAGGAGATCAAACTGTATAATATGTCATCTGATCAAGAGTTCTGCTTACCTGTAAATCGATGGCTTGGAGAAGAACATGATGATGGCGACACATGGAGAGAGCTTCCTCTATCAACAGATGCAAATGATCCATTGCAGTGTATGTATCCTCAGTCACACTATTTTGCTTCTTACCCTGGTTTTCAGGTGTATTGGCACAAACTACACAAAATACATGTGTGATCCAAACAGAATATAATATACAGAAAGGAGAAAAAAAGTCATGGCTGACTAAGCTGTGCTGCAATTGAGCTCTTACGAGATTTGTAGAACACCACTAAGTGCACATATATATGGCCATATCCTACATATAAGAGGTTGTGGAATAAGGTTTAAAAGTAAGGAAATAATCATGGGCAAAGAGTTTCCTACATGGTGCACTATGAGGACACAGACATGCAGGAATTTAATTACATTGCTCTTCAGGAGAAATTTGCCTCACATGATCTAAACTCTATGCTTCTCTTAATACATCCCACAATTGCATTTGCTTTTTTTCCTGCTGCATCACATTGTTGACTCACATTCAGTCTATGATCTATTAGTATACTCAAGTCTTTTTCTTATGTGCTGCTGCTTAGCCCAATTCCTCCCATTCTGTATGTGCTTTTTTTCATTTTTCTTGCCCAGATGTAGGACTTTGCATTTCTCCTTGTTAATTACCATTCTGTTAGTCGCCACTATTCAAGCTTTTCTAGATCTTTTTGAATCCTCTCTATATTCTCTAGTGTTAGCTATCTCTCGTAGCTTTGTGTCATCGGCAAATTTGATCACACAGAAGTTCTGAAAGACCAAGTGACCGTGAAAGCACAGGAGAAGAGACCGCAACACTTGCGCAAGATCTGTAAATTCTTCAAACAGTTGATTGTTGGATGTGCCGTTAGTTGAACGCTCACAGGTCTGATATGACTAATCCTTTCAGTATTTAAGTAATGGGAAACCCCTTTTAAGTCTAAGGGCACATCAGTGTATGCAGCAGGAGATTTTCTCACTACGGTACACTATTTTTTTTTTTAATGACAATTAGAGATGAGCGAACGCGTTCGTCCGAGCTTGATATTCGTGCGAATATTAGGGTGTTCGGGATGTTCGTTATTTGTAACGAACACCATGCGGTGTTCTGGTTACTTTCACTTCCTTCCCTGAGACGTTAGCGCGCTTTTCTGGCCAATTGAAAGACAGGGAAGGCATTACAACTTCCCCCTGTGACGTTCAAGCCCTATACCACCCCCCTGCTGTGAGTGGCTGGGAAGATCAGATGTCACCCGAGTATAAAAGTCGGGCCCCTCCCGCGGTTCGCCTCAGATGCGGTGTGAGTTAGATGAGGGACAGTGCTGTTTGTACCGGAGCTGCTGTAGGGAAAGAATTGGTAGTTAGTGTAGGCTTCAAGACCCCCCAAAGGTCCTTATTAGGGCCACTGATAGCTGTGTGTTGGCTGCTGTTAGCAGTGGCAAATTTTTTTTTCTCAAAATCGCCTCTGCAGACCGTTGCACCTGGCATTAGGGACAGAAGTGCTGCATAGGCAGGGAGAGTGTTAGGAGTGAGTGTAGCCTTCAAGAACCTCAACGGTCCTTTCTAGGGCCATATTTATCCGTGTGCAGTACTGTCCAGGCTGCTGTTAGCTGTGCTGCATTTTTTTTTGCTTCTCAAAATCGCCTCTGCAGACCATTGCACCCTGCATTGATACTGCAGGGAAAGAATTGTATAGGCAGGGCCACAACACAGTTATTATTCATAGAATATACGCAGTGCTGCCTTTTGGTGGAAAAAAACTGAAAACAAATCTATTTGTCCAGCCTCTGTCCGTCCTAAGGGCTGTGGACACGTGTGAGCTGCTTGAACAACATTGCTAAATCAGACGCACCCAGCTACGCTTTACTGCTGGCTTCGCCATTTGCTTTCCTTAATTGGGAAAAAAATACCTGCTCTCCAAGAGTTATAATAACTCTGCTACCCTCACGTTCTGTGACACATAAGCAGGGACACAGCACAGTTATTACACTTCTCATGTTCATTGAATATACGCAGTGCTGCCTTTTGGTGGAAAAAAACTGAAAACAAATCTATTTGTCCAGCCTCTGTCCGTCCTTACGGGCGGTGGACACGTGTGAGCTGCGTGAAAAACATTGCTAAATCATACGCACCCAGCTACGCTTTACTGCTGGCTTCGCCATTTGCTTTCCTTAATTGGGAAAAAAATACCTGCTCTCCAAGAGTTATAATAACTCTGCTACCCTCACGTTCTGTGACACATTAGCAGGGACACAGCACAGTTATTAAACTTAGATTATTCATTCACTAGAGGCAGTGGGGCCTTTCGTTTTCCAAAAAGGGAAAAAATTATATTTGGCCTGCAGTCTTGCGCCAATTTATTTCCTGCCTGTGAAATCAAATCACTGGTAATACAGCATGCTGAGGGGTAGGGGTAGGCCTAGAGGACGTGGACGCGGCCGAGGACGCGGAGGGCCAAGTCAGGGTGTGGGCACAGGCCGAGCTCCTGATCCCGGTGTGTCGCAGCCGACTGCTGCGCGATTAGGAGAGAGGCACGTTTCTGGCGTCCCCACATTCATCGCCCAATTAATGGGTCCACGCGGGAGACGGTTATTAGAAAATGAGCAGTGTGAGCAGGTCCTGTCCTGGATGGCAGAAAGTGCTTCGAGCAACCTATCGTCAACACGCAGTTCTGCGCCGTCCACTGCTGCAAATCCGAATCCTCTGTCTGCTGCTCCTCCTTCCTCCCAGCCTCCTCACTCCACTACAATGACACCTGCTCAGGAGCGGGAACACTCCCAGGAACTGTTCTCGGGCCCCTGCTTAGATTGGGCAGCAGCGGTTCCTCTCCCACCAGAGGAGTTTATCGTCACTGATGCCCAACCATTCGAAAGTTCCCGGGGTCCGAGGGAAGAGGCTGGGGACTTCCGCCAACTGTCTCAACAACTTTCTGTGGGTGAGGAGGATGATGACGATCAGACACAGTTGTCTTGCAGTGAGGTAGTAGTAAGGGCAGTAAGTCCAAGGGAGCAGCGCACAGAGGATTCGGAGGAAGAGCAGCAGGACGATGAGGTGACTGACCCCACCTGGTGTGCAACGCTTACTCAGGAGGACAGGTCTTCAGAGGGGGAGTCAAGGGCATCAGCAGGGCAGGTTGCAAGAGGCAGTGCGGTGGCCAGGGCCAGGGGTAGAGGCAGGGCCAGACCGAATAATCCACCAAGTGTTTCCCAAAGCGCCCCCTCGCGCCATGCCACCCTGCAGAGGCCGAGGTGCTCTAAGGTCTGGCAGTTTTTCACAGAGACGCCTGACGACCGACGAACAGTGGTGTGCAACCTTTGTTGCGCAAAGCTCAGCCGGGGAGCCAACACCAACAGCCTCACCACCACCACCATGCGCAGACATATGATGGCCAAGCACCCCACAAGGTGGGACGAAGGCCGTTCACCGCCTCCGGTTTGCACCCCTGCCTCTCCCCCTGTGCCCCAACCTGCCACTGAGATGCAACCCCCCTCTCAGGACACAGGCACTACCGCCTCATGGCCTGCACCCACACCCTCATCTCCGCTGTCCTCGGCCCCATCCAGCAGTGTAGTTCAGCGCACCGTTCAGCCGTCGCTTGCGCAAGTGTTCGAGCGCAAGCGCAAGTACGCCGCCACGCACCCGCACGCTCAAACGTTAACCGTCCGCATAGCAAAATTCATCAGCCTTGAGATGCTGCCGTATAGGGTTGTGGAAACTGAGTCCTTCAAAAGTATCATGGAGGCGGCGGCCCCGCGCTACTCAGTTCCCAGTCGCCACTACTTTTCCCGATGTGCCGTCCCAGCCCTGCACGACCACGTCTCCCGCAACATTGTGCACGCCCTCAACAACGCGGTTACTGCCACGGTCCACTTAACTACGGACACGTGGACAAGCACAGGCGGGCAGGGCCACTACATCTCCCTGACGGCACATTGGGTGAATTTAGTGGAGGCTGGGACAGAGTCAGAGCCTGGGACCGCTCACGTCCTACCCACCCCCAGAATTGCGGGCCCCAGCTCGGTGCTGGTATCTGCGGAGGTTTATGCTTCCTCCACTAAAGCACCCTCCTCCTCCTCCTCCTCCTCTGTCTCGCAATCAAGATGTGTTAACAGCAGCATGTCGCCAGCAGTCGGTGTCGCGCGGTGTGGCAGCACAGCGGTGGGCAAGCGTCAGCAGGCCGTGCTGAAACTACTCAGCTTAGGCGATAAGAGGCACACGGCCCACGAACTGCTGCAGGGTCTGACAGAGCAGACCGACCGCTGGCTTGCGCCGCTGAGCCTCCAACCGGGCATGGTCGTGTGTGACAACGGGCGTAACCTGGTGGCGGCTCTGCAGCTCGGCAGCCTCACGCACGTGCCATGCCTGGCCCACGTCTTTAATTTGGTGGTTCAGCGGTTTCTGAAAAGCTACCCACGCTTGTCAGACCTGCTCGTAAAGGCGCGCCGGCTCTGCGCACATTTCCGCAAGTCCCACACGGACGCTGCCACCCTGCGCACCCTGCAACATCACTTTAAGCTGCCAGTGCACCGACTGCTGTGCGACGTGCCCACACGGTGGAACTCTATGCTCCACATGTTGGCCAGGCTCTATGAACAACGTAGAGCTATAGTCGAATACCAACTCCAACATGGGCGGCGCAGTGGGAGTCAGCCTCCTCAATTCCTTTCAGAAGAGTGGGCCTGGTTGGCAGACATCTGCCATGTCCTTGGTAATTTTGAGGAGTCTACCCAGGTGGTGAGCGGCGATGCTACAATCATTAGCGTCACCATTCCTCTGCTATGCATCTTGAGAAATTCCCTGCAAACCATAAAGGCAGCTGCTTTGCGCTCGGAAACGGGGGCGGGGGAAGACAGTATGCCGCTGGATAGTCAGGGCACCCTCCTGTCTATTTCTCAGCGCGTACAGGAGGAGGAGGAGGAGCATGAGGAGGATGAGGAGGAGGGGGAAGAGACAGCTTGGGCCGCTGCTGACGGTACACCGGCTGATTGCCTGTCATCCTTTCAGCGTGTATGGCCTGAGGAGGAGGAGGAGGAGGAGGAGGATCCTGAAAGTGATCTTCCTAGTGAGGACAGCCATGTGTTGCGTACTGGTACCCTGGCACACATGGCTGACTTCATGTTAGGATGCCTTTCTCGTGACCCTCGCGTTGCACGCATTCTGGCCACGACGGATTACTGGGTGTACACACTGCTCGATCCACGGTATAAGGAGAACCTGCCCACTCTGATTCCCGAAGAGGAAAGGGGTTCGAGAGTGTTGCTATACCACAGGACCCTTGCGGACAAGCTGATGGTAAAATTCCCAGCCGACAGCGCTAGTGGCAGAAGGCGCAGTACCGAGGGCAAGGTAGCAGGGGATGTGCGTAGATCGAGCAGCATGTACATCCCAGGTAGTGCAACAGTCTTTAAGGGCCTGGCCAGCTTTATGGCTCCCCACCAAGACTGTGTCACCGCTCCCCAGTCACGGCTGAGTCGGCGGGAGCACTGTAAAAGGATGGTGAGGGAGTACGTAGCGGATCGCACGACCATCCTTGGTGACGCCTCTGCCCCCTACAACTACTGGGTGTCGAAGCTGGACATGTGGCCTGAACTAGCGCTGTATGCCCTGGAGGTGCTTGCTTGTCCTGCGGCTAGCGTCTTGTCGGAGAGGGTGTTTAGTGCGGCTGGGGGAATCATCACAGATAAGCGTAGCCGCTTGTCAACCGACAGTGCCGACAGGCTAACACTCATCAAGATGAACAAAGGCTGGATTTCCCCAGACTTCTGTTCTCCACCAGCGGACAGCAGCGATACGTAAGCAATACGTAGGCTGCACCCGCGGATGGAAGCTACGTTCTCTCTCACCATCCAAAACGGGGACATTTCTGCTTCATCAATCTGTGTCTAATATTCCTCCTCCTCCTCCTCCTGCTCCTCCTCCTGAAACCTCACGTAATCACGCTGAACGGGCAATTTTTCTTAGGGCCACAAGGCTCACTCAAATAATTTTTCTGAACAATTTTTATAAGTTTTAATGCGCTTAAAAGCATTGGAACTTTAACTTGAACCAATTTTTCGTTACACTGGGCTGCCTCCAGGCCTAGTTACCACTTAAGCCACATTAACCAAAGCGATTAATGGGTTTCACCTGCCCTCTTGGCTGGCCATGGCCAATTTTTGGGATGTACATTAGTACTGTTGATACAGCAATTTTTGTGGGCCCTCGCCTACAGTGTAATCAAATTAATTTTTAGCCCACCTGCATTCCAGCTGACGTTACCTCAGCTGTGTTGGGCAATGCAATGGGATATTTTTGTGTACCGCCGGTGGGTTCCAGGGAGCCACCCATGCTGTAGGTGCACACGGAGTTTTTAATACATGTGTCCACTTCTAAAGAACCCCAGTCTGACTGGGGCATGCAGTGTGGGCCGAAGCCCACCTGTATTACGCACGACATTACTACCTCAGCTGTGTTGGGCAATGCAATGGGATATTTCTATGTACCGCCGGTGGCTTCCTGGCACCCACCCAGGCAGTGGGTCCACAGGGAGTTTAACCTACATGTGTCCACTTGTAAAGAACCCCAGTCTGACTGGGGCATGCAGTGTGGGCCGAAACCCACCTGCATTAACCCTTTCCAGTCCACTGTGTGACCTGTGAAGACATTAGGGTTTAAGGCTGTACAGCTCCGTTGTTGGTAGACGTCCGTCGGGGTTCTCTTACTGTATATTGCCAGCCTCTCTGCTGTCGGAGCCTATCCTACGTGTCAGCTCATGCAGTACTGGCTTTAGCCAGCATATAGCGCCGTTGTATAACAGCAGAAAAAGAGTAAGCCCCCTAGGAAAACCATATACAAATTGGATTGGAAAGGGTTAAGCACAACATTACTACCTCAGCTGTGTTGGGCAATGCAATGGGATATTTCTATGTACCGCCGGTGGCTTCCTGGCACCCACCCATGCTGTAGGTGCACACGGAGTTTTTACTACATCTGTACACTTTTAAAGAACCCCAGTCTGACTGGGGCATGCAGTGTGGGCTGAAGCCCACCTGCATTAAGCACGACATTACTACCTCAGCTGTGTTGGGCAATGCAATGGGATATTTCTGTGTACCGCCGGTGGGTTCCAGGGAGCCACCCATGCTGTGGGTCGACAGGGACTTCACAATAGGGAGTTGTACCTGCCTGTGTCTATGAATTAAAAAGCCCGGTCTGACTGGGGCATGCAGACACCTTGACAGAATGAATAGTGTGTGGCACATAGGTTCCCCATTGCTATGCCCACGTGTGCAGCTCCTGATGGCGGTGGCACAGGATTCTATTTCTCATTGCTTCTGTACAGCATTGTGGGCTATCGCTCCGCCACTTTTAAAGAGGGTCGCTGCCTAGCCGTGCCAACCTCTGCAGTGTGTGCCTGCGGTCCCTCGTCATGGCAGACGCAATTCTAAATAGACATGAGCGTGGTGTGGCATGAGGGCAGCTGAAGGCTGCCCAGGGACACTTTGGTGTGCGCTGTAGGGGGGGAGGGGGGGCGGTTGGTCAGCATGTAATCCAGGAGAAGTGTCAGTGGAGTGTCATGCAGGCAGTGATTGTGCTTTGTTGGAGGTAGTGTGGTGCTTAGCAAAGGTATGCCATGCTAATGAGGGCTTTTCAGAAGTAAAAGTTGTTGGGAGGGGGGGGGGGCCCACTCTTGCCGGTATTGTGGCTTAATAGTGGGACCTGTGAACTTGAGATGCAGCCCAACACGTAGCCCCTCGCCTGCCCTATCCGTTTCTGTGTCATTCCCATCACTTTCTTGAATTGCCCAGATTTTCACACATGAAAACCTTAGCGAGCATCGGCGAAATACAAAAATGTTCTGGTCGCCCATTGACTTCAATGGGGTTCGTTGTTCGAAACGAACCCTCGAGCATCACGGGAAGTTCGTTCCGAATAACGAACACCCGAACATTTTGGTGTTCGCTCATCTCTAATGACAATCTCTGTCAGACATATGCAACTAGGTAGGTATACAGTGGACTATGTTTGGATGTTTGGTTGGACCATTTCAAACCATGCCACCAACACCAAACATGGTATGCTTTTAGCCTGATTTACCATACAGGTGGCACTAGTGTTCAGCAGCGCCCCAAATTCGAATTTGAAGGAATGTAAATTTGTTGAATTTACCGCCTGCTAGATTAACCCTTTATGTACATCAGGATATCCCCTGGTTAAAATAGATCTGTGTTATTGCATTTTCTCATTAAGCATGGAGTGAATAATGCAAGAGTCTGCAGTACTTGTGGCAGTTTTATTTCAAGGGTCTAGCAGAATGAAGGCTGCACAATGTATTCATGTCTTTCATGTTTCATAATCCTGTCTGTGGCGACTCTTACACGAGGAGAATGATGTCTTTCTGTCACATACGTTCCTTATTAGGAGCTGAAGTCATCCATTTGATGTACAACATTTATTTTGAAGAGTAATTACTGTGTTCTGTATATCACTGATTTTATTTCTGATCCAAAGTCGATTTCATCACACATTCTTCTCAGCATATAGTACATGCAGTCTTGATGTTGACATTATGTCATCTTCTGAGACGTTCAAAAATACTGAGGCGAATGCCAATCAATTCTCTATTAGCATATTTTCTGAAGTCCAATCATATGTAAGTTTCTTAAGAAACATTCCAGTAAAATGGATTAACACTAAAACATGTATTTTATTTTCAATTTGTACCAATCTACATTTGTTTGGACCGATGTAGCAGAGTTTAAATTGAAATTTAATATGGCATGACAACTTACTGTGCCACAGTTTGTTTTATTTGCTTTGCAATGGGGTTTGTTGTGTTATGATAAGAGAACAATAGTTTTTAATGGTTTACGATAAGATAACGTGTAGCAGAAAGTTATTACACAGAAGTAAAGGCCCATTTAGACAGGACGAATGTCAGGCAAACAATGCCCGACACGTGTCCCCACACATACTTGCTGCATGGAAGCTAGTATCGCTGGCTCACAGCGGGGAGACTGCAGGAGATTTCACCCCTCGCGCTCCCCCGCCCCTTTCAATTGACTTAACTTAGCGGTTGTTCAATACTGAATGGCTGCTATTTACACTGAACGATCATCGTTCAGCTCATCGTCCATCGTTTATGCTGCATAAATGATGAGTTGATTGCTGATCGTTTAGTGTAAATAGCAGCCCTTCAGTATTAAATGGCCGCTATGTTTAGTCAATGGAGAGGGGCGGTGAGATTGCAGGGAACCGTGCAGGTGTGATGGCAGCCGGGTCCACCTAAAAGGCCCCAGGGCTGTCTCGGCAGACAGCCTATTAAGCCATCCCTGTGGGGTGGCCTGATAGACTGTCTGTCAGATTGCAATATGCAGGAGCGACCAAAGCATTGCTAGTTGTGGTCCCCCAGGGGGGCTAAGAAAGAAAGTAAAAATTAGATCTATAAAGTTTTACTAAATGTTAAAAAAAGTAATAAAAGTTCAAATCACCCCCCTTTTGCCATATCCATAATAAAAAAATCTAAATCATAAAATAAAAATACATATTTAATATCGCCACATCAGTAAAAATCTGATCTATCAAGGTAGCACATTATTTACCCCACATAGTAAACGCCATTTGTGGGAAAAAAAATAAAGAGCGCCAGAAATGCACTTTTTCAGTCACCCTGTCTCCCAGGAAAAAAATGCAATAAAAAGCAATCAAAAAGGCGTATGTACTCCAAAATGGTACCAACGTAAACTCCGGGATGTCTCGCAAAAAATAAGCCCTTGCATAACTACGTTAATGGAAAATAAAAAAGTTATTGCGCGCAGAAGATGGCGGCAGAAAATAATTTTATAAAAATTGAATGTCTTTGAAAAAAAAACAATACAAGTTTGGTATCGTAGTAATCATACTGACCCATAGAATAAAGTTATTATGACATTTTTGTTGCAGTTTGTGCGCCATAGAAACAAGACGCTCCGAAAGATGGCGAAATGTTGTGGGTTTTTTTTTCATTTTACTCCACTTAGAATTTTTTAAACGTTTTTAAGTACATTATATGGTACTTTAAATTGCACCATTGAAAAATACAACTCGCCCTGCAAAAAACAAGCCCTCATACAGCGACGTTGATGGATAAATAAAGGAGTTACGATTTTTTAAAAGGGGGGAGGAAAAAACAAAAATGAAAAAAAAAAGGGCCGCGTCATTAAGGGGTTAATAAACACTGGCAGAACTGAAATTGAAAGAGTTTGTTATGCTATGACGATTGTTAGGAATATCTGGAAGTCCATAAAGTATTGTCATATTCATGTATCTGATATGTATTCTAACTCAAGTTTGCAAAATTAAAGTCTACATGGACACATAATAGAAAATGTTGTAGTATCTTGTTTGCAGATGTTTTTTTAAATATTTTTTTCTTAGTTTTAATCTAAAAGCATAGCAGTGTTTGATTAAGATGTTATCATTCGCTGATGTTTTCCTCCACTACTGCGGTGGTTGAACTGATGGTGATCTTAGCTACATGTTGTTTCTAGTAAATAAAATAGAAGGATATCATTCATCTGTTTGTTCTCAGTGCTGGACTATGAAATTCACGTTCACACCGACACCATATCTGATGCTGATGCGGAATCTAATGTTTATATCCAAGTCTTTGGAACCAGAGGAGATTCTGGGAAACGGAAGCTACATAAATCCAAGTTCCAAACTGTGAAATTCCAGAAAGAGCAGGTAAAATACTTGTCGAATTTTCTAAAAATAAAAATACTTACATTTAAGTATCTGAGGTATATGGAATGATGACATCACAGATCTACAGCTGTATATTGGTTGCTTATTCAGGCATAGTTCACTTCACATCGACAAGTCTGTGTGCACTAGATGTACTAACTTACATATAAATGATATGGTCAAAGGGAGGTAACCCTTATTTGATTTTATTTGGCCCCTTATATTTACCTGTTTCCTTTTTTCTGTAGTTTGTGTTGTGTTCATTGTTAAACAGGCCACTGTGATCAGGGTCGCAGTCCAACACTGTCAACAGGGCAAAAATATAGGGAATGCAAAGAATGCAGTTGCATCCCGGCCCAGGAGCCTTAGGGGGCCAATAATACTGCTCTTCTCCATAGAGGAACCCCAGTACCATGAATAAAGTATTATAATTAGTATTATAAACAGATTTTGCATTGGGGCCCAGAAGCTTTAACTTAAGCCTCTGAGGCTGCTTGTTGACAGAAACAGGAGTCCAGTGCCTGTTTACTGCCTGACTCTGATCTAGGGACATTGCTGCAGTGCAGAGCACTGTGCCATGGCACTACCCTGCAAAGGAGTCGGTTGGGTTTATATAAGGGGGTGGTGGAAGGTAGTGCGGCGGGTACAGCTCTGACCATATGTGCATACAGAGGGACCTGCTACTAGTACTGTGATAGCAATAGCCTAACCCAGCCCCTGCTAGATGGACGTCAGTGAGACACAGCAGGACTAGACTGAGCAGATAAAGAGCATATCTGTCTTAGGGCTGGTTGCACCAACCATGATGTTGACCCTGGTTTAGGTAAACTGTGATCAGCTGTTTAAATACATTGAAGAAAAATGTGTTGCATCAAAACATTTTGATCTAAGATTCGCAAAACTAAGTTCAAATAATCTGTAATCAAAAGTTCAATTTAGAAGCCATTTATAGTGGATGGTGATTAGTGACTATAGTCAGTGATCTTGCCAGCATTCATAGAGATTTTAAAAACTTAGCTGCTACCAGCAGCAAATGTAGGTGTAGTTTAACCACCCAGCAAAAGCCTATCAGCCCAGTCTGCCATCTTGGATTTCGCCAGTGGACCTTTGATCAATGAGTTTCATATTTCAAAATCAAAGGATCAAATTGATCCACAATTTAAACCCCAATCACAGAATAAATCCTATTGGGGAAGTGTTGGGTGGTGAGCACGTCTAGTTAATTGCCGATCAAAACGTTGGTGCAACAGACCTTTACGAATTGAAGAGAAACTCCTGGACTTGACCAATATACAGCGAGGACTTATGTCCTGGGGAATAGCTATGAGACTACTCTCCTGTGGAGACCCCTAGAGTGTATGGGCTGGTAGAAACAAGGACAGCCCCCTGGGCTGGTGGGAAACTGGGACAACCCCTCGAAACATTACTCCTCATCCATCAGAATTAATTTGTGTGGAAGGATTGTTTTGAAATTGGCAAGCGTTCTACTTCTACAATTTACTGTTACCATGTTTATGTTACAGTATATTGTAACTTAAAAGATTGTGTATGTGTGTAGTCTTTAAAGAGACAAGTGAGTGCTGTATAGGCGGGGTAGGTTGTGGTAGAGAGTAGCCCTTCAGAGACTGACAGTGGCATGATAGGGCAGGCTCTGTAGCCTACAGTCACTTTGGTGCAACTCGATCTAGTAGGAACATCTACAGAGATTGAGTTCCCCAACTATGGTAAAGGACTACACTGTAAAGTTTTGACTCATCTTCTCCCCAGAATTGTACTGCACATCTCTGTCTTAGTCCAGGAAACCCTCTTATATTGGGGTCTCTATGTATAGCATTCAGTATCACATAATAGTATACTGCAGGTAATGCGTAATGTGTGACATATGCAGCATAAAATCATGTTTTAAGATATTAACTAAATTTGTATAGAAATAAAAATAATAATTCATTTCATGTATTAATCTCCTTCTAGGTTGATATATTTTGTATTCAAGCAGTTTCATTGGGGACACTGCAGAAAATCCTTTTGAGATGTGATGGAAGCAGAAACGGTACTGCATATTGACTGTCGGTTTTGTGAAAAATAATGTTCAACTTCTAATCAGAGGTTAATCCACTTAAAGTTCTGGTACAAGAATGATAATGTTAGGTTATAGTGGTGGTGTCCGTACATGGATTACAAAAAAAAAATGTTTAAGGACAGAAAGGAACTTGTTGTCCATTCAAGTTGTCAATTGCTGGTGGTTAGCGCAGGTCCTGATGTGTGAGGGACCCTCTAGTTCTTGATGAGGCACAGCATTCCTCGAAAGCATCCCGGTGTCCACAGGATGGACTCACTTTCCTTCTGTTCTAGCTCAAATGATTTATCACAGATTGCTTCATCCAGGAAAACATTCTCTTGTGCGTGTTGGCACAGGAACATACAGTTACACGTTACCTTGTTTCTTGAGGCAAAATAGGCAGGGGTGTGAAGAAGGTGACTGGCTGGTAGTGAAGTAGAATCGCTGATGTCGAGGGTGCTGTGACTAGTTCAGCAGGGGTCAACATCCATGCCAAAAGAGAACATATTTATTAATGACTTGATAGAGGGGCTGCACAGCAAAATATCAATATTTGCAGATGACACAAAATTATACAATGTAATTAATGCAACGGAGGACAATATGTGGCTACAAACGGACCTGGATAAGCTGGGGGCTTGGGCAGAAAAATGGCAAATGAAGTTCAATGTTGAAAAATGTAAGACTATGCACATGGGCAAGAGGAACGGATGTCACGAATATTCACTTAATGGGGTACCACTAGGGAAAAGTGATATGGAAAAGGATCTGGGGGTATTAGTGGATAATAGACTAAACTGGAGTAACCAATGCCAGTCAGCCGCTGCAAAGGCAAATAAAGTCTTGGGGTGCATCAAAAGAGGAATAGGGGCGAAGGACGAGAACATCATCCTCCCACTATATAAGGCACTTGTCAGACCTCACATGGAATACTGCGTACAATTCTGGACACCGGTGCTCAGGAAAGATGTCACAGTGCTTGAGGGGGTTCAAAGAAGAGCGACTAAACTAATACATGGAATGACGGGACTGGAATACCCAGAGAGGCTATCCAAATTGGGACTATTTACTCTAGAAAAAAGAAGGTTAAGAGGCGACCAAATAACCATGTATAAGTACATGAGGGGACAACACATGGATCTCTCCCGCGATCTGTTTACACCCAGGACCTCGACGGTAACAAGAGGACATCCGCTACGATTAGAGGAAAGTAGGTTTCATCACCAACACAGAAAGGGGTTCTTTACTGTAAGAGCAGTTAGACTGTGGAACTCTCTACCGGAGGAAGTGGTGATGGCAAAATCCATAGAGGAGTTTAAAAGGGGACTTGATGTCTTTCTGGAGAAGAAGGATATTACAGGATATAAATATTAGGTTAAGTGTCAATCCTGGAATATAGGCAGGTAGGAACTATTAGGGGTTGATCCAGGGAACAGTCTGATTGCCATTAGGGAGTCGGGAAGGAATTTTTTCCCCAAAAGGGCTAATTGACTTCTGGCCTTGGGGTTTTTTGCCTTCCTCTGGATCAACACAGTAGGATAGACAGGCTGGACTAGATGGACAATGTCTTCATTCGGCCTTACATACTATGTTACTATGTTACTATGTTACTATGGCTTCTTGGATCTTTATTGGCATGGATATTGACTAGAGATGAGCGAGCATACTCGTCTGAGCTTGATACTCGTTCGAGTATTAGGGTGTTCGAGATTCCCGTTACTCGTAACGAGTACCACGCGGTGTTCGGGTTACTTTCATTTTCTTCCCTGAGAAATTTGCGCGCTTTTCTGGCCAATAGAAAGACAGGGAAGGCATTACAACTTCCCCCTGCAACGTTCAAGCCCTATACCACCCCCCTGCTGTGAGTGGCTGGCGAGATTAGGTGTCACCCGAGTATTAAAATCTGCCCTTCTCTATATGCGCTCAATGGGGCCGGCGGCAGCAGCGCCGACCCCATTGAGAACATATAGAAGACAAATCATTCTTCTCTGCCACAGCTGTAACAGCTGTGGCAGAGAAGAACGATGTTTGCCCATTGAATTCAATGGAGCCGGCAATACAGCAGGTTCCACTGAAAGCAATGGGCTGCCGGCGATCGCGGGATGAATTGTCGGGAAGGGCTTAAATATATAAGCCCTTTCCTGCAATTCATCCAGAAATGTGTTACAATAAAAATATATACCAGCGTATAAGGCGACGGGGCATATAAGACGACCCCCCAACTGTCACCTTATACGCCGGCAATACAGTGGAGCAAAGAATAAAAATCATTACTCACTTCTCCTGGCGTTCTGCGCCGCTGCTGCAGGCTGTCGCTCCCTCCTGGTCCACGGCAGAGCATTGCTTTCTGGACACCTTAGCGAGCATCGGCGATATACAAAAATGCTCGGGTCGCCCATTGACTTCAATGGGGTTCGTTACTCGAAACGAACCCTCGAGCATCGCGAAAAGTTCGTCCCGAGTAACGAGCACCCGAGCATTTTGGTGCTCGCTCATCTCTAATGTTGACCCCTGTTGAACCCCAGCTGTCATCATTGTTTCACAGGTGTGATCATGAAAGAATATATGAGAAACCCTTATTTAGAGTGCAAATTGCTCATTCTGAAAGGTTTCTACAGCGTAGTATAATTAACATAGAAGAAATAAATGATATAGTAACAATACCCAGAGAGACCGAGATATGGCACTTGGCACGGGAAGTGGAAATGACATTAATTGTACATTTCATAAAATTACAGACATAGACTATGTCAACAAATTTACAATATGGATTTAAAATTAACAGCCAATTCTAAGTAGAAGAACTAAAGGACAGCGATTTCATCTCCTTCACTGCACTACTGAGACAGCAATACTCTTGTCCATGTAGTTGTGTTTGGTATTGCAACTAAACTAAAGCTCCACCAAATTCTCTTGAATGGGATAAGGACTAGAAACAGCCACATGCAGATGGACACTTCATGGTGCTGATTGATGGGGGCACTATTGGTTGGACCGATCACTAAGGATTAGAGATGAGCGAGTATACTCTCTAAGGCTAACTACTCGAGCGAGTAGTGCCTTAGCCGAGTATCCTCACAGTCGTCTCTGAAGATTCGGGGCCCGGCGGGGGGTGGGGAGCGGCAGGGAAGAAGGGGGAGGAACGGAGGGGAGATCTCTCTCTCCCCCCCCCCCCCCCTTGCTAACCGCGGCAACTCACCTGTCACCCGCGACGGCAGCCGAATCTTTACAGACGAGCGGGAGGATACTCGGCTAAGGCACTACTCGAGTAGTTAGCCTTAGCGAGTATACTCGCTCATCTCTACTAAGGATAACTCCTTCATGATAGAAAAAGTAAGCTGAATAAGAACTTGGGCTAAACTTCTCTGCATCTTTTATTGTTTGTTAATGCAGGAAATGGTTGGTTCTTGGACAAAGTCATTATCCAGTATACAGAAGATGGAAATCTTCACAAAGTTCTATTTCCATGCAGCAGGTATGATAACCAATTATTATGTAAGGGCTTATATGCACTGAGCGATATGGTTCATAATTATTGCTGGATTGGGTAACTCTAAACCATAATCATCCAGTGTAAGTGCTGCCAGCGACTGAGCGACGAGCGATAATCCATTCACTTATCGTTCGTTGTTCAGTTCTTGCAAGCATAAAAATCAGCAGTGTATAGCCCATGAAGGAAGTGACGTCTCGTGGGCTGGCTTGGTGGGTATATAAGGTTTGTGATTGTAGCATTTCACTATGAAAATGAATCGGGGGCTACCAGATGTGCATCTAAAATAACAGTTCAGGCAACCCTACTGCATATGGGGCTCCAAATCAGATGGATGGTCACTGCACCTATGCTAACAAAGCTATATCAGAAGAAAAAACTTCAAATTTGCATGGCAGTATCGGAACTGGAACACTGCTGATTGGCAAAGGGTTGCCTTCTCCAATGCGTCACATTTTCTGCTTCATTGAATGGATAGACGTTGGAGTGTAAGGCAAGAGACATCGGAGAACAAACACCCTGCAACTGTTGCTAGAAGAACACAAGCTGGTGGCGGCAGCGTTATGGTCTGGGGAATTTATTCATGGCATTGTCTGGGGCGCTCATCCATGTGGAAGGCACTCTGAACTGATTTGGTTATGAATCCATCCTTGCAGATCACATTCACCCATACATGCTGTTTGTCTTCGCTGGAGCATTCACATGGCTAGAAATATCCAACAGTGGTTTGAAGACCACAGCCAAGAGTTCCAAGTACTTTCCTGGCCCCCTAGTTCCCCAGACTTAAACCTAATTGAGCATCTGTGGGACCACCTTGATCATCGTATTCCCCCTTATGCACCCTACAGCAAGTGAGATGCATTGCAGTCAACATGGCTCCAGATAACAGAGACAACCTAATAGCAGCTTATTGAGTCACTCCTAGCCCATCCAAATACTGTCCATGCAGCACACAGCTGTTACTCTGGATATTAGCTGATAATCATAATGATATTATTCGACTCTGTATGGCAATGTAAGAGATCTAACAACAAGATTTAATATAACAATAATACAATATGACTTCAATGTATGGAAGAAAATTGCCAAATAGACATAAATAGTTTGACAGATCCCGTTGGGGCAGCAAAATAATCAAAGTGTAGAAAACACTTCTGGTGAATGTGGGTGTCGAAGAGAAATCTACAGAGGGACTGGGTAAGAATCCATTTACACCAAACGATTTATCCTTTGAACAAGCAAACAATGTCGGAGTTCACTTGTGTAGCCTATTCAGGCAGACACATCGTTGGCTCGTTCGAGAAATTGTTGAGTTGTTCACATTCTCTGTATAAGTGAATGAGAACAACTGAACGATTTGGTATTCAGGCCTCAGTCACACGGGCACATCGGCATCCGTACACCGGCGCCGATGCGCCCGTGTGACTGACAGTTAGAAGACGGCCGTACCTGAAGACAGACGTCTCTCTCCAGCGCTGCTGAAAGAACACATGACCGGCAATGAAGCCGGTCACATGTTCTTTCCTCCGGCGCTGTAGAGAGACAGCCGTCTTGAAGTACGTCCGTCTCCTTCCTGCAGTAACACGGGCGCCGATGCGCCCATGTGACTGAGGCCTTAGACTGAATGATTAGGGAATGAGCCAACAATGATTTTATGCCTGCATAAAATAAATGATGAACGAAAAGTGAATGATTTATCATTCGTTGTTCGATTGTTGGTTGCGTTTTCACTGGACGATTATTGCTCACTTTTGCTCGTTTAAACGATATTTAGAACGATATAATCATTCCATGTAAAAGTGTCTTTACCCATGACCAGCATTGTAGTGTAAAAACCAAATACTGTATACTCAGGCTGCTTCATGGCAAAAGACTGGGCAACATAATTATCTGTTTGCGTAAAGGGATCCCTAATGGTTAATTCGAATTGGAAACGCCAGTTTTCTCTGATTTTCAGGGAAATCAACTTTTCTTCAGCATATTTGCATGTGTAGTCACATGTGGATTAGCTTCATTGTAGGTCATTGAAGCTAAAATATCTCAAGATTTGTGCCCAAACACCTCTGACCGCTGCATGTGATGACCAAAGGTGGTTGGGAGTTACAGAAACAGCCAAGTGGACTGTCTTGCACTCATCTGGAACTCCAATAAAAGTGAATGGGAGTCATAAAAACAGCATAATATAGCAAACTACATGGTTCCTGGAGCTCCTGAGTTATGTAAACATAACTCCCATTTACTTCAATGGGAGTTACAGAAATAGCATAGTTCAGCCTGCTCGACTCCCTATTATTCCTAATATTTAGAAGTCAGAAATGCTGGAAGATTAGGAGATGTGCAATTAGCATTGTTCTGTACATGGAGTGCTGCAGTATATGGATGTCATTTTTTCTAAAGCATTTACAATTACATTCTTCACTGATTGATGCTTTAGAAGTCTAATTTCACTCCATTGATCTAACGTGATATGATGCCTCCTAATAAAATGTGACATTGCCATTCATCTGCTATATCTTGTCACTGAGTGAGCTGCATTTCATGGTCACGGCTCAACACATTGCAGTTTTGCAACAGAGCATAGAATAAATAGAAATAATTATTCCATTATTGCTTTTACTATAAGCTCATATTGCTGATTAAATAGTACATTCATAAGTGAACCTTCCCACCACTAACATTTATAGTACACTGAGAGGGGGGCAAAAATCACTGGAGCCACATTGCTGGGGTCCCCACTAATCCTGATCTCTCTCACTCTACCCCCTGATAACAGCCGCTGCCCCCTGCTCAACCCAACCCACCCTCCCACCCCCCGAGCCTGCTCGGACTAGTAAGCAGTTACTCGAGAAGAGCGATGCTCGCTCATCTCTACTAATTAACTTTACTGATACTTATCTATATATATATAAAGACGAAAGCCCTCACTGACTCACTGACTCACTGACTCACTGACTCACTGACTCACTGACTCACTGACTTGCCAAAAGTTCTCCAACTTCCCGATGTCGTAGAAACATGAAATTTGGCACACGCATAGATTATCTCCAAAATAGGAAAAGTAATTGGGTCCCAACTCGATTATTCAATTCTAGCGCAAAAGAATTGGCGTCGAAATTTTACGTACGTAATCTAAATCTGTCACTTTCCAATGTCCTAGAAACTTAAAATTTGGCCCAAGCATTGATTATGTCATAAATGGGAAAAGTTAATGGGTCCCAACATGATTATTCAATTTTAAGCGCAAAAGAATTAGCGTCCAAATTTTACGTACGGAATCTAATTCTCTCACTTCCCGGTGTTATAGAAACTCGAAATTTGGCAGGAGCATTGATTATGTCATAAATAGGAAAAGTTAATGGGTCCCAACTCGATTATTCAATTCTATGCGCAAAAGAATTAGTGTCCAAATTTTACGTACGGAATCTAATTATCTCACTTTCCGGTGTCATAGAAACATGAAATTTGGCACGAGCATTGATTATGTGATAAATAGGAAATGCTAATGGGTCCCAACTCCATTATTCAATTCTATGCACAAAAGAATTAGCGTCCAAATTTTACGTACGGAATCTAATTTTCTCACTTCCCGATGTCATAGAAACAGGAAATTTGGCACGAGCATTGATTATGTCAGAAATAGGAAAAGCTAATGGGTCCCAACTCCATTATTCAATTCTATGTGCAAAAGAATTAGCGTCCAAATTTTACGTACGGAATGTAATTTCTTCACTTTCCGGTGTCATAGAAACAGGAAATTTGGCATGAGCATTGATTATGTCATAAATAGGAAAAGCTAATGGGTCCCAACTCGATTATTCAATTCTAAGCGCAAAAGAATTGGCGTCGAAATTTTACGTACGGAATCTAATTTTCTCACTTTCCGGTGTCATAGAAACGTGAAATTTGGCAGAAGCATTGATTATGTCATAAATAGGAAACGCTAATGGGTCCCAACTCCATTATTCAATTCTATGCGCAAAAGAATTAGCGTCCAAATTTTACGTACATAATCTAAATCTCTCACTTCCCAATGTAATAGAAACATGAAATTTGGCACGGGCATTGATTATGTCATAAATAGGAAAAGTTAATGTGTCCCAACTCGATTATTCAATTCTATGCACAAAAGAATTAACGTCCAAAATTTTACGTACGGAATCTAATTTTCTCACTTTCCGGTGTCATAGAAACGTGAAATTTGGCACGAGCATTGATTATGTCATAAATAGGAAAAGTTCATAGGTCCCAACTCGATTATTCAATTCTAGCGCAAAAGAATTAGCTTCCAAATTTTACATGCGGAATGTAATTTTCTCACTTTCCGGTGTCATAGAAACGGGAAATTTGGCACGAGCATTGATTATGTCATAAATAGGAAAAGTTAATGGGTCTCAACTTGATTATTCAATTCTATGCGCAAAAGAATTAGCATCCAAATTTTACGTACGTAATCTAATTCTCTCACTTCCTGATGTCATTTTATATAAAGTAAACGTCACATGGTTACCTCCACGTGGTGTTTCCTGGGTAACGCAGAGAATTATGCAAAATGGTGAACATATGTTTTTCCGGTATCTCTAAAGTAAGCACGACTTCATAAGATTTTCCGTGTGAACACCAGATAAACACCAGTACCAAATTAACTCGGGCGAAGCCGGGTATATCAGCTAGTGTAGTATGAATCAGCCACAATGGGAAAGTTTTTAGGCCTGATTCAGCTCACAAAGGGTCAGTCACTTTCAAGTCTCTCAACCTTCAGCCTTACAGGGTACAGACAATTTCAGCAACAAAGTTCAGTTGCAAAACAACAATTTCTCCTGAGGGTGGCACACTTCACTTGTTAAAGGCACACATGCAATGATTCTCAGGGCGACAGCTTAAAGGGATTGTACCCATAGGATAAGTGATAAAAATCTGATTGATGGGGGGCTTCACAGCTGAGACCCCCACTAATCCCGAGAACAGATATCCTATATCTCTCTTTTCTCCTCACTGTGGGCTCACTACACCCCTTGCAATGAGGAGGAGATTGTTCTTCTTTCTTCTTGTTCATCCTTCTCCTTCTTCTTCTTCTTTCTTTTTCCTCCTCCTGTGAAAAAGAAAGTAAAAGAGAATAAGGAGAAGGAAAAGTGGAAAGATGTGAAGAAAGGAAAGAAGGCAATGAAGGAGAATAAAAGATCTCATTCTTATTTTTCTCATTCTTCTCCACCATTGAAGAAGGAAGGGAGAAGAAGCGTGGTGTCTCAGTGACTAGCACTGTTGCCTTGTAGCACTCGGGTTCTAGTTATGACTGATTATGGACATTTGTATAGAGTTTATATGTTTTCTTTGTGTTTATTGTTCTTGTTCTTGCCATCTTTTTGGAGAAGGGAGAAGCAAGAGGTGTAGTGGCTCAGTTGTTAACACGGTTACCTTGTAGTACAGGTGCTCTAGTTTCAAATCTGTCCAAGGGCAACATCTGGATGGTGTTTTTATGTTTGCTTTGTGCTTATTCTTCCTGTTCTTCTCCTTCTCTTGAGTAGAAAAGAGAGGTTTGGTGGCTCATAGATTGAATGGTAGAGTTGAAAGGGACCTCCAGGGTCATCGGATCCAACCCCATGCTCAATGCAGGATCACTAAATCACCCCAGACAAATGTCTGTCCAGCCTCTGTTTGAAGACTTCCATTGAAGGAGAACTCACCATCTCCCGTGGTAACCTGTTCCACTCATTGATCACCCTCACTGTCAGAAAGGTTTTTCTAATATCTAATCTGTGTCTCCTCCCTTTCAGTTTCATCCAATTGCTTCTAGTCTTTCTGTGTGTAAATAAGAATAGGACTGATCCCTCTGCACTGTGACAGGCCTTCAGATATTTGTAGACAGCTATTAAGACTCCCCTTAGCTTTCTTTTTTTGCAAGCTAAACATTCCCAGATCCTTTAACTGTTCCTCATAGGACATGATTTGCTGACCACTCACCATCTTGGTGACTCTTCTCGAACTTGCTCCAGTTTGTTGATGTCTGTTTTGATTTGGGGTGCCCAGAACTGGATATAGTATTCCAGATGAGGTCTGACTAAGGAAGACTAGAGTGGATAATTACCTCACATGATCTAGACTCTATGCTTCTCTTAATACATCCTAGAATTGTGTTTGCCTTTTTTGCTGCTGCATCACAATGTTGACTCATGTTCAGTCTATGATCTATTAGTATACCAAAGTCTTTTTCACATGTGCTGCTGCTTAGCTCAATTCTTTCCATTCTGTATGTTCTTTTTTCATTTTTCTTGCCCAGATGTAGACATTGCATTTCTTCTTGCTAAATACCATTCTGTTAATCACCGCCCAATGTTCAATCTTTTCTAGATCTTTTAAAATCCTCTGTTTCTCTTCTCTAGTATTAGCTATCCCTCCTAGCTTTGTGTCTTAAGCAAATTTAATTTGACTCGGTTGTTAGCACTGCTGCTTTGCATTGCTGGAGTTCTAAGTTCAAATCTGTCCAAGGGCAACATCTGAATGTTTTTTTTATGTTCTTTGTGTTTATTCTTTCTGTTCTACACTTCTGGAGTAGAAAGGAGAGGTGTGGTGGCTCAGTTGTTAGCACAACTGTGGTGGCTCAGTTGTAGGTTAAAATCTGACCATGGGCAACATCTGGATGGAGTTTTTCAAAGTCCTTGCAGATATTACCCTTGGTGGGATTTGAGCCTAGGACCTAGCACTAAAAGGCAACAGTGCTAACACAAAAATAGAACAAATATGTGCACATGCTAAAATTCAGGTCGGGATAACCCAATCTGATTTTGCAAAACTCCATATGATTTTCATCGCCTAGCTGATCACAACGAGCAACACTATAGATTACTAATGGTGGCTTGAGTGCACATGGTGTGGTTACACCTATGTGCTTTTTTATAATGTCACATACCATCAGGTTCCCCACCAATATGGTGTCTGAAGCTCTTTTCATCACTGTACTGTAGAAATAGGTCTCCATTGAGCACCAGGTACCATATTTGGAATACGTTTGTTTAAAAGCAGTTTTCCCTATAAAATAAAACATCGATAATACAAATAGTACAATCTGTTAATGCAATTGGCCATCCATTTAATCATTAAAATGGTTTTCCAAGCTCTAAATCTTCGAATTTATGGTCTTAAAATAATTCTTCAATACACTAGCCTTAGGCTTTGTTCACACTTATGTTGGATGTAGATTCCGGCAGATTTTTTAACAGCATGCAGAGCTTTTCTTCCTGTCCAAATTGCAACACCCAAAGTAACCCTAATATAAGATGGATGCCAGTGCGAAAGATCCAGCCATGTGCCATGGTTTCCATAATAGATAGAAACCACCATTGAAGCGTAAGCAGAGCCTTATCGATTTTGCAGCACTCCGACACTAGCAGGCAGCTTCGAACCTTACCGTTCTCCATTGACCACTCTACACTTCTCTTGGCTCCCGTAAGACAGCTATAAGACCACCCCTGAGATATATTGAAGAGGCTGGATGAATTTTTACGATCTCTGCCCTTTATGTCCTAGTGTCCCCATGTAACTACACCTCATTCTTTTAAATCCAATTCAATTATATGATCTAACTTTTCTTTATCTTCTTTTTCTTCCTGACTTTGAAACTTTGTTATTTGAAGATATCGCCTTTTACAGAGAGTAATATATACTTGTCAGCACAAGGTTAACAGAGTTTCTTCGAGAACTTAGACGCTCTCAACCTTTCATGTAAATAAAAGGAAATATTTTTCTTCAGAGGTGACTGGTTTGTCAGTTTAATATCACTATTTCTTTATTGCGTTTGGCAAAGACAAAGCAAAAAATCCAATTATTTCGACATTTGTACCATTTTGGTGTCAAATGTCTAGAAGAATTTTAATTTTATTCTTGTGTCTAATATCATACAGTTATGGATGTCTTGCGGTTTTAGATTAATGCTTTCATTAGTACATTCATTGTTAAAAAAAATCAAAAAAGCACCTGGATGGAGTTGTCGGAATCGAATGAAACTTCGTGTGATTATAACGTTGATATTAGTAAGTGATTACAATATCAGAGCAAAAGGATAATTTTTTACCAAAAACTGAACATTTGAAGGGATGCAAAGCTGCAAGATGTGATACGGGCAGGCATGGAGGCATACAGGTTCTGTATGGTATCCTAAGGCATTTCAATCCACATTTGCTGTAACTGAGCTTCTAGACCATCCAAACTCATAGCCTGTCGAAATTGGTGTTCCAAATGGTCCCATATATGTTCTATTGGCAATACATCTGGCGACTGAGCAGGCCATTGAAGTGTGGCAATGTTGTGGAGTTATCCTGTGACATCTTTGCTGTGCACGGACAAGCATTATCCTGCTGAAAAATGTCTCTTGGAAGCCCTGCCATGAAAGGAACACATGTGGCTGCAGGATGTCCTGAACATATCGCTGAGCTGTCATTGCCTCTCATGCCACTACTAGGGGTGACTCATTTGCGATGGCCCCACAGACCATCACACCAGCAGTGGGGGCAGTGTGCGCTCACCCCTAGATCTCTAAACGCAAACATGGCCTTCATCAGTGCTCAAACTAAACCTGGATTCGCCACTGAATACAACTCGGCTACATTCCATAGCAGTTAAGTTTTGTAAATTATGACACCACTGCAAATGGATATGACGGGGGGTGTCAAAGTCAGTACAGGTAATGGGCTCCATGAGACTAAATGTCCTTCAGTCAAGTCCGTGGAAATAGTTACAATAGACACAGGGGCCTGTAACAATGGTGCCACCTGTATCTGGGTGGCAGACAACTGAACAGTTCGAGCTACTCATGCTTGTTGGATGATCACATAATCCTCTCTACTGATGGTTTGCCAAGGTTTTCTTGAGCCCAGTTCCCTTGTCTGTGTGCCCTCATGCATCCACTGGTCCCAACACCTCCTAACAGTCCTGGTCAGAATGCCCAGGTGGCGAGCAATTCATCAACCATCAAGCTTCTCGCATTTCAGTAATTCACCCCCTGTCAAACTTTGTTACCTGGGTGTAATGTCTTTGATTGCGTTGTACAGTCATGTCTAATAGTCAACAAGCTCTACACAAGTGGAAAAAGAGATCCACTACACACAAGTAGCCTCTGAGAACCTTCTTATAGGCCAGGGGAGCAAGTTTTAGTGCCTCAGGTGGCAAGACCGATCATCTAATCATTTGCATATCTGCCTGATATGTAACTACATGTTGAGTTTTGTGGTAAAATGACAACTCCTTCTAGGTGCTTGATTTTTTTTTGGTAAAGAATGTACTTGGGGGGGAAAAAAGTAAGTTTTTGTAGAAACATCACTGCATCTCCAATTGTTCAAACAACCCCATATAAAGTGTGGAAATCACTAAGTTATATTTAGATGTTAAATGGTCAGTTGAAGGCGGTTGCTTATCTGCTGTCATAGTTTGTGAGACGCCTCACAAGAGATGTAAACCTAATGAAGTCAGTGGCGTTCAATGTAAAACTTCTTGTCGGAAGGAATTTATTCACCTCTAACTGAAGACTTTAATTCTAGGACAGAAAATTGCATCATTTTTTGCCTCTAGCAAGTTAAGGGACTATGATTGATAAGGGATGAAAACATGAAATTACATAGTACAACATGTAGGCGCGTATTTCTAGGAAAGAAGTGCTGAATTATTTTCATAATTCCCCCTTTATCTTTTTCTTTGTCCCCAAAGTATAGGAAGAAAAATAACATAGCAATATAGACATATTGTAGGAACTTCTTTGTAAAGTAAAAAGTATTTATCCAAAATGTCTATTCTGTACTTTTAAATAGATATCGCTACACTAACAGCGCATACTTTCTGATACTGAAAATGAAAACCCCCAAACACTTATCCAGGGCACTGAAGGGGTATTGAAATACTTTTTCTTTAAATACTGTACTTTCATCCATGGTAGCGGGATAAATGCAAGGATCCCTATAGATGTATCTTAGTTGCACTGAGCGGTGGAGATACTTTGAATTCCATGGTCCACAGGGACTTACTAGTCCTTGAAAAGCCCAGATGTTACATCCACCAGCGAAAATGATTATGGTGAGGATCTTTTTAGACTCCTGCCTTGAACCTTCCTCTGTCCTAGCATACTGTAGCTTGTAACCTCTTCCCTATAAAATATTCTCTGCAGAATTTACACTGGGTTTAGTTTGCCAATGCAAATTGTGGGAGACCATATACCAGCGACATGGAAGATAGATATATTATATAGAACATAACCCTACAGAGAATTCTACTTCTGTGAACTGACACACATTATACGGTATTATTTATTACATACATTCATTTTATACATATAGGTCTAATACACCGGTCTAAGTTAAGTTGGCACTGGCATGAAGTGTGGAAAATATATTCAGAAGCGCAAGTTTCTTAATGCATTTCTTTAATTCTTCAGGCCGATCATGTGCCAATCTGAAATTTATCTTAAATTTGAAGTATAATGTACGTTTTTTTTTTGCGTAAATAACAGTAAGGGCCCCTGAATGCGGAATGAATTGCGGAATCCGCGATTGTTTTCCGCGAGGACGATCCACGGCATTCCGCACAAAATCAAACCACTAGAGCATATGCATGTACACTCAGATAAGCAGACAGCAACTGCGATTATCTGCTTGCGGGGGAAAAAAAACGCAGTATGCTCTATTTTTGCACGAGTTCTGCACGGATGGCTCCTATTGAAGTCAATGGAAGCCGTCCGACCCATGGCCCTTCCGCAATTGACAAGAGCATGAGTTTAAAAGAAAAATCTGTACTGGGCCATCCACTTCCCAAGCTCAATAGAGAGTCCTGCAAAGAGCCATAAAAGCTCTATCCACTCAACAGCGGTTTAGTAACGTGAAAGGACAAGTCGGGTGTGCATGCATAAGCGATGTGAGACCCTTTACCTGCAACCGGGAGCTGAAACCTTAATCTGGTGCCAAACCAGACAAGGCCTTCAAGGAAAAGATTATCAAGCCCTTGTAGAACTGGTTCAGCAAGAAGAACATCCTTTCATCATAGCAGCTAGAAATATAGTGACTGTCTCAGCTGGAAGAATACCCGTTTGCATACTCAATACGGGAGAATCCCCTGTTCAACTTAAAAAGTATTATCCAGTGGTCGTAACTTTTGCTTCTACACACGGAAGATGTTCTTACCCCATCTAGTGTGGAAATACAACAAGCCACACAATATCAACAGAGATCACCTTCTGAACTCCACACCCCATGGTGGTCTGATGTTACAGGTTGGTGATGATGATACTCCTACTCAAGAAGTCTAAGAGGTAGTTCAAGTTGCTCAAAAATTAAATTCCACCCTCACCAAGCATCCATTAGACTTCGGGAGATCCAAGGATGTATGCCATACCAACTGATCATCATTCCCTGATAAAAGAAAGATACCGGCCAATTCCACAAGCCATGTATAAACCAGTTAAAAAATTAATAAAGGATATGAAGGAGACTAAACTGATACAAGAGAGTCAAAGCCCATGGGCAGCACCCATTGTGTTAGTTAAAAAGAAAGACGGAAGCATCAGGTTCTATGTAGACTAAGCTTAGTAATATTACACAAAAGGTTGCTTATCCTCTGCCTAGAATCAAAGTCATTGGCAGCCTTAGGCTCTGCTGCATATTTCTCCCTCCTGTACTTAACAAGTGGTTACTGACAAGTACCAATGGCTCAAGAGGACAGAGAGAAAATGGCCTTCACTAACCCTATAAAAATTTTGAAACAATGCTTCTTTATTAGTTTATTATTATTTAGTTCTTTATTATTCTCTAAAACATACGAGGAACATTTGCAACACCTGGTGGAAGTGTTTGAATTCCTAATCAAAACCCAAGTGTAACATTTTGGCCACATAGTGAGCTCTGAAGGCATTAGACCTGACCCTAAAAAGAGAGACATTGTACAGAATTGGCCAACACCTAAAACTATAAAGGACGTGAGGTGAGAAGCTTCCTCGAATTCGCAGGATACTACAGACGGTTTATCCCGAATTTTGCAAGAATAGCAGAGCCCCTACAGGAATTTATTAGGGAATGCCTAAAGAAAAGATGCAAAGAACCATTTATGTTAATTGGGAACAAGAGCAGGAAGATGCATTTCAACTGCTCAAGAGTAAACTCATTTCCCCTCCAATACTGGGATATTCAGATTATAGTAAACCTTTTCGACTGTACACGCATGCAAGCCTAAAGGGATTATGAGCAGTCTTAAGTCAAGTACAAGATGACAAAGAGAGAGTCATTTCCTTTGCAAGTCCCTCACTCAAAGGAGCAGAGAGAAATGATCAAAACTACAGTTCCTTCAAGCTGGAATTCTTAGTCCTCGTGTGGGCCATCACTGAAAGATTTAGGCTGCTTCTTCTTATGTGGCTTACACAGATAACCCCTTGGCTCACTTGAATTCTGCTAAGTTGGGAGTGCTTCAGCAGAGGTGGGCCTCAAGGCTGTCCAATTTCAATTTCACCATTAAATACAGATCAGGCAAGAAAAATGGAAATGCTGATGCCGTATCCACATTGCCCACGGCTAAAGATTCTTCTCCAGAAGAAGACAAATGGGAAGAGATTGAAATGTCTAATTTCTGCACCACTAATGTCCAACAAGATGCCATCCCAGACCAACTATCGACCTGTTGTAGAAAAACAATAGATCGACATTCAAACAGATAGCAGAACAATGGGAGAGATCCATGAATTCCTGGTACATGGTACCCTTCCCTCAAGGATCAAAAGAGGAAAGACTGATCCTGAATTCCATAAATTGTGGAGACAATGGAAGAGGTTATTTGTAAAAAGAGCCCTCATATACTGAGGAACAATCGACTCTATGATGGGAAACTGGGTGCACCAATTCCTAATCCCTAGAAGAGATACACACTTTATTCTAACAGCATATCATGATCAGTCCAGACATTTTGGAGTGCATAAAACAGAATGTACTATCCACAGATGGTTCTACTGGATAGGAATGAGGGTGGGTTCACACGAGCGTGTTTTT